>NC_063173.1:49938772-50546480 GCF_023159225.1 Perognathus longimembris pacificus | reverse complement strand
CCATGAGACTGCTTTGTTTTGCAGAACTTCCCCATAGCCCTAGAGTATTTGGGTGATCAACTTCATTCATTAATCAAAATGATGAATATATTTCTTTTCAAGGAGATGTAAGTGTCCAAAAGGAAAAATGAGCTCCTGAAATAGTTTTCATAGAACTGGGTGCCACTGGCTTAATCCTGTAATTCTAGCAACTCAAGAGGCTGAGGTCTGAGGATTGAAGTTCAAAGCTGGCCAAGGAAGGAAAACCATAAATCTCTTATCTCCAATTAACTACAAAAAAACCCAGAAAGGGTACTGTTGCTCAAAGTAGTAGAGTGCTGGCCTTGAGCAAAAAAGTTCTTTATCACAGAGCCATCTTTGTCAGAGTTCAGGAACACTTTTGTTCTTCTAGGTACATCTGCTTCCCAGATATTCGCTCTTGCATGTGACTGCCTGAGAACCAGACACTAGCTTGACCATTGATGTCAGAGTAGTCACTGTTGCCATGGGTTTAGACAACTCAACAGGGAGTATCTTTTGAATTTTTCAAAGGCCCACTGAGAAAAACTGGGATGTCCCACGCTGAATAGCTATCTTGTACTTTTATTTAGGAAATGGCATGAAATATAACTGATATGAACACAGTATTTTCTGGAGAATAAAAATGACCTAAAGTATATAGACAAAATATGCAAATAAAATATAATTGTACGGTACATAGCTACATTGGCATAAATGACAAATATAAGGTTTTGAATGTACACTTTCAAAATATGTAAAATACACTTGTGCAGTCTGGGAATATGGCCTAGCATAAAGTGCTCGCCATGTATACATGAAGCCCTGGGTTTGATTGTTCAGCACCACATTTATAGAAAAAGCCAGAAGTGGCATGGTGGCTCAAGTGGGAGAGTGCTATCCTTGAGCAAAAGGAAGCCAGTGATAGTGCTTAGGCCCTGAGTTCAAGCCCAGGACTGTCAAAAAAACAAAACAAGCAAAATACACTTGTGCCGTTACATAGAAAAGACTTCCAACAAAGGCAAGAAAAATCAAATTTAGACAACTGGATGCCAGTGTTCACTACAATTAGCTATTCATGTGGCTGAGATCTGAGAATTGCAATTTGGAATAAGCCTGGACAGACAAAAAACCTCAAAATACTAGTCTTAGATCATATATAAGAAAACTAGAAGTGTAGCTATGCCTCAATTGGTAACGGGCCAGGCACAATCAACCAAACCAAGGCAACAGTGGCAATCTTATGATGTGTATATTTGAAAAAATTTAGAAGGCCGCCCTTGGGAGACTCCGAGGCACTATGGAGAAGTAGCACCGCCACTGCGACAAGGTTGGCTTCAATGCCGATGAAGCTCACAGTATTGTCAAAGAGTGTATAGATGGGGTTTTAGGAGGTGAGGACTACAACTACAACAATATCAACCAGTGGACTGCAAGCATAGTCGAGCAATCACTAACTCATTTGGTTAAGTTGGGGAAAGTATACAAATACATTATGACTTGTGCTGTGGTCCAGCAAAGCGCATATGGCTTTCACACAACCAGCTCATGTTTTTGGGATACCACTTCTGATGTAACCTGTACTGTAAGATGGGAGAACCGAACCATGAACTGCATTGTTAATGTTTTTGCCATTGCAATTGTCCTGTAACCCACTAAGACAGGATGGGCTGAAGCCACTAACTTAAGAATTTGTCAGTATATCCTTTCTGAACAGCATAATAGTTACTTATTCATGTGCTAGATGAAAAGTGTGCAACATGCTTCAAAGCTGTTACAAAACTGAACATTCTAAGTAAGTAGGAGGATTAGCTCATTCCACATGGCATCATTTAAATATGAAATTAATAAATGTTAGCAAAAAATAAGTGCAGAAACATGGCATGATATAAAACCATAATCTTATATTTATAACAGCTTTTTACTAACATCATTAATGTCCCTAAGGAACTGGGAAAAAACATTCATATATGTTATGTTTTAGCTACAAAATTTAACAGGGATATAAATATGCGAACAAAAAAGCTGTAAGGATAAATGTGGAAAATTATATTAATTAGTTATTAACTTTCAAATTTCTTTCCTTCATTTAGTTGCCCACAATACAAAGTGGGAAGTGATTTTGTTCTTTTTCTTTTTTCATTTTATTACATGTTACTGTTGGCCTTCTGGTGAACCTATTTTTTTTAATTCAGTTTTTTTTGGATTTAAACTTGAAGTTGAATTAAAACTGGTAAACCCAAATTTTGAGGTTAAGCAAAATTAGTTACAGCATATGATGAGCAGTACCTGATTCAGACAACTCCCTTATAATCTCCTCTTTCCATGTAGAACAAACATTTGTTGAATACCAAAAATCATAGCAACACAAGGGAAATCAGTAAGTCAGTTTCCTAGCTACATACCTACTAATGTAAATTATTCCAAGCATAGACAGCTTGGTGTACACTTCCGGTATTTTAAAAAGATATTAAAAGGTGGGAAGTTATTGGAAATTCTGGTTACTAAGGAAGACTACCTTAAAAATATTTAAGTTAATTTTCCAGGTATCAATGTGAAAATAGTCTTCCATAATATTTTATATGATAGTTGCAAATTTAGGAATTTTCATATGTTTAATCAATAAAAATATGAAATCTTCTCTTTTTTGTCTGACTTGTGACAATTATTTAAATCTGGATATTGAGTCTCCTTATAGTAACACAGTCTTCTCTAGTGAGGGTAGATTTCTCTACATCCCATATCATATGTACAAATTTCCTCTCACACACTAACCTTAGGATTATGAGGCTTTATTCTTCCATCTTCTATGGTAAACATTCTACATTTCCTCACTTTGTGGAGGTAATTATGAAAGATTTTAAGTACAATTAAAAAAACTTCAGTCTATCATTGTTCCTTTCATTTACCTAGTCAGGGATTATAGGAAATTTAAAGATGATCATTTTTAATTCAATATCCTCAGTAATTGTCATTTTGTTGAGGATATATGATGAATAAAAAACTGAAAAAACTATAGTGGATTCAGGATTTAGTTCACCAAATTTCTTGGTAAGTTTACTGTATTCAGAAGCTTTTTTAGCAAATACACATCTCCTTGTTCATGGGGTAAAGATCACAGGTAATAATATTATTTTATTAAAATATAAATAACAGAAAAACAGAGTCAACTCACCGAAATACAGAGGCAGCTGAGTGAGGCATCTACTGAAGTAGTCTTTGCTAAGATTAGTACACTCCAAAACTCCCTCCTGCTAATTGTATAAATAAAAGAAATATTTCGAACCCAGTGCAATCCACAGTAAACTTGAGTGACTATTTCATAGGATATATGTTTCCAGCCTAGACAGACAATTCAGAAAAGCTAGGAAAAAGATTACACATACGGAAAAGGAAATACTGATACCAAACTTTGTCATAAATATATATCATCATGACCTCCAGGGATCAAACAACCAGGGAATATCACTGATAATTGTCAAAGGCAATGATCTTGAGCAATTAGATATGCCACACAAGACATGAGAGACATGAGAGAAAGACATGAGCTGTCTCGTGTCCCGTGGCACTGCTTTGTTTTGCAGAACTTCCCCAAAGCTCTGGAGTATTTGGGTGATAGACTTTATTCATTAATCTAAATGATGAATGCATATTTCTTTCAGTCAGATGTAATTGTTCCAAAGGAAAAATAAGGTATTAAAATAGTCTCCATAAAGTTTCATGCCTTTGGCTTAAGCCTATAATTCTAGGTTCTCAGGAGGCTGACATCTAAGGAGAAACAGGAAACAAAATGTGAAACAGTGGGTTAAGCACAAGCAGTACAAGAAATGTATCCAACGCCCAACGTATGATACTGTAACCTCTCTGTACGTCAGTTTGAAAATAAAAATTTGAGAACAATAAAAAAAAAAAAAAAAAAAAAGAATCTGGAAGAGTGTCACAATTAATAGAGTGCCTACTTAGCAGCTACAAAACCCTGAATTCAAAAACTATTATCACCAGGGGAAAGAGGGACAAACAAAGTAAAAAAAAGTTTGGGAACATGAATGTGTTTAATCAGATTAATATAATTCGCACATATATCCAATATAATCTGGTATTCCATAAAGACATCATTTTAGAATTTTCAATGTTTCATAGAAAGTAAATTTAATTAAAAGAAAGAAAAGATGTGCCTACTGCTACTGGGAAAAAAATCATACTAAGAGATGTGAGCCAGACACAAAGAAACATAGACTCTATGTTTTTCCTCACTGGTAATCATTAGTATATGTTTAGGATAGTCCTAGCAGAGGATCACAATAGCTCAATGACTATGTACATATATGTTCAGATAAGATGATTCTAAGCAAAATAAATACAGAGATAAAGAAACAGTGGTTTACCATGGTTGTTACTATTTTTAATGTACCATTTGAAATTATTTTTTCCTTGTTTTTTTTTCCCTATGATTTAGCCTCTGTCATCACTGTATTTGATTTTGGTACCCCGGGTATTGTACATACATTTACTCAAATTAGGGAAGAAAGAGGGAACATTAAAATGGTGAGACAAAGGATAAAGGGCAAACAATGCAACAGAGATGCTTGCAAGACAGTATGTTGGAAATTAACGATATAACTGAGTACGGGGTATTGGGGAGTAAGGAGGTGAGAGAAAAATGAGGGAGAGGGTAACAAGTTTAACAAGAAATGTATCCACTACCTTATGTATGTAAATGAAATTCCACTGAATGTCACTTCACAGTTAAATTAAATTGAAAAGAAAAAACCCTACAAATTAAAAAAATATTTGGAATATTTAAACCATTCTAGGAAAATAGCTTTTTACACTTACTATATCTTACAAAGATTAAGAAAGTTCCTATAGGTTCCTAAACAATGATTTGTAAAATTGTAAAAGTTTTATGGTAACATTCAGTTACATTTGTTTGAAAATGTTCAGGGAAATAGTTGTCATTTAATAAACTTGAGTAAAACTCAGACATACGGATTTATCGTCACCATCTGTAGATAAACTTTAATCCAGATGAGAAAAATACAAGGATAAAACACAAGTTGTTTTCTTTGACCTCAGCTAAAAATCTGGTGACAGCAGTCAAAATAGAAAACCACAATCAAACCAGAGACAAGTGGAAACTATATGATATGGGCTAAAATTACCTAGGGTTATAAGGAGAATGAGTTGCAAGAGGTAAATGTGCTCATCATTTTGCTTCAGGCTCTCTTCTTCCTCTCATTTGCACTTCGGCATGACCTCTTACCCTATTTTTTTGGTTGTATTTTATTTGACTTGCTCTGAGTGACACAAGCATAACACTGGGTAACCAAAAAGAAATGTGAGGCTTGATATTATGATTATCTGTGCAATTAACATTGGTTTCAATAAAACAACTCTAGAATTAATGTTCTTGAGAAGATGGAAAACATGAGGTCTGGAAATTGAGGTTTCATTGACTAAGCTGACCCAGTAATATAATCAAGTAGTTTTCAACATGGAAACTTCATCATGTTCATGGATTCTGTTGTAAGGTAAGAAAACAGAGAAGTCAATTTTGAGAGGATGAATCTTGGAGTCTTTATTAAAAGGCAGGTGACATCGTGGTGGACTGCTTTCTCAAAGACCAGCAGCCAGAAAATACACTTAATAATGTTAAGAAACTGAAGCATGAAGGACAAAGAGTAAAGAAGGAACAAAAACAATACCAATAAACCAATCCAGCTCCAATGGAGAGCTGAATTGACACGTCATGCGGTCTGGAGAAAAGCCAGGAAACAGGGCAGGAACACAGAAAAAAAGCTGGCATGGCATAATGGATACTAAGGGGTTCCAAACTTTATAGGGTCAGGTCAGGGGGCTTGCTCACAAGAAACTCCCACCCCAGACACTGGATTAGCAGGTGTGGTAACTAATCAGCCAAGTGCATGTCCTTGTCTCTAGGGATTCTAGCAGGCCAATCACCTGGGTCAGGACTTTCCTTCTCCCACCATGAAGACAAGAAGCCAGACCCTACCATCATCCACCATGGGAAGAAAATGGCACTAGCCGAACCTAAACACCTGGATTTGACTTGTTTCACTGGCTATTATGGTACTTTAATGATATCAATAAATCACACTTGTGTACATGACATGAACATTCTGGATGTTCAATTGTTCTGTCATGAAGGAAACTGGGTAGAAATAGCAGAAACCTTCCTAAATTATTGCTTGAAACTCCATATAAACGTTTAAAAATGCATTAGTGACACACAATCATATTATCATAAAGGATAATAAGATGTTGGGCATATGTTTCTAGAATGAAAGTGGTAGGATATTAAACACACTCAGATTGATTCACTTTGGAACCAGAGCACCGACAATCTATAATGTTTAATGTTTTTAGAATCAACTTTTATGACTTCTTAATTGGGTCTTGATGAGCTTCCTGGCTGCCTGCTTCACATCTTTGTTCCTGAGGCTGTAAATCAGAGGATTGAGCATGGGGATGACTACAGTGTAAAAGATAGAGGCTATTTTGACCATCAGCCATGAGCTTTGGAACACAGTAGAGGAAAAGAATCATGCCATGGAAAATAGTAATGGCAGTGAGGTGGGAAGCACATGTTGAGAAGGCTTTGTAGCGCCCCCCGGAGGGGGGCATTCACATTACAGTGACAAAGATAAAAACATAGAAGGTAAAAACAATCACTAGACTGCTTATTTCATTGAATGTGGCAAAGGATGAAAGGATCATGTGACTAATGTGGGGATCTGAGCAGGACACAGCAACAATGCTCACACACAAAGTTGTTTGTAAACTTTTGCCCACATAAGTACAAGGTTAACACAAAAAAAATACAAATATGAAGGAACACACTAGACCCCAAGAGTAGGATGCAGCCACCAAGAAAGCACACAGCTTTGGGGACATGGCCACTGTATAGAGGAGAGGGTATCAAAAGGCCACTAATTGGTCATAGACCATGGCTGCCAACAAGTACATAGAAAGAAGAATTGGGTTATGCAGCCTGCAAAGGAGATTCTTCTGTCCTCCACAAGCAGGATCTTCAGGAGCTTGGGCATGATGATTGAAGAGTAAAAGAAATCCACAAAGGGCAAGTGACGGAGGAAAAATTACATGGGGGTGTGGAGCTTGGGATTGAGCCTGATGATGGCGATCATGCCCAGGTTTCCCAGCACGCTGACAGTGTAGATGGTGAGGAAAACCAGGAAGAGTGGCACCTGGAGGTCGGGATATTCTGAGAAGCCCAGGAGGATGAAGGTCACCCCAGCAGTCTGATTTTGTGTGATCCTATGGACAAAACACAACAATTGCTGTAGTGAGATTAAAGCCTGCCTTTTTCATAGAGAAGGAAAGGAAAAAGTGAAAGAGTCCTGGACTCTGGGAAAGAGTATTGGTGAACAGACCAGCTCTTTGTGGCTACAAGTTAATTACTGAAACTGACTTAGCTTTTACAAAATGAATGTAATTTTTTTGTTTTATTTACTGAAATCAAAACTAAAACTTGCCAAAAAGAAGAACAGAATATACTAGATTATACGCTATAGAATACATTATGCTATATCTCAAGAATAAATTTACCTCTTTCTCTGTGATAGGATATAAAACAATTTTTAAGAAACTCTTGCATATGCTTAAATTACTTTTAAGTTTTACCAGGATAATTATGGAAAGACCTCTTACTATTTTTCTTGTAGATACACAACAATTTGAGGAGTAGGTAAGTTTATTTCTTACTCCATTCTTCTAGAGACTTTCAGGTGGCCTGACTGTTAAAAGAAAAGCATTATTAAGGCAAGCAGTGATCTGTCTGTACACAGCAGGCCTGGCCACATAGACTGCTCCATGGCCAATGGCAGGAAGTTATACATGAATCACAGGTGTCTGATGTCAGAGCACAATGCTGCCTGCTAAAACACAATGCATTAGAATTTGACCTCATTGATCAATTCTAAATGACCTTGAGAGTGCTTATTTTCAGATTGTAAGAGTAGCACTTGTCCTAAGTGGCCTACTAGAAATCCTACCATTGGTGAAAAAACAGCCCTCCATTTTCATGATAGACATTTGTGATTGAAACAAATATGGTCCTTCATGTACATGAAGGAACATGGAACCATGGATGTCAATAAAGTCTTTCATATATAGGAAACATGATCTTATTTCAGCTGAATTCAGATACTCCACCCACATCCATTGCTGGCTAGGTAAGAAGCTTATTCCCCTTTTATTGAAAGCAAATTTGGATAAAACTTTAATTGCTGATGCCTGTTGTTGGGATAGTAGGTTCACCTAAAAATGTTTCTCTATTGGGTTTTTCATTCCATCATTTGATTTTTATCGTTGAGTATGTAAACACAGTGAAATGATGGCAGCAAAAAGCAGGCAGTGTAGAGCAGGCTTGGAAGAGGTAAAAGTAGCCACAATTTCTGAAGTGAAAGCAAGAACACTAATAATGAGAAGGCAGTTGAAAAGCTCCAGAGAAGGGCCATGGCTGAAACCATGAGAGCAGCAATGATGGAGAAAATGAAGGCTTTGAATAGCTGAAGATCAGAAAATGCAGGCTCTGATTACTACAAGATTTAGAGAGAGTGTTAATGGTCTTGAATCTCAAACACCCTCAGAGTAAGAGCTGTGATAATTGTCACTGTCACTGTTGACAATGGTAACACAGGAGGCTTATCTGAGAGCAATCACAATACAAGGTTCTGCCCACTGCTGTTGGCTGCTTATCCCAGGATTCACTGCAACTGAGAGCTGAAGAATCAAAGCAGACAAGTTCTGAGTCATCAGTGAGTGAGGCCATATGGGAAAACTCTAATCTAAGTGACTAGAATGAGAAGTTGAAGCTGAGAGCAATAATAGCATAGTATTTAATGCCTTGGAGCTTGAGATTCTGAGCTTATCCCCAATGCCTTTGGAACTCAAGGGACTGGGATAGCAGGTTCTTGAAGAATCTCTGCTCTTTTACTCAGTATTCCTATCTATGGAGAGTGACATGATTCTATACGTCTGATTTTTAATCATAAGATTCCAGCTATGGAAAGCGAGCTTCATGAGAAGAGTCAATGTCAAGCTATATTTAGAGTCAAGCTATATTTAGTTACAATTACTCACTGAAGCAGATACCTAAATTTCCTTGTTTCTTCACTGACATTATAATACCATTTAGATAGTATTTCAAAAAGCTTTAAATTTTCAACTTGTTTTAAATACTGTCTTTTAAAATGAATTCTATTTATTTTGCTCTTCAGAGTCTTTGCAACTTCTAGTAATTTGACGGTGAGCACATTCTAGAGGTGTTATGTGGGTAATACAGCAAACATTTTTAGCACATTTTGAAAAATTTAAAGTTATTCCCTTTTGTTGCTGTTGTTTATTGGTGGTAGTGGGGTTCAAACTCAAGACAAATCCCTTGGTATATAGGGTGTCTAACACTTAAGCCAGACCCCATACCTTTCCTGTTGTTTTGTATTGTTTCATTTTGTTATTTTCCTTGGAATGGATTCCTTTTCGTTCAGCTGGCCTGGATCATAATTCTCCTCTTTATGTATTCTGTGGAACTGGAAATATAGACATATACTATTGCAATTAGGTATTTACTGATTAAAATGGAATCATGCAATTTTTTTTGGATGAAGCTTTTCTCAAGGTATCACCTTTATGATATATCAGCCTGAGAGTAATGAGGATAGTAAACATGAATTATAGACAACAGACAACAATTATACATCGTTGTAAAATTCCTGTCCACACAATGATAAAAAAGTAAGGTAATAATGAATAATAAAGTAAAATCTCTACATTTGCAATAGGTGTAGATTCAGAAGATCTATAATCAGTAACAGTAGCAACTCTCAAAATATTAGAAATAGAACATATTTTATTGGATTGAAGTTAGTAAATATATTTCATAGTATACATTTTAATTTTCACAATGATGAAAATTATTCTAGTCTATATAGCTTATAAAATCTATGAACTTGAACAATAAAATCATTTCCTCCATTTCAGGTGATATCTACATTATTTTCCTTTTGTGTAGTAACATCTGTTCCCTCTTTCACTCATTCCTTCCTTCCCATTAACACCCATGAGTTGCTTAGTTCACTTTTATCAGTGTCCAATGTAGTTGATGCTCCCCTCTGCTATATTATTATTGTTATTATTATTATTATTACACACTTCCCACTCATTCTGTGTCCTCCTTTGTTTTTACTGTCTTTTGATATCTTGAGACCTGTTTAATTTGTTCTATTTCTTTGCATTTTAATTCTAACACCTGCAAATCAGGGAGACCATACGCCATTTGTCTCTCTCTTCTTGGCTTGTCTCATTCAACATCTATCCTTAGCAACAGGGACTAAGTTATGACAAGGACACCTGCCCGTCCATGTTCACTGCTGCACTATTCACAATAGCCAAGATATGGAAACAACTCAGTTGCCACACTACAGGTGAATGGATTAAAAAATGTGTTACATGTAATTTTAGAAAGGATAAAATAATACCATTCACTGGAAAATGGATGGAGCTAAAATTTCAACATATTTTAAACCATTGTTTAACACATGTTCTGCTTTTCTGGATTGCATGTAAAGCTTTGCCAAAGATAGGAGTCCAAGAAAATCATCTCAAATAGAAAGTCAAAACACATTCACAATTTCTAAGTCATAATGTTAATATGGAGGTAAGAGTGCTGATGGAATTAAATTGAACTTCTAAGAACACACTTTTCATAGTGTGCACTTAAGGGAGAGAAAACATGGCCTGATAAAAATAAATATGTTAGAATATAATTATACAAAGTTGAGCAGTTCTGTGGTTATAAAAGTGTGAAGTAAAATTCTGCATTATTAGCCACAAAGGAAATGTCAATCTAAATACCAGCCCAATAAGCATCAAAAAAGCAATAGTGGCGTGGACAATAGAACCCTTTATACACTGGGGTAAGAAACCAGAAATCATAGTAAACACAATGGAAATCAGTATCTCAGTTTCCTTTCTATATCCCTACTAATGTAAATTACTCTAAGCTGAGATTGCTTGGTATATGCCTGTAATAATAAGAATAGATATTTAAAGATGGGAAGTTCCTAGACAGTCTAGGTTATACAGGAGCACTACCTTAAAAAAACGCCAAAATTATTCAAGTTAATTTCCCAGATATCATTATGAAAATAATCTTCCATAATATTTTTAATGTTTTAGTTACAACTTCAAGGATTTTCTTATGCTTCATCAATGAAAATATGAAATCTTCTGCTTTCTGTCTGATTTGTGACAAGTGTATATTCTAGGTATTGAGTGTCCGTATCCTAACAGAGTGTTCTCTAGTGAGGATGGATTTCGCTACATAGAGCTCATATTCACACACTAATTTCCTCTCACACTCTAAGCTCAGGATTATGAGCCTTAACTGTCTAAATTTCTATGGTAAACATTCCTTGTTGCTTCTCTTTGTAGAGGCAATCATTAAACATTTTAACCACAATAATGAAAACTTCATTTTATACTTAAAAAACATACTTGTTCCCCTCTCTTAGCTACTCAGACTACAGGAAATTTAAACATGCTAATTTTTATTTCCCTTTCTTTTGTAATTGCCACTTTGTTGGTGATACATAGTGAAAGTAAAATGAAAAAAACTACATGAATTAAGGATTTGCACCCCAAATTTCTTGGTAAACTTACTGTATTCAGAAGCTGTTTGGAAAATATAAGATTGAAAGCTAATAAAATTCTTTTCATTAGAATTCAAATAACAGAAAAACAGAGTCAACTTACAGAAATACAGAGGCAGCTGAGTGAGGCATCTACTGAAGTAGTCTTTGTTAAAAGTAGGAAACTCGAAAACTCCTCCTGCTTATTGTATAAATAAAAGAAATATTCAGAACCAGTATAATCCACAGTAGATTTCAACTATTTCATATATGTTTCCAGCCTAGTAGGACAATTCACAAAAGCTAGGGAAAAGATTACATGTATGAGAAAGGAAATATTGGTATCAAACTTTGTCATAAATATATATCATCATGACCTCCAGGACCCAGAAATCCTGGGGATATTACTGAAAATTGTCCAAGGCATTGACCTTGATCTATTAGATATACCACATAAGACATGAGAGACATGAGAGACCGACATCAGGTGTGCCATGTCCCATGAGACTGCTTTGTTTTGCATAACTTTCCCATAGCCCTGAAGTATTTGGGTGATCAACTTCATTCATTAATCAAAATGGTAAATATATAATTCTTTTCAGGGAGATGTAATGGTCCAAAATAGAAAATGAGCTCTTAAAATAGTTTCCATAGAGCTTGTTGCCTTTGGCTTAAGCCTGTAATCCTACCAACTCAAGAGGCTGAGGTCCGAGGACTGAGGTTTAAAGCTGGCCTAGGCAGGAAAACCATAAATCTCTTATCTCTAATTAACTATCAGAAAACCAGCAAGGGCACTGTTGCTTACCTTAGGAGAATGCTGGACTTGAGCAAAAAAGCTCAAAAGCATCACCCAAGCCCTTAGTTCAGGCCCCAGGACTGAAAAATAAAAGTACATATATATGTATGTGTGTGTATATATATATATATATGTTTGTGTGTATTTGTACATACATACATATTTATGCTTGTGTATACATACATAAACATATACAGTAGGTATAAACTATAACATAAGTATATATTATACGTATATTATACATATGCTTTATACATATACTATACACATAAATATATATAAATATATAATGAATAATTGTATTCAGATTGTATGTCTTGCCAATTTTATCACAGTATATAACTTTAATTTAAAACAATACATTACTCTGTGTAGCACAATATATAAACTACATATAAACAATAATGTAAAACTATCTTACAATATTTATTTGTTCATATCTTAGAAAATAACTTACATTTTAAATATTTACTTTCTATTGAGAATTGGATATTATGATCTAGCACAACACTAGATCCACAAGAAATAAGCCCTAGTTAAGATTCTGTTTCTAGCCATCTTTATCACAGAGTTCAGAAACATTTCTGTTTTTTCAGGTGTGCTGCTTCCCAGATATTATTAGCACCTGTGTAGGGTTGGCTGACTACCACATACTAGCTTAGTCCCAGAATATTAACTGTTGCCGTGGGTTTAGGCTACTCAACAGTGAGAATCTACTGAATTTTTTGAAGGCACAGTGAGCAAAAGAAACCTTGAATTGCACATACTGAATTGCTTTAGTGTAGTGTCATTGAGACACAGCATAAAATATAATTGATACGAATACACTGTTTTCTGGAGGATGAAAATTATTATAAAATCTTATAGATAAATATTCAAATAAAATATAATTAATAGAAGCACAGCTGCATCTGCACAAATATCAAATCTAAGATGATGAATATACACTTGCAAAGTATGTTTCATGTACTTGCGCAATTACACAGGAAAGCTTTCCAAAAAACCATGAAAAAATCAAACTTCCCTGGATGCCAGTGACTCTTCTTACGTTAGCTCTTATTATTTTACCTCTTATTATGTTAGCTATTCAGGAGACTGAGATCTGAGAATGGCAATTTGTAGTAAGGCTGGACAGACAACAGCCTCCAAATGCTAATCTCAGAAAGATGCATGAAGTATTAGAATGAAAAATGAGAAGTATAGGAATAAAAATAATTTTGTATCGATTTTTAACTAAATCACAACATCAGAGTTAACTTCTTTTACATTTAATTTTTTATTTACTTTTTTCTGAATAATTATTTATTTATTGTCAATGTGATGTACAGAGGGGTTACAGTTTCCTATGGAAGACAGTGGGTACAGTCAACTTTTATGACAGGAGAGTTGGGAATTGATTATCCTCCAGGCTGCCTGCTTCACATCTTTGTTCCTGAGACTATAAATCACTGGATTAAGCATAGGGATGACCACAGTGTAAAAGACAGAAGCTATCTCTATCAACAACCACGAGCTTTTGTCAGAAGGAACACAGTAGAGAAAAAGGATGGGCCCATGGAAAATAGTAATAGCAGTCAGATGAGAAGCACATGTTGAGAAGGCTTTGTATCTACCTGCAGTGGAGGGCATTCTCATGACTGTGACAAAAATGAAAACATAGGAGGTAAAAACGATCACCAGACTGCCTACTTCATTGAATGTGGCAAAGGATGAAAGGATCACGTGACTAATGTGGGGATCTGAGCAGGACACAGAAGCAATGGCAGAATGCTCGCACACAAAATTGTATATTAACTTTGTCCCACAAAAGTACAAGGTTAACACAAAATATATAAATGTGAAGGCACACACTAGACCCCAAGAGTAGCATGCAGCCACCAACAAAGCACACAGCTTTGGGGACATGGCCACTGTATAGAGGAGGGGGTTACAAACAGCCACAAATCGGTCATAGGCCATGGCGGCCAACATAAAGGTTTCTGTTACCGCACAAGTACATAGAAAGAAGAATTGGGTGATGCAGCCTGCAACAGAGAAGCTTCTGTCCTCCACAAGCAGATTCTCCAAGAGCTTGGGCGTGATGACTGAAGAATAACAGAAATCCACAAAGGACAAGTGACTGAGGAAAAAGTACATGGGGGTGTGGAGCTTGGGACTGAGCCTGATGATGGTGATCATGCCCAGGTTGCCCAGCACGCTGACAGTGTAGATGGTGAGGAAAACCAGGAAGAGTGGCACCTGGAGGTCGGGATATTCTGAGAAGCCTAGCAGGATGAAGGTCACCCCAGCAGTCTGATTTTGTGTGGTCCTATGGACAAAACAGAACACTTGCTATAATTAGATTAAAGCCAGCCTTATTCATAGAGAAGCATAAGGAAGAAGTGAGAGAGTCCTGGGCCTGGAATAGAGTACTGGTGAACAGACCATCCCCTTGTGGCTACAATAGTTAATTGTTGATACTGACTTAGATAGCTTTTACAAAATGAGAGGCCATATTTTGTTTGAGTTATTGAATGCAAAATTAGGACTTGCAAAATAGAAAAAAAGAATATACTACAATGTAATATACTATATCTCAAATAATAACTGACCTCTTTCTCTGTGATTGGATATAAATCTATGGTTAAGGCACTGTTACATAGTGGAATATCACTGCTGAAGTTAATCAGGATATTTTTGGTAAGAATCTATTACTGTTTTCCTGTAGATTAGAAACAATTTGAGGCCTTGGTAAGTTTATTCCTTACTCAATGGTTTTTAGAACCTTTAAAATGGCCTGATTATAATCAGAAAAGAATTAATGAGACAGGTAGTGAACTGCATATCCACAGGCAGGCCTGGCCAAACTGACCATTCTATGGACAATTGAAGAAAGGTACATAGTAATCACAGGTGTGTGAATCAGAGCACAATGCTGTCTTCTGTCCAGGCCATTAGTATTAAAACAAAATACATTAGAACTGGACTTCATTGATAAATTCTAAATGATGCAGAAAATACTTATCTTCAGATTACAGGAACAGCCCTTGCCCTAGTGGCCTACTAGAAATCCTACCATTGGTGGAAAACCAGTCCTTCATTTGCATGGGAGACATTTGTGATTGAAACAAATATGGTCCTTCATGTACATGAAGGAACGTGCATGAGAAATTCCCATACTGCCTTTAATATATAGTAAGCATGAATTTATTTCACCTGAATTCAGACATTCTGCTTACATTCCATTGCTGGCTATATAAATCTAGACCAAAAAATGGTTGCTTATCCCTGTTGTTGCAATATTTGGTTCACTCAAAAATTATTTGCAAGTGGACTTTTCTCTCCTGATTTTCGTCTTTATTAGCAATGCAGTATGCTGAGTATGTAAACACAGAGAAATACTGGCAGAAAAAAGGAGGAAGGCTATGGCAACCTTGGGAGAGGTAAAAGTAGCCATCATTTTGGAAGTGGAAACAAGAGCAGTATTAATTAGAAGGCAGTGGAAAAGCTCTAGACAAAAGACATAGCTGAAACCATGGCAGCAACAATGATGGAGACAAGGAAGGCTGTGATTAGCTGAAGATGAGAAACTGCAGGCTCTGATTACTAGAATATTTACAGAGAGCTAACAGCTGTTAATGGGTTTGGATCTCAGACACCCTCAGAGTAAGAGCTGTGACATTTGTCACAGTAAGATTGGAGTTGGCAACACATAGTGTTTATCTGAGATCAATAGCTCTACAAGTCCTGCCCATTGCTGTTGTCTATTTACTGCAGGATTCACTGCAACTGAGAACTGAAGAATTAAAGCAGGTAAGTTCTGGGTCATTGATGACTAGAGCCCATATGGGAAGCCTCCAGTCTAAGTGACTAGAACCAAAAGTTGAAGAAGAGAGAATCTTGGAGCTTGAGATTCTGAGATTTTCCCCAATGCCTTTGGAACCCAAAGGACTGGAATTGCATGTTCTTGAAGAATCTCTGCTCTTTTACTCATTATTCCTATCTAGGGACAGTGATATTATTGTACACCTCTGATTTTTAATCCTAAGATTCCAGCTATGGAAACTTAGCTTTATAATAAGAGTAACTGTAACTATTTCCTTCAAGCTATATCTATTAAAAAGTATAGCTACTAATAGGAAATGTACTTATAACCTGATGTATATAAATGTAACCCCACTGTATATACGTCTAAACCAACAATGAAGTAAATTAGTAAAAATTTACATATTAAAAAAAGCATTCACTGGAAAGAGATAACTAAATTTCCTAGTTTTTTTGTCTGATATTATGATACCAACCTCTTGACTTGCAAAAAAGTATAAAATACTAGCTTGTTTTAAATATTGTATTTCACTGGTTCTATTTATTGTGGTCTTGGAAGTCTTTAATGCTCATTGTAAGTTAATGAGAGACACATTCTAGAGGTGTTTTAAGGGTAATATATTGATCATTTTAAATTATGTTTAACTTATTTTCAAAATTTTATAGAGTTACTCATTTCTGCTGTTGTTGTTTGTTAAGGGTAATGGGGTTCAAACTCAGGAAAATTCCCTTGGTATATAGGGTCTCTAACACGTAAGCCAGACCCCATACCTTTTCTGTTGTTTTGTTTAGTATTGTTATATTTTGCTTTTTTCAAATGGATCATTTTTACTTGAGCTGATCTATACTATAATCCTCCTACATATGTATTCTGTGGAGCTGGAAAAATATACACATGCTATTACAATGAGGTGTTTACTGATTAAAATGGAATCCTGCAATTTTTTTGATGTAGCCATTCTCAAACAATCATAGACAGCAGTGGGAACTCATATTACATATTAAAATATAGATGCAACATTACTATCTCTGCAATAATAAAAAGAACTAAAAGAATAAAGAATAATAAAGTAAAATCTGTACATTAGCAATAGGTATATTTTCCCAAGATATATAACTTGAAAACCATAGCAACTCTCAAAATATTAAAAATGCAACATATTTTAAACCTTTGTTTATGTCTTGTTTGCTATTTTTGAAACAAGCTTAAAACTTTGCCAAGGACAAGTGTCTTAAAACAGAAAATCATAATACCATCACATGTTCTAAGTCATTACTTTAATTCTGAAATAAGGATTCTGATTGTATTCAGGGGAACAGCTTAGAACACACTCATTAGTATGTACTTAAAGGATAGAAAACATACCCTCTTACAAACAAGTATGTGACAATATTATTATATAAAGTTAAGCAGGTTTTGTGGTTATAAAAATGTGAATTAATATTCTGCAATATTAGTCACAAAGGAAATGTCAATCTAAATACCATCCCAACAAGCATCAAAAAAGCAATAATAACAGAGCTGAGGAAAAGGCAAGGACAATAGAACCCTTATATACTCTGGAATAGGAAACCACAAAACATAGCAAACACAAGGAAAATCCATATGTCAGTTTCGTCGTTTCCTATATCCCTACTATGTAAATAACTCTAAAGTGAGATTGGTTGGTATATGCCTTTAATCGTTGGAAGAGGTATTAAAAGATGGGAAATTCTTGGACATTCTGGGTTTCACAAGAGCACTACCTTAAAAAAAACAAAAATGTTTGTTAGTTTTCCAGATATGATTGTGAAAATAATCTTTTTTAGCCCTTTTAACTTCATACTTGCAGCTTTGTGGGTTTCCTTTGTATAATCAATGCAAATATGAAATATTTTTTTCTGTCTGATTTGGGACAAATGTCTAAATCTAGATACTGAATATCCTTAGATTAACATAATTTGCTCTACAGAAGATTGATTTCTCTACATTGACTCAATATTCATATGGGCTAATTTGATCTCACATACTAACCTCAGGATTATAATGCTCTATTCGTCCAACTTCTATGGTAACCATTCCAAATTGCATATTTCTGTAGATGCAAACATTAAAGGTTTTAACCACCATAATGAAAACCTCATTCTATTATTTAACAACATACTTGTTCCCTTCAATTAGCTGTTCAGATAATAGGAAATTAAATGATGATAATTTTCAATTCCTTATCTTCTGTAATTGTTGACAATTACATAGTGAATTTAAAATGAAAAAACTGTAATAGGTTCAGGATTTAGCACCCCAATTTCTTGGTAAACTAACTATGTTCAGAAGTTGTTTGGGAAATATACATCTCCATGTTTCTTGTAAAGAGCACATCTTATAATATTTTTTCATTAGAATACAAATAATAGAAAAACACATTCAACTCACCGAAATACAGAGGCAGCTGAGTGAGGCATCTACTGAAGTAGTTTTTGTTAAGCTTAGTAAACTCCAAAGCTCCTCCCGCTTATTGTATAAATAAAAGAAATATTTTAGAACCAGTGCAATCTGCGGTAGACTTGGGAGACTATTTCATATGATATATGTTTCTAACCCAGTAAAACAATTCAGAAAAGCTAGGGAAATGGTTACACATATGAAAAAGGAAATACTTGTACCAAACTTTGTCATAAATATATATCAGCATGACCTCCAGGGATCAAACAACCAGGGAATATCACTGAAAATTGTCCAAGGCAATGGTCTTGAGCAATTAGATATACCACATGAGACATGAGAGACATGACAGAGACATCAGGTGTCTTATGTCCCATGAGACTGCTTTGTTTTGCAGAACTTCCCCATAGCCCTAGAGTATTTGGGTGATCAACTTCATTCATTAATCAAAATGATGAATGTATTTCTTTTCAAGGTGATGTAAGTGTCCAAAAGGAAAAATGAGCTCTTAAAATAATTTCCATAGAGCTGGTTGCCTTTGGCTTAATCCTGTAATTGTAGCAACTCAAGAGGCTGAGATCTGAAAACTGAGGTTCAAAGCTGGCCTAGGCAGGAAAACCATAAATCTCTTATCTCTAATTAACTACAAAAAAACCAGAAAGGGTACTTTTGCTCAAAGTAGTAGAGTGCTGGCCTTGAGCAAAAAAGTTCTTTATCACAGAGCCATCTTTGTCAGAGTTCAGGAACACTTTTGTTTTTTTAGGTACATCTGCTTCCCAGATATTCCCTCTTGCATGTGACTGCCTGAGAACTAGACACTAGCTTGACCATTGATGTCAAACTAGTCACTGTTGTCATGGGTTTAGACAACTCAACAGGGAGTATCTTTTGAATTTTTCAAAGGCCCACTGAGAAAAACTGGGATGTCCCATGTGGAATAGCTATCTTGTACTTTTATTTAGGAAATGGCATAAAATATAACTGATATGAATACAGTATTTTCTGGAGAATAAAAATAACCTAAAGTATATAGACAAAATATTCAAATAAAATATAATTGTATGATACATAGCTACATTGGCATAAATGACAAATATAAGGTTTTGAATGTACACTTTCAATGTATGTAAAATACACCTGTGCAGTTACATAGAAAAGATTTCCAACAAAAGCAAGAAAAATCAAATTTAGACAGCTGGATGCCAGTTGTTCACTCCTATAATGTTCCCTATTCACGTGGCTGAGGTCTGAGTCTTGCAATTTGGAGTAAGCCTGGACAGACAAAAACCTCAATACTAGTCTTAGATCATCTATCAAAAAACTAGAAGTGTAGCCAAAGCTCAATTGGTAAAGGGCCAGGCACAAGCAACCAGACCAAGGCAACAGTGGCAATCTTATGATGTTTATATTTGAAAAAATGTAGAAGAAATTTTTTTTTCATCTTTAGAAAGTCAAACCTCCTCAACATAATGGCTCAGATGCCTTAATCCTACCTCCTCGGGAGGTAGTAATTGAAAAAATTACAGTTTGAGGCCATCTTATGTAAAGAAGGTAAAAAGTTCGCATTTCAACAAGTTGGACTCAGAGAAAGGCCAGAGGTAGGAGGATAGGAGCATGGCAGTCTGAGACCAAGCCCAGGAAAAATGTGGAGACCCTATCTGAAAAAAAAAAAATGAGTAGAGCACAAAAGGGCTGGGTGTGTGCCATGGGTTGTAAACTTTCACTCTACCAAGAGCAAGGCCCTAAAGTACCACCTCTGTTGCTGGGTAGGAGGATTGCAATTCAAGATGTTAATATATAAGAAATAAAGCTTCTGGATCACAATTCATTGTGTCAATTAGTACAAAGAATCTTGATCAGTGTCTCACCTCTTTCAACATTTTATGTGCTTGCCCTCCCCACCTAAACAATCCATGGCCTCAAGATATCTGGTTCAAAAATCACAGGATTATGTTGAGTTAAATGAATATATTTGGCCAACACCTCTCTCTCCACTTGACTCTCTCTCTCTCTCTCTCTCTCTCTCTCTCAAAAGATACACTTGTTGGTGCCTGGGTCTCACACTTGTAATCCTAGTAATCAGGAGGCTGAGAGCCAAGAATAGTGGTTAGAAGTCAGACTAAGAAGGAAAGTGAGAGGAGACTTTTATCCCCAGTTGAAAAAACTAAAATTCTAGAACTAGAGCTTTGATTCAAGTGATAGGGCACTAGCTTTGAGTGAAAAAGCTTAAGGACAGCCTGCAAATGCTAAATTCAAACCCCAGGACTGGTGCCCAAACAAACAAACAAACAAAAAAGCTTCCCTCATAAAAATATATTTCAAAAGTTAGGCACTGGTGGCTCATACCTGTAATCATAGCTACACAAGAGGCAAGGTTATGAGGGTAATGGATCAAAGCCAGCCCAGGCAGGAAAGTCTGATAGACTTTAAATTCCAATTAACCACCAAAAAACCAGAAGTGATGCTATGGCTCAAGTTGTATAGCACTAGCCTTGAGTTGAAGAGCTTGGGGACAGCATCCAGTCATTGTGTTCAAGCCCCATCACCAACATACTTACATACATACATACACATACATAAATGAATAAAAAATGTGTTTCAAATTACTCATACTCTTTGTAGAATTGTCAGTTCCTTTGTCTATGGAGTTAGACCAAGGAAATTCATCATGGAAAATAACAATATTTACTCAATTTAATTGCTTATGAACGAATTTGAGTCTATATATATGTATATATATATATAGGTGGATGTTTATACATGAAATTTTCATGTATAAGAGTATTTGCACTTTCTCTTCTGGACTGACTTATTTCACTTAATGATATGTTTTATAGATGTATTACTACCCTTGGAAATGATATTTTATTGTACCTGCTGCATGAATAAACTGTATACACACACTCACATATTTATACATATGAATACATATAGAAACACTTGCACATTCTGTTCTCTCACATTTTATTCCTGAAAATATTGTCACGTTAAGACAGAGTTACATGATTAAAATAATTTTTATATTATCTTGTGTACAAACTCTCCAATGTAGTATGAACTGTAACTATTTTTGACATGGGAAAAAATTTAAATAGATCAAAATCTAGAAATTTAAAATTATGAGCAGAATTTTCAGCATACAAAATTTCAGAACCTCTTTAAAATCCAGCACGTAAGAAGACTGAGTTGACCTTTCTGTAAAAATAGCTGTATCAAAGACTTAGCATAAATGGACTGAGTTGTCAATTATAATGATATTTATAAACTGGAGCTGAGTTTTGTTAATAGTAGAAGGAAGATACATGAGTATGCAAAGTGAAGGAATAGACAAGAATTTTGGGTTGATTTGTAATTAGAAAATTAGAAAATCAGAGTTAACATTTATGGCATAATAGTTGGGAGTTGATTAGCCTCCTGGCTGCCTGCTTCACATCTTTGTTCCTAAGACTGTAAATCAGTGGATTAAGCATGGGGATGACCACGGTGTAAAAGATAGAGGCAATCTTCACCAGTAGCCAAGAACTTTTGGTGGTAGGAACACAGTAGAGAAAAAGGATGGGGCCATGGAAAATAGCAATGGCAGTGAGGTGGGAAGCACAGGTTGAGAAGGCTTTGTATCTCCCCGCAGTGGAAGGCATTCTCATGACAGTGACAAAGATGAAAACATAGGAAGTGACAACAATCCCCAGGCTGCTTACTTCATCGAATATGGCAAAGATCACAATAGACAACTGACTTACATAAGGGTCAGAGCAGGCTACAGCAACAATGGCAGAATGTTCACACACAAAGTTGTTTATGACCTTTGTCCCACAGAAATTCAAAGTTAACAAAAAGTATATGAACACAGAAGAACAAGTGATACCCCAAAAGTAGGATGCAGCCACCAACAAAGCACACAGCTTTGGGGACATGGCCACTGTGTAGAGTAGAGGGTTACAAACGGCCACAAATCGGTCATAGGCCATGGCTGCCAACATGAAGGTTTCTGTTACCACACAGATACATGCAAAGAAGAATTGACTGACACAGGCTGCGAAGGAGATGCTTCTGTCCTCCACAAGTAGGGTCTCCAGGAGCTTGGGAGTGACGACAGAAGAGTAACAGAATTCCACAAAGGACAAGTGACTGAGGAAGAAGTACATGGGAGTGTGGAGCTTGGGACTGAGCTTGATGATGGCGATCATGCCCAGGTTGCCCAGCACGCTGACAGTGTAGATGGTGAGGAAAACCAGGAAGAGTGGCACCTGGAGGTCCGGATATTCTGAGAAGCCCAGGAGGATGAAGGTCACCCCAGCAGTCTGATTTTGTGTGACTCTATGGACAAAACACAACACTTGCTATAGTGGGATAATCCAGACTTACACATAGGAAAGGGAAATTTAAGAAATCAGTGTGTATTGGATTCTGGTATAGAGTGGTGGTGAACAGACCATCTCCTTTTTTCTCCTGATTTTGGTCAGTAGTAGGGAAGCCTAAGCACGTGGACACATAGAAATGATGGCAAAAAAGAAGGAAGACTAAAGCAGCCATGGAAGTGATAAAGGAAGCCACACCTCTGGCAGTGGAAACATGAAGTCCATGGCCAGCCTGGTTATACAGGAAGGCTAAATTCATTAAAACACACACACACACACACACACACACACACACACACACACGAATTTTAAGTAATTTCTTTTAGCTATCATTGTAAAAATAATTTTCTGTAATTTTAACGTGATAATTGCACCTTTAAGGATTTCCTTATTGAAAATAGGAAATTTTCTCTTCTATCTGATTTGTGACAACTCTAACTCTTGATATTGAGTATCCTTACACAGTCTTCTCTAGTGAGGATGGATTTCTCTATGTATAACCCACACATCCATATGCACAAATTTGCTTTCACATATAATCACACAACAATAAGTATTCATTCACCCAACTCTGTGTTAAACATTCCTCATTGCTTTGCTTCATAGAGGCAAACATTAAAGATATTAACCACAGCTAGAAGAATTTGTTCTGTCATTTGCCATCATACTTGTTCTTCTTACTTTACTCAGACATTATAGGAAATTTAAAAATGATAATTTTTAATTCCTCCTCAACTGGAATTGCCACTTTGTTGATGACACTTGGTGAACATAAAATGAGAAAACTGTAATGGAATCAACACTTAGCAATCTACATTTCTGGGTGAAACTAACTGTATTTGGAGGCTGTTGGGAAATACTATACAATACAAATCTGTTTGTTTCTGGTAAAGATTACTAGATCATAATAATTTTTTTTTCTATGAGAATGAAAATAACAAAAAAACCCACAACAGAGTCAACTCACCGAAATACATAGGCAGCTGAATGAGGCATCTATTGATGAAGTCTTCGCTAAGACTAATAAACTCCAAAATTATCCCTGCTTATTGTATAATTAAAAGAAATATATCTGAACTAGTGGAGTCTGCAGTAGAATTGAGTAGCTATTTCACTTGATATACCTTTCCTAACTAGTGAGACAATTCAAAGAATTTAGTGAAAAGATTATATAACAAAAAAATAAAAAGGAAATACTGGTATCAAAGCTTGTCATAAATATATATCATCATGACCTCGAGGGATCAGAAAACAAGGGAATATCACTGAAAATTGTCCAAGGCAATGATTTTGAGCAATTAGATATACCATAGTCCCATGAGACAGCTTAGCTTGAAAGAACTTCCCCAAAGCCCTGGAGCACATGGGTGATCAACTTCAACTTCATTAATTAATCAAAATGTTGAATGCATATTTCCTTACAGGAAGAAGGAATTATCCAAAAGGGGGAAACCTATTAAAAATAATCTGCATATAACCGGGCATGAATGGCTCACACCTGTAATTTTAGCTACTCACGAATTTGAGGCTTGAGGACTGAGGTTCAAAGCCAGCGCATTCAGGAAAGTTAATGAAACTTTTATCTCTAACCATCAGAAAACTAGAAATGGCACTGTGGCTCAATGTGGCAGAGTGCTAGCCTTGAGCAAAAAAGCTCAGAGATATACCCAGGCCGTGAGTTCAGGCTACACCACTGACCAAAAACTAACTAAATATATTTACACATATATAAGTACTTTATATATATATGTGTGTACATATATAAACATATAATATACCTATATTTCATGTATTATATGTATAAAATAAATATAATACAAATATTATAATACATATAATATATAATATATGTGCTATAATATAATATACATGTAAATATAAATATGTAATATATAAGATATAATCTACAATATGCTGGAGTCCAGATACAGATATCACTATTAATTGTATTAATATTGGATTTATTTTGCCTATTTAATCATCATATGTAACTGTAATTTAAATCAATACATTACTATTTTTATTACACTTTGCAAACTACACATATAAACAATACTGTAAAACTATATTACTAGGGCTGGGAATATGGCCTAGTGGCAAGAGTGCTTGCCTCCTACACATGAAGCTCTCAGTTCGATTCCCCAGCACCACATATATGGAAAACAGCCAGAAAGGGAGCTGTGGCTCAGGTGGCAGAGTGCTAGCCTTGAGCGGGAAGAAGCCAGGGAAGGTGCTCAGGCCCTGAGTCCAAGGCCCAGAACTGGCCAAAAAAAAAAAAAAAACTATATTACTATATTTATTTACTTATAGCTATGAGACTAACCCACATTTCAAATTTTGACTTTATAGTGAGAATTGAATGCTATATTCTAACTCAACACTAGCTCCACAATCAGTGAAACCAAGTAGGGTATGGGTTTCTAGAAACCCAGTTGAGTATGGGTTTCTAGCCATCTTTATCAAAGATCAGAAACTTCTGTTAGTCCAGGTCCATCTGCTACACAGACGTTAGCACCTGTGTGAGTCTAGTTGAAGGCACTATGTTGATGTTAAGTGCCAAAATAAACACTATTGCCATGGATTTAGATAACTCAACCGTGAGAATCTTTTGAATTTTTGGAAGGCCCACTGAGAAATATAGACACAAATGAAACTGGATTGTTGAGTCATTGAGGAAACAGCACAAAATATAACTGATACATTTACATTATTTTCTTGAGAATGAAAATGAACCTAACATAATATAAAGTATTTGGAATACAGTTGATTGACACATAGCTACATTTGCCCAAGTGGCAAAAATAAGGTCATGAAAATATACTTGCAAAGTACATAACATACACTGTGCAATTATGTAGGAAAGATTTCCAACAATCCCTTAAAAAGAAAAAAACATAGACAGCTAGGTGCTAGTGGCTTACTCCTATAATGTTAGCTATTCAGGAGGCTTTGGTCTGAGATCTGAGACTTGCTATTTGGAGTAAGCCTAGGTAAATTATCCAGCAAAAAGCTAGAAGTGGAGGCATAACTCAGGTGGTACACAGCCAGGCATACATCAACAAAGCCAAGGTTAGAGTCTCAGTCATATGATCTATATATTTGAAACAGCTAAACGGAATTATATATTTTTTTCATCTTTAGGAATGAAAATTCTACCAAAATAATGGCTCAGATGCCTTAATCCCAGCTACACAGGAGGCAGAGATTGAAAGAATGAGGTTTAGGTCAGCCTAGACAAAGAATTTTGCAAAATCCCATTTCAACAAGTTTGACATAGAGGAAGGCCAGAGGTAGAGAACAGCAGTCTGAGATCATGACTTGTAAAAATGTGGAGACCCCATCTGGAAAAACTTTGAGTGGAGCACATAAGGGCTGGGTGTGTGCCTTGGGTTGTAAACTTCCTGTCTAGTAAAAGCAAGGCCCTCAAGTACCAACTGCGCTGCTATGTGTGGGGGAACTACAAACAATGTGGAAAATGTTTGGGGAGATGAATATGTTCAGTCAGATTAAAACAATACTCACATGCATAAACATCATCAGGTATCCCATAAATGTGTACTGTGTTTTTAGTTTTAATGTAACATTTTAAAGTAAATTTAATTAAAAGAAAGAAAACTCTTGTTTTACACTGTAAAAAAGTAGGTAAATCTTTTGTTACCCTTGCTGTTTACATGAACAGTAAGAAGGCTGTTTCTAAAATAAGTTGTGAAGTACATGTAATTTAACTTAAAATGTTATTTCAAATTAAAATTCCATCTTTGTTAAGAACAAGTACAATTCAAGAGATTGGATTGAATCTCAAACCTAGGACTATTTCTTAAGCACCTGTGGGTTCACTCTACTGTAGATTCTGCAGAACCTGTAAATATTTACATGTAATCTCTAGTAAAACAGACTGGTTACAGCAGTCAAATGGGCTGTCATTGTAGAAAACTACACTAAATCAGAAACAATTATGGAGTGCTAAGTTGGTCTCTCATGATCAATGAAAAAAAGGATGTGTTCAAAGGAGTGAATATTCTCATCAGTGTGTCCTCATCACTCCAGATTTGTGGATTCACAGTTTGGTAAGAGGTTGACAATTCTCACTCCTATATTTTGGACTTGGTAATGTGACAGGTTCTAAGTAATAAGATAATACATTGCTAAACAGAAATTTGTGGCATAATTTTATAGTTAGTATGCTCAATTGTGACTTTTATCTAAGGAAACACTGGTAGCCAAATATTACAGGACATATGGCAAATATTATTCCTGCCAACTGAAGGTTCATTGATCCAATGGGCGGGCCCATTCACACAGCCCAAGCAGTTCCATGGATAGGTACTACAAGCTCATTGATACATGGATTCAAGCTGTATATCACTGGAGATTAAGACTGTTTGTTTATTTTTCTTAAATCACAAATCTGTGTGTTAGACCAATATCAATGTCGTGATTGTTATACTGTGTTGTCTTGGGGCACAATGTAAAAATACTTGATCCTGTTCCACATTATTACAAATACAAATAAGTTTTCAAGAATAAATTAGCAACACAAAATTACACTAGATGAGATGAAAATCAGGTTGAGGCATAATCTTATAAAATATGTTGATTAGTTTCACAGATGCATAAAGATAAATGGGATTCATGTTATAAAAATAATTTTTATTGACTTTAAATAATCGTACAAAGGGATTTCAATTCAACATGCCAGTGTGTGGATACAATGTATCTTGCTCACAATTCAACCTGTCAACAATTAGTACAAAGAATCTTGGTCATTGTCTCACCACTTCCAACAATCTCTCATCCTGTCCCTCTTGCCCAACACAAACATATACAAATCATATGTTGAAGTTGAGTAAAATGAATACATTTGCCCTTTGTCTCCTTGAGCTTGATTGATTTATTTAACTTAACATTTTGTTTCCAGATCTATCAATTTCCTTGGAAAATGATATTATGTTCTTCTTGATTGATGAATAAAATACATACACACATAATTATGTATATGAATAAATACATAAAATCTTCCATATTTTCTTTCTCCTACATTTTTTCCCCACAAAATAAACTAACCATGCTGGATTACTGACAGTCTGTTTTAGGAAGCTGTAAATGATTTACATTATCTTTATATTGGTAGTTATACATACTTTCCTATGTAGAATTAACTATAAATAGTTTTGACAAGGAGAAATTTTTGAAATAGATCTTCATCTAGAAATTTCAAATGAGGAGCTCAATTTCCAGAGTACAGATCTTTAGAAGATATTTAAATCTAACACTTATGAGGATGAGTTAACATGATGTCTTCACAGGTAATTACTTAATATAGTACTCACACAGCTGGGCACTGGATGCTTATACCTGTGATCCTAAAACTAAGGAAGCTGAGAAAAAGAGGATCATGTTTCAAAGCCGGCTTTGATAGAAGTGAGCATAAAACTTTATCTCCAAAATACCCAGCTAAAATTACAAATGGAGGTATGGCTCTTGTAGCAGAGTACCCAACCATGTGCAAGAAAATCCAAGCAAAGTGAAGACTTGAGTTCAAGCCCCTATATTTGAAAAAAAGAAAAAGAAAAAGATATTACCATAAAATATGTTAAAGTAGCTCAATCAAAGACATAGTTCAACTAGTCTGAGTTTATGATGGCCTTATTATCAATTCAATAATATTTAAAATTAAGATCTGGTTTTTTTTAATATTGGAATAAGAAATATATAAGTATGCCAAGTGAAGGAATAGAACTTGATTTTGTATTGATTTCTAATTGCATCAGAGCATCAGAGTCAACTTTTATGACAGTATAGTTGGGAAATGATTAACCTCCTGGCTGCCTGCTTCACATCTTTGTTCCTGAGACTGTAAATCAAAGGATTAAGCATGGGGATGACCACGGTATAAAAGACAGAGGCTATCTCTACCAACAACCATGAACTTTTGGTGGTAGGAAGACAGTAGAGAAAAAGGATGGGGCCATGAAAAATAGCAATGGCAGTGAGGTGGGAAGCACAGGTTGAGAAGGCTTTGTATCTCCCTGCAGTAGAAGGCATTCTCATGACAGTGACAAAGATAAAAACATAGGAAGTGAAAACAATCCCCAGGCTGCTTATTTGATTGAATATGGTAACTATAACAAGTGACAATTGACTAATATAAGGGTCAGAACAGGATACAGCAATAACGGCTGAGTGTTCACACACAAAGTTGTTTATAACTTTTGTTTCACAGTAATTTAAAGTTAACATAAAGTATGTGACTACCAAAGTACACGCAATACCCCAAGTGTAGGATGCAGCCACCAATAAACAACACAGCTTTTGGGATATGGCCACTGTATAGAGGAGAGGGTTGCAAACGGCCACAAATCGGTCATAGGCCATGGCTGCCAACATGAAAGTTTCTGTTATCACACAGGTACATGCAAAGAAGAATTGAGTGATGCAACCTGAAAAGGAGATGCTTCTGTCTTCCACAAGTAGGATCTCTAGGAGCTTGGGCGTGACGACAGAAGAGTAACAGAAATCCACAAAGGACAAGTGACTGAGGAAGAAGTACATGGGGGTGTGGAGTTTGGGATTGAGCCTGATGATGGCAATCATGCCCAGGTTTCCCAGCATGCTGACAGTGTAGATGGTGAGGAAAACCAGGAAGAGTGGCACCTGGAGGTCCGGATATTCTGAGAATCCCAGGAGGATGAAGGTCACCCCAGCAGTCTGATTTTGATTGATCCTATGGACAAAATAGAATATTTGATGTAGATAGGTCAAAACCACTTTTATTCATGGAGAAGAGAAATGAAGAAATGACAGGCTCTGATACTCTAGGATAGAGTGATCCTGAACAGGCCCCTCTTTTGTGGCTACATGACTCCATAGGTGACATTGACTTTGTTGGCTTTTAGAAAATGAGTGGCAATTCTATGATTTAAACTATTGAAAAAAGAGCTACAAGAAGGACAAAAGTTTCAAATGTAACACATTATATCTCAAACACTAATTACCTTAGAAGGTCCTATGTTCCTTAGTTCATTGGTCAGCTAACCATCTCAGTGAAGCAGAGTTTCATTGTTCATTTTACTTGTTTAAGTTAATATGGCAATACCTCACATGTGTGTATGTTTGTATGTATTTGCTTATCTATTTATATCAATAAGCTTAGCAGTTGAGGACTATGATGATTGGATTCCCTAGCTGACAGCTTATAGATGCTTTCCTGTTAGCCTGGATGACATCAGTGAAGAACAATTAGCCAAGCAGCCAGCTGGACTACCCTCAGAACAGCCTGGCTACTTTTCTTTTAACACTTCGTGGCCACCTTAAAGAAGCCATGTAGTAGCCACACTTGTCTGATGTTAGGGCACAATTATGGCTCCTGTAGGTGATATCCTCTTAGCAATTCTTATGAAACACCTTGCTCTAGACTTCTGATATGGTTGGTGAACTCTTAATGGACCGACCCTCCAGTAAACAACTTCCATTCTTATTGGAGGCATACAACTCCCACTGTTAGGATATGTATGATGGTTGGGAAAAAAACAATCGTTCATTCACATCTGGGACAAGTAAATGACACCGATGTGGTCCTTTGTTTAATTAGTTTTGCTTTTTGCTTGGGATCCCCCTGATCTTGGCACTTGTGTGTATGTTTCCTTCATAGATCTCATAACAGGCACAGGTTAGTACACACTCGGTGTTTGGAATGGAGTCTCTTGAGCTCAGATTGGTCTCAAACAATTATTCTCATGTTACGAAGCTAAGAAATAGTGATGAATTATACAAGTGGGTCACTGATCACAGCTTAAAATGCTGTTTGAGGTGGAAAATTTGATTACTCATTAATACGTTATGAAAGCATTACTCTTCTTGCAGTGTAAAATGGGTACAGAAATAATGAACAAAAACCTCTTTCCTTTGTAATTTTCAGAAGATACATACCTGTAAAAATACTGGAAATGCAAATAATTGGTAAGCCATTGCAAAAAATGTGTTCTGCTTTTTGGTATGGAATTTAAACCTTTGGCAAAGATAAATGACTGAAAAAACCATCTCAAACCGGAAACCATATCACATATGGATGCCTTGAAAATCTTAATGGTATTAATCAGCATCTTAATGGTATTGAGAATCTTGATGAAGAAATGAGAATCTTAATAGTATTAAATTTAAATCACTATAATGGAAGTAGAAACTTGTATAATGAGTTTCAAGAACACGAAACAGCATGATGCCAATAAATATACAGGATTCTGCTTATTTGAATCTCAGGAGTTAGTTTGCTTTTAAAAATGCAGAGATATATTCGGCACCCTTAGAAAATGCCTAAGGAAATGCCCATAGGAAATGCCAATTAATGCATCAATTAGATATTATTTCTCCCCAGCCAAGAGGGAGAATATTTCAACAACATTAATAAAGAACTACAGTCCAGGATGCAAGGGAAGAGCTATATACTCTTGGTAGCAGCCTAAACCCACGGTGCCACTATTGAAATCAGCATGGAAGTACCTCAAAAAAAATTGAAATTGCCTCTGCTCTACAATTCCTGAGCATATATACATAACTGTCATCTGAAAAATAATAATCAACAATCATATCTGAAAAGTATGATTAAAATAAATAAATAATTAAGATACGTGCATGTTCATCTTATAATACCATTCAGCCCAAATGTGGAATCAGCCTAAGTCCCATCAAGTGAATTAGAAATAAACTAAACATGGCATATATATGATACAGTACTTTTGAGTCATGACAAAGACTGAAATTATATTCTCAGTATAATAAGCCCATAGTGAGGTGGAAAAATATGTAATATTATCCCTCATATGCATCCTGTCTCCTTTAAAAATGAAGGAAAGAAATGTAAGTAAGGTTGAGCATTGGGGTAGATAAGTAGAAAAATTGAGTCAACTCACCTAAATACAGAATCAGCTAAGTGAGGCATTTGTTGAAGAAGTCTTTTCTAAGGTTAGCAAACTTCAAAACTCTTTCTGATGATTGTAAAAATGAAAAAACAAAAAAGCCTCTGAACCACTGGAGTCCACCATATACTTGGTTAACTATTTCATATGATATATTTTTCTAAGCTATTGAGAAAACTCAGAGATCATGAACAAAAAGATTTCACACATGAAAAATAATGATAAATAAAATGCTGGTACGAAATCATGCCACAAATATATTTCATCAAGTCCTTGGGGACCAAAAAACCAGGGAATAACACTAAAGAATTGCCAGAGGTAAAAATTTGAGCACTTAGATGTACTACAGTCCCATGAGATAGCTTGACTTTGTATTACTTTCCCAAAGCATTGGAGCATTTGAATGATCATCTTTAATCATTAATCACAGTGATGAATGTGTAGTAACATTACAGGAATAGTAACTACATAATGGTACAAGAAGGAAATTCAGCTATTAAGATGAATGTGCAAAGGGATAGAGTCCAGAGAGAGCAATTATTAACTTATATGTTTTTTCTATTTTTATTACAAATTTATATTCCTGTATTTTTAAATATAAATTTCCCAAAATATTAAGTTGCATTTAATTTTTTGCATATGTGTTCAATGTATTATAATATTTATTTTCAACTGACATCACTAAATACTTGATAGAAAACATATTGTTACTTAAGAGGAAACTTATATTCACCCTTCAAATGAAGTGTGTTCAGATATTTATATTTACTATTATATCTGAAACCTTTTGGGTCACATATTTTAAAAATAAATCAATTGATGAAAAATAATATTTATGAAAACATGTTTAATGCACATTCCCAATGTTCTAATTCTTTTTGTATTCATTTTTGTATACCTTTATTGGTTTGTTTATTAATACTGAAAGTAATTCTTATTTTATATGTAGATGTATAATATGATGGTATTGTTGAGGACTCAGGTGAGTAAGTTTTAATGGGGATGGTTAAAGAATATGAAGCCACCAATCATAAGATTCCTGAGTTTTCATCTGATTTTGCATAACTGTCAAGACTGAAAATTCAGAATATTATCTTTCATTTAAAAAAAATTTAGTGTCAAAGATGTCAGTGATGCACACTCCAGTGCCAAACTTCCACAGAAATATTAACTTTATAAATAGCCCACATAAGAAAAGAACTTTATGTAGAACATAGAACCCAGATAAGAGGGGAAGTATCTAATTGTGGCCTGATAATAAGTAAATAATAATTATAAAGACTCTCTACATGAGTGCTGATTACAGCACTAATCACAGAAGCAAAAAAATGTATAAAGACCCCAAGCAACCATTTGTGAATAAATGGTAAAATGAAATATAGTGTGCATACATGACGTATTTATCAATAATAAAAATAAATAAACTATATATATAGCTTGCATGCTAAAGTAAAAAGCATAATGATAATAAAAAGAAAACTTCGGGAAAATACTTAATGTATTTTGAAATAACAAAAATAGTTTGGAATTAGGCAAAGGTATCAGTTGTGCAACAGTTAACATGTTAATGACATTGACTTTTTTCATAACACTGTAGTTAACTTTATGCTTTAGAAAGCATTTTTTAATGAAGGCAAAATCAGCTATTGCAATACAAAATAGTTTACTTCTGTTTGTTAATCATTATTTTTGGGGTATTGCAATGACTCAAATTCATCTAAACGAAACAAACCTGTATCTACTCAATCAATCATGAGTGCAAAGCAAAACATTCCACAATTCCTACATAGAAATGACTAGGCCATCACCATTATTAGGTAGAGTCCACAGTTGATTCAGTCATTTTTAAGGAATACACACTCACATACACACACACACACACATACACACTTCAATTAAATTGTGCATATGTAAGTTGAATCTTATCTCAATCTTGGAAAATTTCTGCATCACATTAGTACAATTAAATAGCCATTTATCAATATTTTACAAAATAAAAGAATTAGACATTTGGTTTTATCAAGAACTTTTTATAGTTTTATTTCTTTTCTGTAAGGCATGAAGGTTATTATAGCTTCAAAATTATAATATATGTATATGTATGTGTATATATATGTATATATATATATATACCACATATGCTTGTTTGTTTGTTTACTTTTGTGTCAGTCCTGAGGCTTGAACTGAGAGGCTGGGCATGGTCCCTTAGCTATTGTGGTCAAGGATAGTATACTACCACTTTGAGCTACAGTACCATTTATATCATCTGTGCTTGAAAGTCTAAAGTTTTTAAGCCAAACGCTAATAGCCTGTTTCAAATATCATTTATTTTATAATATATATTGCTCAACTAAGTTTTAAACAAAAATTTAAATTTACACAGTATTTGGTGAGACATTTTCTAAAGTGTATCTAGTCAGGTTGACAAATGATTACATTCTAAATACATAATGTAACTGTATTATTATGTCACAAAATCTGTTAGAATATTATGTGGTGGTAATCAACTGAATAAGTACATTAGTTGCATAACTTAATAGTAAAGTTTTCTAGTATAGGATATTACAATGTTACTTTTGGGAAATAATAATTTTAAAATTCCAGGCAAAGCCAACAATATAGTTTAGAGCCTGTAGTTGGGTCGCGACAATCTTCCATGCAAATTTCCCAAAGTATTTTCTTTCCCTTGTGACACTAGCAGAGTATAGTTAAGCAAGTCTCATGACTCATCAACTGATGAAAAACATTTGTCAAAGTAGCACAATTTTATTTATATAGAATACAGCATAGTATCTTCCAAACTTAGATACATTCAAATATTCTCTTTTGATTTTTGGTCTAAGTAGTTTGCCATATAAATCTTCAGTTCTACAAAACTCAGAAAAACTTCCTGAACTGGTCAATTGGGACGTGTGTGGGTTTGTGTGTGTGTGTGTGTGTGTGTGTGTGTGTGTGTGTGTGTGTCTGTGTTTGTGTCTGTGGATTATATATGTATATGTGTTTATACATGTATATATATGTGGTTTCCATCAGCTAATAAAATAATGAAGTATTAACAAACACAATACAATTGTGGTAGATTGAGCTAGATTTTATTTCCATGCTTGCTTGTGATCCAGCCACAGTCTACAGAAGAAAATACTGAGACCAATGGGACAAAGAGAACTCAAGTCTACCCATCATTCATAGATCTATAAAGAGGAAATTAAATCTCCTTTAGGACCAGAACAGACAAAGCTAGCAAAAACATCCTAATCCTATTAACAGGGCTACATAATGAATCAAAAGATTATTTAATATCATGTGTCACAGAAATTGGTATTTTGGTGTACATCAATACATAACACACATAAATCAAGCCTGGAATAAAAGATACATTAAGGTCTGGAAATATCTATTTCTGATAAGCATTGTTACTTTTGATTTTTTGTATCAAATAATAAAATTTCTGCTAATGCAAATAACTGAATACAATAATATTTCAGACTTTGTGCAGGCAGAGATACACCCTTTACACTTCTAATGAAACTGTGACTTCCATAGGAGATTAAATAAATATTGTTAAAACTTTTGTTTCTGCGTTAACAGCTCTTAGCTTACTGACCTTCAATATGCCTTCCTAATTATAATATGCAAATTTATTGAACAACATTACAAGCCCATTATCCAATGATTTAAAAAAATGAATATACAACACACCAGTGTGTGCTAACTCAGAAAACTTGAAGCAATAAATCCCAGACTGAAAGACATAATTTAAAATAACTTACATTTCTGTATTGCCTATGATTTGGAAAGCTTAATTACCAAACTTCAGATTCAAAAACTGTTGAATAATCAATCAACTGGGGTTTGTGTGAAACATATCCTGTTTGCTTTATTTTTTCCTTTCAAATGTTTAAAATGCTTGGCCGCTTCGAACAATTGTGTTCTGCGCAATATTCTTGAAAATAAGTCAACCTTATGGAAAAGGCACAACGTCATAATTTGATGCCTACTAACTTCCTGACTGTCTCTTTGACATCTTTGTTCCTCAGGCTGTAGATCAGGGGGTTCAACATGGGGATGACCACCGTGTAGAAGACAGAGGCTACCTTGACCATGAGCCATGAGCTCTTGGTAGTGGGAACACAGTAAAGAAACAAGATGGTCCCATGGAAAATGGTAATGGCAGTCAAGTGGGAGGCACAGGTGGAGAAGGCTTTGCGGCGTCCTCCGGTGGAAGGCATCTTCATGATAGTGATGAAAATGAACGCATAGGAAGTCAGAATGATCACAAGGCTGCTGATCTCATTAAATGTCGCAGAGACTAAAATGATCATCTGACTGACGTAGGGGTCAGAGCGGGACACAGCCACGATGGCAGCATGCTCACAGACGAAGTTATTGATGACGTTGTTTCCTCGGAAAGATAATCTCACTAAAAAATAAGTAAGTGTCAGGGAGCAGACGAGTCCCCAAGAGTAGGGTGCAGCCACCAACAAAGCACACACCTTCGGGGACATGGCCACTGTGTAGAGGAGGGGGTTGCAAATGGCCACAAATCGATCATAGGCCATGGCTGCCAACATAAATGTTTCCGTCACTACAAAAACACACGCGCAGAAGAACTGGATGATGCAGCCTGCAAAGGAGATACTTCTGTCCTCCACAAACAGGTTCTCCAGGAGTTTGGGTGTGACCACAGAAGAGTAACAGAAATCCACAAAGGACAAGTGACTGAGGAAAAAGTACATGGGGGTGTGGAGCTTGTGATTGAGCTTGATGATGGCAATCATGCCCAGGTTTCCCAGCACGGTGATGGTGTAGATGGTGAGGAAAACCAGGAAGAGTGGCACCTGGAGGTCCGGATATTCTGAGAAACCCAGGAGGACGAAGGTGACTTTAGAAGTCTGATTTTCTTGGCTCCTGGGAAAGAAAAGTTGGGCAATTGGCTCAGAGAAGTACTTTAATTTATCACATTATGAGTACAGAAAAGTACTTTAACAAATCAATTCGTGAGTAGGAGTTACTGACTCTATTTCCCCATGTGACATCTTTGCTTTTGTTTTAGCGTGGGCCACTTCATCATTGTGTGCTCCACCATAAAATGAAATAATACAGGACAGAGTTCAAAGACATAATTGGTATCCAATAACATGTAAATAATGAATTCATATGTGGATCTATGAATCAACTCTAGGCCTCTAATATACATGTGCAAGGTGCAGTATAAATGTCTATTTCATCAGTCTCACAGGGTCAACTTGTAAAATAAGCTGAGGTACTGCTGAAATCCTACAAAGCAAGTAGCTCTGGTGGAAGCCCATCTAATCTGAGCTTCATAAGAGTCATAAACAAAAAACAAGTATGGATGAAAGGATGAACCAGATATTGTTTGTGTCCTATGTTCCACTATGTCCCAACTACACATTTTATTGCTTTAATCTAATTATTCTCAGAACCATATTATGATTGCTTACTCACACCTAAAATGGCACTCATCATGAATGGGATGGCATTTCACTCAAAATGCTTAAGAATCTTATGCCTTAGGAGCTGAGGTTAAATGCTCTTTCCTTCTCACTCCTTATGTGCATTATATTCTCCCAGGTAACATGCAGCATTGTGTTTCCTGCATAGGAACAGAGTATTCCTGTATCCCTGCCATTACCTTCCATTCCCCTTTTAGATTATTTGATTAGATCCCTGCCAGTTTATCTGCTATACTTTTTCACTTCCTGAACATATTTTTCCATTGAATACAAACTCTCCAAGTCCATCAATGAACTCCACTCTTCCAAATGTGTATTCTATCTCTGACTTTACAAATACTGAGCAGTGCAAAAATGAAAGAGAAGTCAGTGTTCCCAAAGACAAATCCTTTTACTGATACGTTATCATCTGACTCTTGTCATCCTATTTTTTCCACACCTGGAGCTTTTCAAGCCTCCTAAATTCTGCCCTTACACTAAGGGTCTGAGTGTTGTAGCTCACAATCTCCCTTTTATCCCCAGAAAGTGCCACCTCTGTTCCATTGATCAAGAGCTCAAGGGTTCTTGTAACCACATCTTTTTCCTTCCAGCCTAGCTTTCACATCATAAATGCATTCTGTACTTTCTCAGTAGAACTTCACTACTGAAATGTATAATATAATCCTGGCCATCAAATTTGTCTCTTCTGGGAATTGTTCTGAGGAATAATATAAATAATTATACAAATTATTCAGTAGAATGTATACCTCTTTGATGTATGAAAACTAAAATGTGTGTCCACCAAAAGGAGATTATGCTTAAGAAAAAAAGAATGCATTACCTGGTTATGGAACACAGTTGATAATAATAATAATAATAATAATAATAATAATAATAATAATAATAAACACTATGAAACACTATGAAAATAAGGAGACAAGCAAGTCTAATAGGAAGAATTATGATGGGATTGGGACAATAGTTTGCATTCTTTCATGAGCTTGTTCCCAGCATAGATTATTAGAGTGTATTATTGTCTGCCCAATGAGAATCAAATAAGACTAGAATGAACTCACCTCAGGGAAGTGTTTGACTTACTCATTTACTAAAGCTTCTTTACAAACTTTAATAGAATCCAGAAAATCTACTAAACCAAATCAAAGTTTTCTTTCAGTCAACACAAAAAATAGCAAGAGTGATTTAAAAAAATAACAAAAGGGCCAGGAAATCTACTCTGTTTCAGTGAATATTTAATGAAATATTCCCTTTACCATTTTCTCCTAAAATTTCCAAAAAGAATCTCAATGAAAACAGAGAAAAAGGAAAAGACTGGAAATCTGAATTCTAGTACCAAACTCTCATGTATATATGACACCAAAGCCCCTGAGATAGAAACCCTGGAGAATGCATTTCAAGTATTGCCTGGGAGAGAACAATTTGAACAATTAGATGAAGTAAAGTCCCATGGGGTATTTTGTTTTTGTGTAATTTTCCTAAAGATTGGGGATAATTCTTTTATTATACTTCATTCCACATTTTTATTTTAAACATGCTGACCAGACTTACTACATTTTAATATAAATACCACTAAAATACATACAAAGAAAAACCACCTGTCAGAATATAGTGTAGCAAAGATTGACTTTAGTTGTTTTGTGTAAGCATAAATCTGGAGACATCTACCCCTCCCAACCTGCCCCTTCCCTCACTTTTCTTAACCTTTAGGGTATGTATTGCATATTTTGCCATAGGACAAAGTAGTTTATATGTGTAACGCATTTTGATCTGGGTCACCAACATCTTTGCCTCGCTTAAACCCATCACTTCTCTTATTTTTCACAATTCTATGGCATATACAGTGAATTCTTGGCTACATTCTCTCCCTGTCTTCCCTTATTCTTCTACCACTCGCCCCTTAGCTCCAATGACTCCGTCCAGGCCTCTTGTAATTACCCATCTCCTATTACCTATTAGGAATTTACTTAGTCTTTCTAAAGAATTATATTATTTGAGCTCTCCAGAGTCTACTTTACTTTAGTTAATTTATTTATAACCACTTGTATGACACCCAGTGTGTTTACTTATAGACCACCGCAATTAGGGAAACCATCCAACTTGTGTTTTTCTGGATCTGCCTTACTTCATTTTTTCCAAGTCTTTCCATTATTTCCTTACAAATGGTACAATATCATTCCAATGGAAAATTTCACTGTGTGTTTATATGTGGATGTATATACATGTATATATATTTATGCATATATGTATATGTACATATAGACATGTACTATATATATGAAATCACATTTCATTATCCATTTATCCATTAAAGGGTCCACCCCTTCCCTCACTTAAAAAAAATTTTGCAGGACATACAATGAAACTGCACCTCCCCCCTTCTCTTCATTTACCCATCCCATCCTCCTTGACCCTACCCCACACCTTTCAAGTATTATTTTGTAGTCTATCTGGTTGAACTTTGACTACTTTTACTTTGTCTTTCTATGGAATTACAGTATTTAAGTTCTTTCTTGAATCTACTATATTTCAGTTAATACACTTGCATATCACTCAACATATTTATTTATATTTTATAAGATAAATCTAGCTTCCACATAGAAGGGGAAATGTGAATCCTTTGTATTTATGGGCCTTTCTTACTTTACTTGGCAGAATTTTTTCTAGATCTTTCCATTTCTTTATAACATTTACCTTCAAAATAAATTTAATTTTTTTGTGGGTGATAATATACCCACAAGAGGGCAGAATCTTACCACAATTAGAATGAAGAAAATCTCAATGGGTTATTTCAGAGAGTAACAAATAAAAAGCAACATTCATACATTTTATATTATTTGAGTTTTATTCCATACCCTTTGATTTGTGGCTAGGAGATCAAATGTCCAAAGATGATAAATGATGTTACCACAGTATTTGTTATTTTTTTCCTTTTTGTATTGTTTAGAAATAAATATTAGTTCCTTATAAAATCACCAATTTACAAAGAAAATGCTCATCATATTACATCTATATATGCCTCCTCAGTGTTTAATTTCAATGTATAATATATTTCAATGTATAATCTAAATCTAGGTAGAAGGATGTTTCATTTACTTAACCACCAAGCAATGCATTCAATTTAAATGTGTAAGTTAAGAAGTTAGTGGGATCACTTAAATGTAAGAACTCTTGTAGTTAAAAGTGACATTTTTCATTGGTAATCCAATTATTTATATACAACTGCTGTGTGAAAAATATGAATAATATCCACACATACTGCTATGAAATTAAAAAAATCAATAGAAAAATACAGATTTTCTAAAACAACATTGAAAATAAATTAAACCAAAATAATAAAATAATAATAAAATAATAAACTAAATAATAAATAATAAAATAATAAACTAAAAAAATAAATAAACTAAATGATGAAAGTAGTTGTTTATCTCCTTATATATCACAGGTATATGTCATACATGTAGATAGGTATAAGTACGGATATAGATACATACTCATGTAGAGATATGCTATGAAAATACTTAGAGATATACCTGCAGATATAATTTTGATATAAAATATCTATATAACAAAGTACTACAAAGCTGGAGTACAACATATTGAAGTGCAGCAAATTTTTGATAACAGGATACTATTTGCATAGGAATGCAAAATTCATTCAGTTAAGTTAAAATGAAAAAAAAAACACATAGATTTGTGATTTCTTAGTTTATTTTGCTGCTATTTCAGATAATATTCCCAACACTGTGAACTTTAGAAATTTACTTTTCATTAAATGTCCTATATTAGGAAATGTTCTATACAATCTGGAAAACACAGATGTACTGTTGCTGGGTGTCAATTACATGTTTTGATTAGATTACATATGTTATGTCATTTAATGCTACTATGTGCTTCGATTGCAGTGCTCATTTTATTAATAAATAGGAGAGCTATGTTATCATCTTTAAGATAACAAACACCTGTCTATTCATCTTATTCTCTTTCTTTAACCTTATTTTTATGTGTGTGTATGAATCCTGGGACTTGAACTCAAAGCCTGGGTACTGGCCTTGAGCCATTTTTGCTTACAGTTAGTGCTCTGCCACTTGAGCTACTGCTCTACTTTCAGAATTGTGATGGCTATTTGAAGATAAGACTATCACAGACTTTCTTGCCTATGCTAACTTTGAACCATGATCCTTAGATCTCAATCTCCTGAGTAGCTAGGATTACAGGTATGCACTATCAGCACCAGGCCTGTTTACTTCTTTTAAAGTTCTGTTTTTAAATGTATGGAGGTTTGAAACACAATCTTCCCCTTACAGGTAGACATATTACTTTGAAGTTATAGTCTTTTTCTTCAGAATTTCTTCCTTAGTTGTGCCTGTCATATTTTAGATATATATACATATACATTTATAAATCTACATATATACATATACATATAAATACATATAAATATACATATACATATATATATACACACACGAGAGAGTCATGTCAGAAATGGTTGTTTATGGCCCTCTGAGGGACAGTGGTTCCCTACCATTGAAATAATGAAATCTCATTCCTTGCATCATCATTCATGAATTAGAGATTTTTGTATTAAATGAAATAAGCAAGGCACAAATCAGAGTACCACTGGACCTCATTTATGTGTGGAATCTAGAGTTAAGATTTCACAGAAGTTGAGAACGAAAGAGTGTTTACCATAACCTGGCTTGTGCAGGATAGCAGAATGTGGATAGATTGATCCGTGAATGCTATCTTAGGGTACAGAGGGATTTTAGTGTGTGGTATGCTACTGCAGAAAGAAATTCTGCTCTGGTATATTATACAGGTAGGCTTGTTTATCTCAACAATGGACTGATATAACAAAAACTAGGTAAACAAAGTTTTAATGTTTTCACCACAAGAATGGTGTCCATTGATGGAAAGCAAGTAGTATTCAAATAGATTATGTCTGTATGTAAAAATGGTGCAAAGGATTTTAGTAAAGTTATTGATCAGTAGGGTTTGGGGAATATGAAAAGAAAAGCAATAGGGATGGTCATTTGGATTATAATACAATATATTCACTTCCAAAATAACAGAGAAAAGTCCCTTGCTTTAATTAATATACATAAAAATATGAAAGCCGGGCACTGGTGGCTCATGCCTGTAATCCTAACTACTCAAGACACAGATCTGAAGACTGCATTTGAAGCCGGCATGGGAAATAAAGTCCATTAGACTTTTTATCTCTAATTAAACACCAGAAAACCGGAAGTGGTGCTCTGGAGAACTCACCTTGAGCTGAAGAGCTCAGGGTCAGCACCAAGTTCAAGCCCTGTGACTGACCACTATATACATACATATATATATATATATATATATATATATATACACACACATATATATGTGTGTATATATATGTACATGTAAATGTGTGTGTGACAGAAGAGTAAAACAGTTTCTAGTGTGGGGAAGGGCAGCAATCAGTGGAAGTGAGGATGGCCAACAGAGCACGTGAAAGAGGGTAAATATGGTTGGAGTATTTTAAATACACAGATACATACATAGCAGTGTTTTGTATGTATGGAGCTTTTTAAGTAGGGAAGAGAGTTAAACGAGTACTAGAGGAGATGAGATTGATAATGCACATTGTATGCCTGTGAAAATGTCATAATGAACCTCCCCCCCATAAAACTGTGTAAAGTAAAAAACTCTAACAAAAAAAGATTAGTTTGTATGTGAAACAGTAGACACACTTCTGTCAATTAAGCATTGCACAATATAGGCAGGTATGAAAAATTCTAATTACCCATATGCTTGCACTTAATAGGCATTTATATTAACATAACAGTTGAAGCAATCTGGAGAGTGTCATTACAGGCCTAGTTTCATACTGGATTTATAAGATTTAATGTCAGAAAAATAAAGAACCATTACTATCAAGAAAGAAGAGGTAATAAACTATGAGGTAATTAAAAAATATAGTCTACAATGGGATATTCATGCTGTAGTATTTAACATCCTGCACAACACTTCTTTTTTATTGTATTTTTAAAAGGACTTTCAATATATCTTTTAAATGCATATTATTTCCCTTGCATAGTTGTACAAAGGAGGTGCCATTTAATAGAGCAGTTTATGAATACAGTGGCTTTTGATCAATGTCACCCCTTTTAATATTGTCACCCACCCCTCTCAGCCCACCCCCTTCCCTCACTTTTTTTAATGCTTAGGTTATATACTGAATTTTTCCCATTTAACAAAGCAATTTTATATAAAGAGTGCATCTTGATCTTTGTCATCCTTTCAACATCTTCACCTCCCTTCAGCACAATTCTTCCCTTATTTTTCTCAATTCTGTGGTACATACAATGAATTCTTGCCCACATTCTACTCCCACTACCCATTCATTCTTCTACATCTCTACCCTTACCACCCCTCGTGAAAGTATATCCTAATAATGATTTTGTTGGACTTTGATTTAATGTTCACCTAAAGAATTTTACTATTTGTGCTCTCCATAGAATCTATTATACTTGAGCTAATTTATCTATCACTGCATATATACCACGAGGTGGGTTTACTTATGACAAAAAACTCAATATATAGCCTAAAAATTAAGAAAAATGAGGTAAGGGGTAGTTTGGGAGCGTCGGGTAAAAATGTGGATTAAAATGAACTGTATTCATAAATGGCTTTGTTGAATGTCAACTCCTTTGTACAACTACCTAAAGATAATAAAAAGTAGCAAAAAAACCCTTATATTTACTTATTTTTTTATTTTTGTTTTATTGTCAAATTGATGTACAGAGAGGTTACAGTTTCATACATTAGGCTTTGGATACATTTCTTGTACTGTTTATTACCTACTCCCTCATTCCCCCCTTCACCCTCCCCTTTTCCCTCTCCCGCCATGAGTTGTTCAGTTGGTTTACACGAAATGGTTTGGCAAGTATTGCTTTTGTAGTCATTTCTCTTTTTATCCGTTGTCTCTCGAGTTTGATATTCCCTTTCACTTCCCTAGAGCTAATACCAGTATATACAGTAACCAGTGTATTCAGATGTGATACAGTGATAGCACAGGAAGGGTATACAAGAGGATCACAAGAGCCTAATAGCTCTGCCCCTATGAATGCATAAAATAATGCTAAGTGAAATGAACTCCATGTTATGGAAACGAGTGATATATCACTGTTGTAATTACTTTCAACATGCCATGTGAAACCGTAGCTTCTATTGTTGATGATCCTCTTGTATCCGCTTCCTATGGTTGTACCTGCACTATCACTGTATCTTATCTGAGTACATTAGAAACTGTATATACTGGTATTAGAACTAGGAAAGTAAAAGGGAATACCAAAATCAAGAGACACAGGATAAAAAGACAAACGACTACAAAATCAATAGTTGCCAAACCATTTGGTGTAAACCAACTGAACAACTCATGGGGGGAGAGGGAAAACGGGAAGGGGTAGGGAGGAATGAGGGAGGAGGTAACAAACAGTATAAGAAATGTATCCAATGCCTAACATATGGAACGGTAACCTCTGTGTACATCACTTTGGAAATAAATAAGAAAAGAAAAAGAGGATCATCAACAAAAGAAGCTGTGGTTTCACAGGGAGTGTTGAAAGTAATCACTACAGTGATAAGACACTCACTTCCATAACATGGAGTTCATTTCACTTAGCATCATCTTATGCGTTCATAGGTGCATAGCTATTAGGTTCTTGTGATCCTCTGCTGTGACTAGCCTAAACCTGTGCTAATTATTCCCTATGAGGGAAACCATAGAGTCCATGTTTCTTTGGGTATGGCTCATTACACTTAGTATAATTTTTCCAAGTCCTTCCATTTCCTTACCAATGGGGCAATGTCATTCTTTCTGAAAGAGGCATGAAATTCCATTGTGTGTCTGTACATTTTCCTGATCTATTCGTCTACTGAGAGGCATCTGGGTTGGTTCCATATTTTAGCTATGACAAATTGTGCCTTGATGAACATTGTTGTGCTGGTGGCTTTAGTGTGTTCTAATTTGTGGTCTTTGGGTAGATGCCCAAAAGTGGGGCTGCTGGGTCATAGGAGAGCTATGTTTAGTATTCTGAGGAATCTCCATACCACTGTCCAGAGTGGCTGAACCAGTTTACATTCCCACCAACAGTGAGGTAGGCCACATCCCCTTTTGGCCATATCCCCTCCAACCTGTTATTGTTAGTTTTCTTTTTTTCTTCAAATTTTTATTATCAAACTGATGTATAGAGAGGTTACAGTTTCAAACATTAGGCATTAGATACATTTCTTGTACTGTTTTTTATCTCGTCCCTCATACCCCACTCTCTCTTCCCCCTTTCCCTTTCCCCCCATGAGTTGTTCAGTTCACTTACACCAAACAGTTTTGCAAATATTGCTTTTGTAGTTGTTTGTCTTTTTTTTACACTGTCTCTCAATTTTGGTATTCCCTTTCAATTTCCTAATTCTAATACCAGTATACATGGTTTCCAATATACTCAGATAAGATTACAGAGATAGTGTAGGTACAACCACAGGAAGGTGATAGAAGAACATCATCAATAATAGAAGCTACAGATACACATGGGATGTTGAAAGTAGTTACAACTGTGATATAACAATCGTTTCCATAACATGGAGTTCATTTCACTTAGCATCATCTTATGTGTTCATAAAGGTATAGCTATTGGGCTCTTGTGATCCTCTGCTATGACTTGCCTAAACCTGTACTAATTATTCCCAATAAGAGAGACCATAGAGTCCATGTTTCTTTGTGTCTGGCTCACTTCACTTACTATAATTTTTTTCAAGTCCTTCCATTTCCTTACAAATGGGGCAATGTCATTCTTTCTGATAGAGGCATAAAATTCCATTGTGTATATGTACCACATTTTCCTGATCCATTTGTCTACTGAGGGGCATCTGGGTTGGTTCCAGATTCTAGCTATGACAAATTGCGCTGCAATGAACATTGTTGTGCTGGTGGCTTTACTGTGATTTTGTTTGTGGTCTTTTGGATAGATACCCAAAAGTGAGGCTGCTGGGTCATAGGCTAGTTCTATATTTAGCTTTCTGAGGAATCTCCATACTGCTTGCCAGAGTGGCTGAACCAGTTTACATTCCCACCAACAATGAAGTAGGGTTCCCTTTGGCCACATCCACGCCAACAGTTGTTATTGTTAGTTTTCTTGATAAAGGACATTCTTACTGGAGTGAGATGGAGTCTCAATGTTGTTTGTTTTTGTTTTTTTTTGGCCAGTCCTGGGCCTTGGACTCAGGGCCTGAGCACTGTCCCTGGCTTCTTCCTGCTCAAGGCTAGCACTCTGCCACTTGAGCCACAGCGCCGCTTCTGGCCGTTTTCTGTATATGTGGTACTGGGGAATCGAACCTAGGGCCTCGTGTATCCGAGGCAGGCACTCTTGCCACTAGGCTATATCCCCAGCCCTCAATGTTGTTTTGATTTGCATTTCTTTTATGGCCAGTGATGTAGAGCATTTTTTCATATGTCTCTTGGCCATTCTCATTTCCTCATCAGAGAAGTCTCTTTTTTAGTCTTTAGCCCACTTGTTGAGGGGGCTGTTGGTTCTTTATGGTTTTGTTTTGGAGGAATTCTATTTTTTTTAGTTCTGCATATATTTTAGATATGAGGGCTTTGTCTGTTTTATGGCTGGTAAAGATCTTTTCCCGATCTGTGGGCTTTCTGTTTATCTTGTGAGGTATAAGACTTATATTTATAAACTGCTTTGTTAAAGGCAACCCCTCTTTATAAGCAATGACAATTATAATAGAGCTGACACCAAAAAAAGGAGTTTCAAATTGACATGTCAATTTATGAGTAGAATGAATCTTGATCAATGATACCCATTCCCCATTCTCCCCCATATCTGTCCCTCAAGTTACCCTGTCCCATTTTTGCATATGTACATTAATTATTATGACTTCCCAGTATTATTGAAACAACAGTACTCTGTGCTAGGTATTGGCAATTCTTGGTATTTTGTTTTTTCTTTTCTTTTAAAGGTGGGACCATTATGCATTTTTTTTCCTGGGCATCAATTTCCCCATAAATTTTCTCTAAACAAAATAAGAGATAATTTTTTATTGACACCTCTGAGTGCATGAGGGAAGAAAGATGACTTGATTGTTATCTACATTTCTATAACTTTGAGCAAGGTTTTAAAATAAATTGGTCTCTAGCATTGCAAAAGAAACTTCCAGATGTGAAAATACCAAGATTTTCTATTTTGTGGTCTTCTAAGTAAAGTATTTGGAAATCATACAGTAAGGAGGCACTTTGTTTTCATTTTCCCTAGGGACTGAAAATGTACTATTTAAAATAGAGCCAAAGTAGTTACCAACATAAATGGTGAAGATACTAGTGTCCTCTCCTCTTGAATGTTAAAATAAGTATGCAAAGGACAAGTCTTGAATTTTCTTCAGAAACAATTGCATACTTCTTCCATTAGATCAGGTAAGTTCTATCTACAGGATTTTAAAGACTTACTTACCTAGTCACCTTTGTTGAATTCATTGGTTGAATTATTCAGTGAATTCAACACAAATCAAATTTCCTTTAAGCAATGCCGCTTGAAAATATATCTGTAGACCATGGAGATTTGAGAAAACACTCTCAGAGAAAATACATCTGATACATCTACATTTACTGATACATCTCTTATTAGAAATAAAGAAATAATCCTGGAAGATATTTGATTTAGTCATATAAAAGTAGTTCAGTGTTAGAATTAATAAATCAATCAGGTCCAGAGAAGCTAGAATTAGCTGATAAACAGAAGTAAATACATTGGGAGGATGGAAGTATACACAAATGTATTGAGTGAAATATGAGAGATTCAAGGGAGATCTCAAATAATTAATTCTTTAGAAAGGAAAAAATCAAAGTTCAGCAAAATAAAGCACTGGTAAGCAGGTATTTAAAGTGGTAGTGTGGGGCCAACAGGGAAGTGCTGAACAAACAAATAGAAGAGGAGAAGAATAAAGTCAAGAATCCAATGTACATCCTACAAAATTAAGAAGGGTAAGAGAAGGGGTAGGTGGAGGAAGAATGGGGAATCAAGTCAAAAGGGGTGACTTTGATCAAAATATATTGCATTCAAACTGATTTGTTAAATGGCAAGTATCCTAAAATCAGTTTAATTATAACTATCAAAGGACAATGAAGTTTTGATTGTACACTGAATTGTGGAGTGCAATTGTATATAGTCTTTTTCTTAAAAGACTTTAGTCTTTAGTGTTGCACAAGTCCTGACTGAAAGTGGAAGAATATCAAGCTCAGACCTGAGCCAAGGACAGATATTTATATTTATTGAGAAGATTGTGGGTATCATAAAGGCAGTGATATTTAGGATGTTGACGGCAAGGAAGGATGGAAGGTCTATATGGACAGAGAGTCTAAGAAATGACATTACCTTCTAGGAGAAAGAGCTCTTGTCTGTCATTTTTCCCATTGAAGAACTTTAGTGAAATGATAAGACAGAAACTATCCTGAAGCTACAGTTGTGTATTTACTCTGATATGTGGGTAAGACAAGATAGCCAACCATCAGCCCTAGCTGGAGAACACCCTTTATGTACGATAGAATCTTAGTTCAGAGGAACCGCTTAAAGTTCTACTTTCACACTCAGTCCCTACTTAGACTAGCATGCATGACATAAGATGAATGCAGCTGATTTCCAGTTCTATGTTCCTATTATCTCTCCCTTCTTAAATACCTGAGATTACAGGCAGGTACCACCATGCCTCCTATAAAAAAAACTCTTAGGAGTAGATTGGAATGAGTATATATTTATTTGATGATCATTTTAAAAGTAATTTTTGTCTGAAATATCAAATAAGTCTGACTTTTAAAATGACAAATTTTCTCATAAGTCTTCATTGTTCTTCTTATTTTTCCACTTTGGGGCTGAGGGACCATTCTTCACATGGCACTGACATGGTATATTTGAAGCAAGATTCAATAGGTTGATTAAACAAGCTCAAAGATTTTCAGTGGATTGTATCAGGTAGAATATTCTGTTACAAAGGAGAGGAAAAATATAAGAAAACATGAATTGACCAAATTAATTCAGTAAAAGAAGCAAAGATTAAAGACCACGCTGGTATGAACATTTTAACTCATAGTGCTTTTCATGAAATTACAAGGATATGAGTTTTGGAAGGAGTTAGAGGACTACATTATCCTAAAGTAGTGGTGGTAGTTCTAAAAGTCTAAAATATAGTGGATAGTGGAATGAAATGGCTTGTTTGGTAACTATGAACAGACCATCTGGATATAACAGAAGGAAAAGGTAACCCTCTAGCCTTGGCTTCTTTCTCGTTTTGCAATTTGTACATAGTAATTTTGCTGAAATTAAGGTGGATTATAGAATTAAAATTTAAGTATGTTAGTGTTGATAATTTTATAAGTAACTAACAGAAATCTTGTGCATGATGATTCCATATGTATATAGCTAAGTGAGAGAATTTCTGATATAATTTTTTTTTCTATTCCTGAGGCTTGGACTCAAGGCCTGAGCACTGTCCCTGGCTTCTTTTTACTCAAGGCTATCATCCTACCACTTGAGCCACAGTGCCACTTCTGGCTTTTTCTGCATATGTGGTGCTGTGGAATCCAACCCAGGGCTTCATACATACAGGGCAAATACTCTACCACTAGGCCATATTCCCAAAGTTTCTTTTCTTCTTTCTCTTTTTTTTGTTTTGTTTATCAGTCACACTTGCAAGCCACCAATAGGATGGCATTTATTTGACCAAAAATTTAACAGTTTTACCACAGACATGAATTAAGGATGATTCTCAGTAGTAACAAACTTGCACAATGTGTATGTGACTCCAGGCTCCATTTCTGGCACCATTATAAAAATACATCATTACTACAGAAATATGAACTCTATATAACATTTATAAAACAGTGAAAAGCAAGAGAACAAGATAATGTTAGTGAGAATCAATCCATAAAATACAATCTTGAGATACTAAGACTGGAAATGTTGGGAACCAGAAGAACCACACATTTACAGAATGGCAAATTAGAAAAAAGTTAAACAAATCATTTACACTAGTTTAAGAAGAAGGTAAACTGCTGCATGAGACATCAAGTGAGATACGAAATTGAAGGCAAGTTTCTGTACAATGTTCTAATTTCTTTTTAAATGTGAAATATGTGGTATCTTTTAGTGAAATCTGAAATGATAAAGCCCTGGAAAATGGTAGTAATGTTGCAAAATAATGTCTTCAAAATTAAGTAGGTTTATTATTTTGAAGCATTTGTAAACTAACTCAAAGAGATGTCACTTACAGGTTTGTGATTCCAAGCACATTTGTTGATTTTTTAAAATTCTATTTTTATCATATTTAATTGTGCAAAGGAGTCTCCATTTGACAGAATGTTTTTGTTGTTGTTTTAAGTAACATTCCCACTGAGGCTGTATCTCAGGAAATTTCTTAGATGACATTCCTCAACGTTTCACACTTGTAGATAAGGGAAATGAGTCTAGGAAGAACATACAGACAAGATGGGGAAAACGATGCACTGGGTCATGTTGATCAAGATGCACTGGACACTTGGATGAACACATTCGATTGGTACCCCTTCTACAACCATGGGTTGATCAAAGGAAAGATTTCAAAGAACAAGACTTCTCTTTCTTCAATGTTTTAATCACTTCTAGTATAATCTACTTCCTACCAGAGGGTGATAGGCACACCCACTTAAATGTATTCCACACTGACTCGGTGTATTTAATTTCAGGCTGCTACAAGCTCCCCTGGATCATGGTCTACAGGAACAACATCACAGAATTTATTCTCTTAGGTTTTTCTCAAAACAAGGAAATAGAAGCTCTCTACTTTTTCGTATTTTTACTTTGCTACCTGGCAATTTTGATTGGAAATCTGCTTGTCATGGTTTCTATCACCTTCAGTTCCCTTATTCGCCAACCTATGTATTTCTTCTTGTGTTACCTCTCCCTCTCGGACCTTTGCTATACCTCCACGGTGACCCCCAAGCTCATCATCGACCTACTGGCGACGAAGAAGTCCATTTCCTACAATGGCTGCATGACACAGCTCTTTACCATGCACTTTTTTGGGGGCATCGAGGTCTTCATCCTCACAGGGATGGCCTACGACCGCTACGTGGCCATCTGCAAGCCCCTGCACTACACGGTCATCATGAGCAGGCAGAGGTGCCACGCGATGCTCGCTGCCTCCTGTGCAGGGGGATTCCTCCACTCATTTGGTCAATTTCTCCTCGCCATCGTCTTACCCTACTGTGGCCCTAATCAAATGGATCACTATTTCTGTGATGTCTACCCCTTGTTAAAACTGGCCTGTGCCGACACCAGCAAGATTGGTTTCTTGGTCATCGCCAACTCTGGCCTGATGGGCATGGTGACTTTTGTGGTCTTACTGATCTCCTACGGGGTGATCCTGTTCACAGTCAGGGCGTACTCCGCGGAGCATCGTCGCAAAGCGCTGTCCACCTGCTCTTCGCACGTCACCGTGGTGGTCCTGTTCTTTGCCCCTTTACTCTTCATCTACATCCGGCCAGCCACGACTCTGCCGGAAGACAAAGTGTTTGCTCTTTTTTATACTATCATTGCCCCCATGCTCAACCCCCTGATTTATACACTAAGGAACACGGAGATGAAGAATGCCATAAGGAGACTCTGGTGCCGGATCACAGGAAGTGAAGGAAATCCCTAGAAAGATATCCATGTGTTTCACCACGAAACTCCCTGAAATGTCATCTCTACCCTGAGCTAGAATGTGTAGACTTTAACCCATGGGCTTTGAACCTGGTGATAGGAGTGGGACCCTGTATGAGCGGATCTGTACTCTTCTCCAAATGTCACCAGGCCTCTTCTGTTTCCCTGTATTTTCTAACTGTTGTTGGTTTACATCTCACCTCCCTGAAGATCCTGTGGCTCCACAACGAACTTTGATTCTTGTCAGCAGGCTATCCACGACACCATTCTAACCCAAGAGAGCATGCAGGGCTCCATAAAACTCATTCTTGAGTGCGATTGCATTTACTGAAGCAAATGTTATCCCTTAAAAAGGGTACCATCAATATATCTCAAAAACCTCCTCTATTTACCTACTATGCCAATTCTCTTCCCCAGGTCTCATATGTTCAAAAAAATCTCAGCTTTGTATATTTCTTACAAGTACTTTTCCTCAAGTCATGTATTTAAAAACCCCTCCTGTTTTTCTTTTTAAAAAATATTTTATTATATTTAGATGGCTGTACGAAGGAGTTGTCACTCCCTGAAGCAGTTTGTGAATGGAATGCATCTTGATCATTGTAACCCCATACAACATTCTCTGTTTGTTTGTTTTTTTTCTATAAAGAATTTTCTCTCCTAACTCTGCTCACATCAATTACACCTCTTTGGTTAATTCTAGCATTTGGCAGAGTAATTGGTTTAGGACAAGACATCCAAATGAAGAATTTCCTACTAATGGTTTAGGTGGGGGCAATGCTATGTGTTCAATATTCGCTATATTAGTAACTGAAACTCACTTGACTTCTGGTTACAAAGGCCTAAAACACTACCTTGTAACTCAGGAAAGTTTCAATATACACAAGCTGTATTATTGCCTCATGCTGTTAACATCAGAAAAGTAACTTTTCCAGATAAGGACATTCTAGACAGAAATAGGAGTATGAGGATAAAACCAAATTCAAGGGACATTCACATTTCAGTTTTATTCCTACTAGATAAAATTAATTTTCCTTGTAGTTAAAAAGAAGAACATACCACTTGAACCAAATGGATCTTGTGTTTTGTTTTTCTTATATAGCACTGCAAAATAAAAAGTTGTGGGGTTTTTTTTTTTAGTAATAATTAAATGTTAGCTTGGATCTAATTCTCCTCTCATAAAGAACAACTAAGACTAAAGTGAAGGCATTGGATAATATATTGGTTAGAAATTTGAAAGAACACAAAGGACTCAGGAAACTCTATTGACAGGAAATGGACTGCAAACAAATTTATTTACAGGCTAAGCACAGACGCAGCATTAAGTAATTGAATTGTTGAGAGCTGCCAACAAGAATGGAAATATAAAGATAAATTAGTCTGGTGATTCAATTTAATAAATACATAAAATCACATTCTGTGTTCAGCTTAATAAGCAAATAAAATTATATTCTAGACATTCTTGAGAAACAAATCTAATTTCCTTGCTTTTCTTCATTTTATTCTGTGTACTCATCCTAAAACTCTGGAATAAGGATCCAAAAGCATTCATATCAGAAATGAACATCACTGAGTGAAGATTATTTTTTCTGACATATAATAGGCTGTTTTTGATAAAAAGCAAAGGGAACAAAAAGAAAAGAAAATGGCCACCAAAGCCTTTAATCTCTTTGGTCTCTATTTCAGAAGCAGAATCTTTGTTATTATTTAATATAGAAATAGCGTTATTTCGGGGCTGGGGATATGGCCTAGTGGCAAGAGAGCTTGCCTCGTATACATGAGGCCCTGGGTTCGATTCCCCAGCACCACATATACAGAAAACGGCCAGAAGTGGTGCTGTGGCTCAAGTGGCAGAGTGCTAGCCTTGAGCAAAAGGAAGCCAGGGACAGTGCTCAAGCCCTGAGTCCAAGGCCCAGGACTGGCAAAAAAAAAAAAAAAAAAAAAAAAAGAAAAGAAAAGAAATAGCATTATTTCCATTATATTATTAAAAGTTTTAAAGATAGACTATTAAAATATGAGCTAACTGTATTGTAGACCTGGACAATAACAAGACATACCCTACTTCAAATCCTTTATTCCTTCATGGCATTTCAACCATTTTACCTTCCAAGGACAGCTCTTGGTCAGTTTTGCTCTCCAGACTACCTCACTGACTCAAGCCTAAACACTAGAGTTAAGAGACTTGGGAAAAATTATCTTAAGGGAAGCAATCCAGACCCAAAGAAACAGGTTGCATGTTTTCCCTCATTTGTGGTAACTAGAATGTGCCTGTACATCTACAAGTGAACATATTGGATGGTATAAGGGTAAAAAATATATGATAAATTATACAGGGACATGATAAATGACACAGGTCTCTAGGCATTCACACAGAGTGAGACCAAAGGAGAATATTCCTAGGAAAGGATCCCATAGGCACAATAGCCATGTGCATATGATCATATAAAATAATTTTTATTGAAATGAACTCCAGGAAGTGGGAACAAGAGGGTTTTTTTCTCTTCCATTGTTGCTGTTTTTGTTTCCATTTCCTTTTGCCTTGTTTATCTGTCTTTAGGAGGGTAATGGGGAGCACAAATGGAGGGACACGGGGTAAACAAATGCAGCAGTGGCACTCCACACTATGTTGAAAATGAACTAGACAGCATGTGGGTGGTGAAAGGAGGAAAAAGTTGGGAGAGAATGAGGGAAGGTATGACATTGTTCAAAAGATATACTTTTTATCTGACTTATATAACTCTAATCCCTCTGTACATCACCTTTACAGTAACAACAATTAATTGAAATAAAAGTCATGATTTTGAAAATGTTCAATATGCTTTATCCACAATGCACTGGTTTTGTGGAGGAAAATTGAGAATTCTGAAAATTAGGAGTTAATGTATAAAAAATAGTAGAAATGGCAATCAGGTCTGTCCATAAAAATGCAAATTATATCCACTGAAATGGAAATGAGTTTGCTTACATCTTGTGGCTGCCTGTCTTTGAGTTATAATTTCATTTCAGCATTCCAGTTGGAATGTGTGGCACTGTTGTGTTTTGTACTGAGACAAATGCAATGTATTATTGACTTCCAAATTAAATACCAACCTGAAATATCACATACATGTGTTTGTGTTCATATGATTTTATAAATATATCCTCTTTTTAAAATATATCTTTTGAACAAAATAAAAATACTTTTCCTATATGAAAAAAATCCATTCGCCCCACATTATCTTCCCAACTCTCTGAATTCCTTCTGTGCTCATTGTGCCTAATTTCTATCCCCCATAGCTTTGTCCTAAGAAATCTTCACCTCTGGCTCCACTAATATATTTGCTGAAGCTGTTCTTATCTAAGTTAGCAATGATGTCATCATATATCCAGGACTTCACAGAGCTAATCACTCTTCTCCTATCAAGATAGTTTAATATTTGATGTGGCTTTAGAATCACCATACCCTTGCACTTTTTCTTTCATGTTTCTTGGTAAAAACACACTCTCCACTTCTTTTCCTGGCTCTTGGTCATTTTAGAAAATTCTGTATATTGGAATAGCATAATTAAAAAACTGTATGGTTTCATGTTGTCATTGTTTCGGTGTTATCTTGAATGGATCATGTGTACCGATGCACCATCCATAATAATATAACTAAATATTCCACTGTACTGTCCATTTCTTTAATAAAATTTTGTAATTTTTATAACAATATTTTGTTTGAACAAAAATACATTTTCAGAGAATGATTTAATAGTCACCTTAGGGACCCGGTGATAAAGCACATTATTAAATAAACTTATACACTTAGGACAACCTTTTTAACTCATATATTACTCATGCAGTCAATTTCCCCAATCATCCTTTCGCTATTTTTGATTGTTGTTTTGGTTTGGTCAGTTTTTGCAAATCAATTAATCTTGCTCTTATCTTTTTCTTGGAGATACCTATTGACCATGAACATGGGCTACAGATTTGCATGTTAAGGTAAGAAGACTTGAGTGTTTAGTTTCATGTTTTATTATTCCTTTTTATGACCTTTTAATGAAAACTCATACTTGTATTATTATATACTATATTATATATTTAGTAAATATTTTATATATTTATATTATAATACTTATTGTTATTACTAACTTCAAATACTTTGAAAATCATCTTTTCTCAAACACACTGTGTTATGTATCATAATATCCTTCCATTTAGAAACGCATATAAACATTTGTTTGTTATCAACAGACTGAAAATAGTTGGTAATATACTTTTACTGATTTAAACCAAGTCCTACTTTATGAAGTAAGAAATATCAAGTATATAACTTAATATTTGCAAGTTTTTCCAATTCTATAAATATATGCAAACCCAGACACATAAAAGGAAAAGGGAAATCAGTGGAATCCATTTTAAAAGAAACAAACTAAATTAATTTAGGCATATTCCAGATCAAGCTGCTTCATTAGGAGAATTAGAATTTCTCTTTGAAATACCATGCCATCAAATGGTAATTAGAGATACCACAGAATTCCTGCCGTTATCCTTTGACTAGGATAGCCATATGTTCCCATATATTTGATAGATACCCTGCTCTTCAAACATAACTCCATTTTACCTATACTATATGGTTGTAATGTATACTCATGTCTGGCTCAATTTAGAATATAAGTTACATGGTTTCTATTCTATTATCAATGCTATATTTTTATTACTACATAGATATTTATAACATGTAATTGTTATGTTTTTATTCATAAAATAGTTTATTTTTTTTCTACCTATATAAGCAAATTTGTGTGCACATATAATGACTATATTTGACATCTTACCCAAATAGGTTTTTATTTATTTCATTTTATGGTTTTACAAGGAATACAGAAGGTCTTGAACAGAGCGGGAAAAGGTACTTCAAAATTTACAGTTCTTTTTAGTGAGAAACACAAAAAGGACAACCAGGCAAATGGATGGTTCGGGACTGGTGCAGTATGCAGGAAGCTTGTGTACATTTAAAGATTCATTTACAGGAAAAGAAGTAAGAGGGAGAAATAGGTGAGCTCCAGTTATCAGCAGATTGAAAATTCCAGGGGGAAGAAAACACCAAAGCTTAAAGAGGCAATGGTGACTGCAAATCTTAAAGAAAGTTGTAGATAGCAAACACGGTACTAAAGTTGAATAAAGCAGCTCAAAGTAAATCATTGCTAATGATCTGTTATTCCTTTCTGGGCTTATATATGGAAGAGAGCTTACACTCTCAAATTAGGGGAAATCAAATGCCACTTCAATGTATGTGATGAGACAAAGTGCCTTTCAGATGATTTGCCTTCCAGTCAAACTTAGCTTTGAGCACCAAACCTTCCTCATGGCATTCTTCATCTCTCCGTTCCTCAGTGTGTAGATCAGAGGGTTGAACATCGGAGCGATGATGGTATAGAAAAGAGCGAACACTTTGTCCTCTGGAAAAGTGGTGGCTGGTCTGATGTAAACGAAGAGGACAGGCACAAAGAACACCACCACCACCGTAATGTGGGAACTGCACGTGGAGAGAGCCTTACTGCGGCTCTCTGCAGGGTAAACCCTCACGGTGTATAATATCAAAAAATAAGACAGCATCAGCACCACAAAGGTCACCAACCCCATCATGCCTGAATTGGCGACTACAAGGACCCCAACTGTGTAGGTGTCTGTGCAGGCCAGTTTCAGCAAAGGATATACATCACAGAAATAGTGGTCTAATTCATTGGGGCCACAAAAGGGTAGGTGGATGGTAAGGAGACATTGAACAAAGGAATGCAGAAAGGCCCCAGCGCAGCAAGCACTCAGCAAGGTGTTGCACCTCAGCCTGCTCATGATGATGGCGTAGTGCAGGGGTTTGCAGATGGCCACGAAGCGGTCATAGGCCATCACCGTGAGAATGAGTATCTCGATCCCCCCAAAGAAGTGCATGGCAAAAAGCTGAGCCATGCAGCTCACATAAGAGATGGTACTCGTCTCCACCATCAAATCAGTGACCAGTTTTGGTGTCACAGTGGATGTGTAGCACAGGTCTGAGAGGGCCAGGTAGTTCAGGAAAAAATACATGGGCTGGTCAAGCAGCTGGCTACACATGATGGAAATAATGATCAATGTGTTTCCCACCCAAATCGCCATGTAACAGAATAAGAACAGTAGAAAGCACAGGTTTCTGATTTTCTTATTCTGCGAAAGTCCCAGCAAGATAAATTCTGTGACATTATTGGCATTTTCCATGGCCCAAAGCAGCAAAGACTCAATAGGTATGACTGCAAGAAAACTGAGAAATATTGACTTAGTATGGTATGGTGAATATTAGCTAAATAAACCAATTTGACCAACTGAGCTATTATAATTAATTGTAAACCTCTTAGGATCAACCATCCTCATCAAGCTGGTTTATAAAGTGGAAGAGAGTAATAGTAGTTGTATTCAATCAAAGCAATGACAAAGGTGTACCGTCAGCTTGCATGTGAGAACCAAATTGAGCTTACTGATCACATGGGTTACTCTTCTTGTTATGTTGTGGGGACATTCAGACATGGCATGCAGAAAGTGTGGGGAGTTGTTCAAACAAGAAATACTTGCATCTCTACTTAAAAAACTTCAGAATATTATAGTGATTGTTCATTTTGTATTTTTATTAATTGAGGAAAGAAGGGCTTTATGGGGGGAGGGTACTAGGATTTAAACTCAGAATCTAACAGTTGCTATGGAATTTATCAACCACCTGGGCCATGCTCTCAGCCCTGTTGACTTTTTTTTTTTTTCAGATAGGGTCCTATACTTTTGACTAGTATCATATTTTGATCACAACTCTTGATTATCTCAACCTTCCCTTCACAACGCTAGGGTGATAGGTCTGTACCACTATGTTCATTTATTCTTTGAAACAGGATCTCTTGAACTTATTTTTCATGATCCTCCCATCTGTACAGTCCATGAAGCTGTGATTAAAGGTTTGAGTCATTATACTCAGCCCCTACAAAGATTTGGTATTGAACTATGTCTGTACAGGCATATATTGTGGTTTGGTTAAATTTATTCCTTTTACTCACCTTATAGCCTCTTCACTTCCTTGTAATGTTAATAGTTTCATTCTATTTTCATAATGAGTAAAACTACTTTTATTACATCAACTTTCTCATCTCGTAGATTCTCACCCACATTCTCACCCTCAGGACATTTGACAGTGCATAAATGGCCTTTTATAGTTTTAGGTATAGATATTTAGGTATAGATAGATATATAGGTATTGTTTTAGGTATAGATTCCCCATAAAACACTGGACAGAGCACTGTATAATATTTATTAAGGGGGCTGGGGATATGGCCTAGTGGCAAGAGTGCTTGCCTCGTATACATGAGGCCCTGGGTTCAATTCCCCAGCACCACATATACAGAAAACGGCCAGAAATGGAGCTGTGGCTCAAGTGGCAGAGTGCTAGCCTTGAGCAAAAAGAAGCCAGGGACAGTGCTCAGGCCCTGAGTCCAAGCCCCAGGACTTGCCAAAAAAAAAAATATATATATATATATATATATATATATATATATATATATATATATATATAAAGTTGCCTTCACTCAGGGTACTCTGTACTTCAATCCAAGTTCTCACCTTGGATTGAAAAAATGTTGGGCATTTATTGGTACCAAAGAAAGCAATTAAAGAAACCTGATAGCATAGAAAACTACGTAGAAGTTCTTAAACACATAATATTGATAAATGAGTTTTAATTGAAAAAGGAAGTCACTCCAATGTCTAATGCCATAAATAGTATTTACTACACACACAACTTCAATCATTCAGATAAATGAATTAGTTCATTAACCATTAACAAATTATTTCACCATTTTCTCATACTTTAAGTGTTATTAAATTATTTCCTTTGAAATATAGCAGTCACTGCGTAAAAACTGAACCCAAAGGAATTATTTTCAGAGTATCAGATTTCAATATTAAATGACCAAAAACAATTATGATAATTTTTTAAATAGCCTTAGTTTCTATTGCCAACAACTTTATTTCCAATTAATTTGGCAATCTGTTTTAATAATTGCAAACACAACTTGTTTCTTTGCTAGGGTTCTAGTTATCTTTGCTATTTTGCTCACACATGCAACATTTGGAATCTAATATTTTCTTACTTTTGCTGAGGATTGAGTCCAGCTTCTTAAAAAGTGACAGTCGAATACTGTGGTACTGAACTGAACATTCAGCGACCACTGGTCCTTACATGGAAGAAAATTCTATAAAATATACTCAGATTTGCTTACATGCATATTGATCTTATAAGTAGACTTTCTGCTTTCAAATTTTATAAAAATTTTATTCACTAACTTTTCAATGTTTCAGTAAAATGCAATAAAGAATTGGTGTCACCCTTTCTCTGCAAATGTGCAAATGTGGAGACTCATCTTCTGATGCCTGGGCTGGCTTTGAACAGTGACCCTCATCTCAGCCTCCCGAGTAACTAGGATTAAGTTGTGAGCCACAAATGTTCAGAGCAGTTTCTCTTAATTTATACTTTTTTTTCATTCTGCAGGAAGTGGAAGTCAACTGATTTAATCTGCCAAGAAGGCTGGTGTTTCTTGCTATTTCCTTTGTGTTTAAAATCAGTGTGTGTGTGTGTGTGTGTGTGTGTGTGTGTGTGTAGAGAGATAGAGAGAGCTTTACACATGATACTCACTGCTAACTAATGACATTTATCTGAGTATATTTTATGTAAACAAATAAAGATAATTCATATCGTACATAAATAGAAGCATTACATTTCTTCCATTTCACTGTGGTATGTCCTTCCTATTGGTTGACTACAATTTTACTACTCAGCTCACCTGTCTTCTGGCAGTTGAATTTCCCAACTTACTTTCAAGAACAAAGACATTCATTCTCTGCTGTTTCTTTAAACAAAGAAAATAAATCATTTACAATCATATAACAAAAGCTTGCTTCCTTTCCTTAAGTTGGATATCTATGGAAATTTCAGAGGTAGAAATAGATATATATAGGTTTTCTAGGTACTTTCCAAGTGGCTTTTAAAGTAAGTGTCATAGGAAAATAGAAACTTTCAGGGCACGTGACATCTCCCCAAGGATATCTTGGCCAATGTGAATTTAACTCCTCTAAGGTACTGAGAAATAGTTTGGGTACAATTAATAACCCTTTATGCATGAAGCAATCTGAATACAAATCAAGGGTATATTTCTACTCTAAATGAATTTGCCTTTAGCATTTGCTTATGTTGAACAAAATCTGAGGTAAACAAAATCGGAGGAAAGAGTGAGAAACAATGTCCTTACGCAAACTAAGGCAGACTACTACATATATCTCATGTCTTCTTTCATATAGGAAATCCAAACCTTCACAAACAAATGACAGGAATGTACAATAAAAATAATCTATTGGGGTGATTGGCAGTACTTGGGGGTAAAAAGGCAGAGTATGAATATGGCCAAATACTTGCAAGATTATAAGGAAACATACCAATGATATCTGTTAAAAAATAAGTAAGATTGTGGGAGGGCATGGAAGGATGAGAAAGAGTAATGAACAGGGTACCTTTGATGAAATTACATTATAGGTAAGGAACATCACAATTAATAGATACTAATAAAAATGTGAAATAAGATTTGCCAAAAATAATAACTACAAAAAGGCCAAGGCCACAATGTTTGGAACTGAATTTTGTATTTTTGTTTTTCACACACACAAATGTAGTTGTGTAAAAAGTGGAAGGAACTTTCTCATTTGAATGGCCCAGATCTTATTCCAACCACTGAGTGACAATAAATGTGCACAGTTTACCTCTGTGAACCTGAGTCTTTCAGTTGTTGTGAAGGCTATGTCCATGGGAGCTAGTCCACCACTACAATGAGTGGAAAAGACTCTGTCACTGAGTGTGGTGGAGCATGAGGCCATGAGACTGGAGTGTTGGATCATGGAAGCAGCCAAGGTCAGAAGAGGTGATGGCTTCCATATCTGGGACTCACCCTGGTAGAGGCCTGGGTCTCAGGAGCTAGCCTGGCTGTGTGCGCAGGTGTAAAACTGAGTCTCCAGGACCACCCTCTGGTCTCAGGCCATGGATTTTGGCCTGAGATCTAAATCTGGAATGGTACCATGTTGGACATGGAGTCCAAGTCTCCTGGCTAAGTCTGCAACTTGGGCCATGGATGAGCAGGAATTTTATTGGCACATGGCTAGGCCTGCGGGCTCAATCTGTACAGGCATTGGGAACTTCCAGGCCCTACACTATTCCTTGATAAATATGGTATTAGAGACTTTGGGAAAATCCTAGCTTCACTTCCCTCTGACTCTTCCCTGAAGGGTCTAAGTCTCACCAACCATGCTGCCTTGGATGCAGAAGAGAGATATGCGAGATATGCAGTATACCACCTTCCTGTCCACATCAGCCACCCCATCTTTCTCCTTCCTGCATCATGTTATAAGTTATCTCAGCCTGGAGAAACAGAGAGGCTACAGTTTGAGAGGTGAAATTGGGAGTCTTTATTGAAAAGCCAGTGGCTACAGGCAGACTTCTGTCACTAAGACCTGCAGTCCCTGGAATATGCTTAACATGTTAGAAACATGAGCCATTAGGGCAGGAGAAGAAAGAAAGAGCAGAAAAACAAAACAACAAACCAAATCAACCCCAACTGAGAGCTGTAGTGGGATGCCATGGTTACCAGTGGAGATCCAGGAGATAAGAGACACAGGAACATGAGACATGGAAAAATGGCACCTGTGCTGATCTTAGCCTTATTTATGTCAGGGCAGGGCAGGGAGTAGGGTCACAGGGAGCTTGAGAATTCATGACCCAAGATCGTCAGGTCCAAGATCTTGTTATACAAGTCCCTGCCCCTATCTCTAAGAATTCAGGCACACTTATCACCTAGGAGGTTGGACTTCCACTTCTTCCACCATGAAGATGAATTAGCACTAGTTAACACCATTTCCCTATCTACCATGTGGCCAACATGGCAGCAGATAGACCCACCATCCCCATTTCAAAGTCTCTCATGTACAGTTGGTGTCATCTGGCAGAAGTAATTCTTATGTGAAAGGTTTTGTGAATGGGTCCATATTGAAAATATAGAGCATATGTGATGAAGTCTAAGGCTAGCATCTTGCTAATGTCCACTGTGACATCATCAGATAGTTAATTTTATTAACAAGAGGGCCCAGAAGAAAATCAGGCTCTGAAGTGAGGAAGGTGATAGCTGGTGTTAATGTTGAGAAAATTTTAAATTCATACATATTGATTAGACATATTAATGGTATTGACCCTGATATATCCATACACTATGTGGTCAACAATCATACATAATCACTCTCATTTAACAAAGTTCATTCATTTCTCACCATTCCCCACACCTTTTCCCAATGCTAGTTCTCATCATTTTACTTTTAAACAAATAGTATTTTTGATATTTTTATTTGTTTAGTTTCAACATGTGAATGAGAAAATATGACAGTTGTTTATATGCTCAACCTTATTTTATTTAGCAGGTTGTGCACTACTTTCATTCATTTTGCTTCAAATAACAGAATCCTTTCTAGTTTATGGCTGGATAATGCTCAATTGTTCATATATGTATGTAAATGTATAGGAAATTCATATATATGTGTGTCAATATAAAGGGTATACATAAAGATATATAAATTATAGGGTGTACATACTAATAGTATTGTATTATTCATGAAATCTGTTGATAATCATTTCAGCTAGTTTCCTATCATGGATAATGAAGAAGATAACACAGTAAATAAGGACATGCATGTATCATCTTGTGCAGTAACTTTATTTACTTTAGAAAGATATTCAGGAATAGTCTAAACAAGTCTTAAAGTTAAATGATTTGTTTGGCTTATTTAAAATAATCTGTCTCAAAATCGTATAATGCAATTTGATTTTTATTGTCACAAATACATTATAAAAGGATGCTTGTGATGTTTACATAATGTACGTAGTAGACTCTGATAATATTCACTCTGTTACCTATTCTTAACACTCCCTCTTCTTTCAAATCATTTGACTGTGTAAATCTGTGTGTGTATGTGTGAGTGTATGGATATGTAATTAAAGAGTAATAAACACATTCTTCAGATTCTCTTCTGACATGTTCCCCTTTTACAATCAGCTAACATTTTATTTTGTGAGTCACATTTCCTATCTGAAGAATCCATGTGACCCATGTCATATTTGTATTCCTGATTTTACATTCTCTCCCTCAACTTGACAATCCATTCTTCCTCAAGGTATATTTTCTTGCACCTGATCTGAGAATCAATTGTGTATGGGAGTATACATTTCTTTCTAAAATATGCATGTGTTTTTATGCCAATAATGTGCTAGTTTACCTCTACAACATGTCTTAAATACTATCCATTTACTAGCAAACAAAGTAATTTTTTATTTGTTTTACTGGGGTTTGAAGTCAGGAATCAAGAGTGCTATGCAGGAGTTCTACTACTTGAGCCAAACTGCCAGTCCTAACTCTATTCTTCCTCCATTGTTTATACATACCGTGTTTTCTTTACCCACACCTCCATTTATTAACCTAGGCTGGATTCACAATGTAGCCAAAGTGATCATGTGTGTACAAGTAATATCTACACCAATATGAGGGACTGGGATCATATGAGATTTCTATTTTTAGTTGTGGAAGGAAATCCCATACTGATGTACATAGTGGCCATCCTAATTTGTATTCCTTCCGAAGTATATGCCAACTACAATAATTTTCTTTTTCATCAATTCTTTCTATTTTTTTTTTTTGCGAGTCCTGGGGCTTGGATTCAGGGCCTGAGCACTGTTCCTGGTTTCTTTTTGTTCAAGGCTAGCACTCTACTACTTGAGCCACAACACCACATCTGACTTTCTTTACATATGTGGTGCTGAGGAATCAAACCCAGGGCTTCATATATACGAGGCAAGCACTCTACCACTAGGCCATATTTCCAGCCTCTTCAATTCTTTCTTACCATTTGCTTTGTTAGTTTTAGTTTTTCTCTCTTTTCTCTCTTTCTTTCTTTCTTTCTTTATTTATTTATTTATTTATTTATTTCCTTCTTTCTTTCTTCCTTCCTTTCTTTTCTTTCTTTCTTTCTTTCTTTCTTTCTTTCTTTCTTTCTTTCTTTCTTTCTTTCTTTCTTTCTATGCATGAGGCAATTCCTCCTATTTTTCGAATATCTTGCTCGTCATTTAAGTTTCTTTCTTTTTCTCTCTCCTCTCATTCTCTTTTTAGAAATATAGCATTGTTTGAGAGTTTGTGTCTTTAAAGTGGCCAATGTGTATGCACTTATTTATTTCATTAAGAGAGTAAAATATGAAAGTTGGGTAAAGATTTTCTAGCTATTGTTTTCACTTAGTATTCTTCTTCTATGAGCTGCCTAACTAATAAATATCTATGAATTTGCCTTAGGCTCACATTGAGAATAGAGCCTGACACCAAACTTTTCTCATGGCACTTTTCATTTCCGTATTTCTCAGGGTATAGATTAGAGGATTGAACATTGGAGCAATAATTGTGTAAAATAGTGCCATCACTTTGTCCTCAGGGAAAGTTACAGGAGGTCTAAGATAGGAAGAGATTGCAGGACCAAAAAATAAGATCACCACTGTGATATGAGAGCCACAGGTAGAGAGGGCTTTGCGTCTTCCTTCTGCAGAGTGATTTCGTAAATGAAATAATATAATGGCATAAGATATAGATAAAACAATGAAAGTCACTAAGGCAATAATTCCTGAATTAGCAACTACAAGGATACCAGTAACATACGTATCAATACAGGCAATTTTGAGCAAAGGAAAAATGTCACAAAAGTAGTGATCAATTTCAACTGAGTCACAGAAAGGCAGCCGGATAGTCATACACAATTGAGGGAATGAATGGGCAGCCCCACCAACCCAGGCAGCAAAGACCAGCAGATTGCATTTGGTCCTGTTCATGATGAGCACGTAATGGAGGGGTTTGCAGATGGCCACATAGCGATCAAAGGCCATGGCCGTAATAATAAAGATCTCTATACCTCCAAAGAAGTGCATGGTGAAGAGCTGTAGCATGCAGTAACCATAGGAAATGTTTTTAGTTCCCTCTAGGAGGCCATCAATCAATTTGGGTGTAACACTAGAGGTATAGCAGATATCCATGAAGGACAAATGGCAAAGGAAGTAGTACATTGGTTGTTTTGCAAGAGGGCTGCAGAAAATGGAAATAAGTATGAGGATGTTTCCAACCAGCAGAGCAACAAAACAGAGTAAGAAGAGTAAAAAGCAAAATATCTGTATGTTCTTGTCGTCAGAAAGCCCCAGAAGGATGAATCCTGAAATATTTCTCGGGTTTTCCATGTAATTATTTTGAGCATATATTTATATCTGAAAGTAAATGTAAATTTGAGTTTAAAAATTTGCCTATGGATCCTCACAAAGATGACATTATATTAGTTTTACTTTAATAGTCAAGGAAGGTAAATAATTTTGTTTGATGCATCAGTTGGTATTTCCAAATATGACTCATACATATAACAGTGCATCTTTATGGTAGGTCAATTGGGACTATTAGACATTTTTTTCAATCTTACCTTTTACTAATGTAAAGTTCTTAGATCTCTATTTGAAAATTAAGAAAAGTATCAGAAACCTGTGTCTGATTAAATCACAGTAAAGACTTTCTACTAAGATAAGAAAAATTTCTCCAATATATTTTCAGAATGTAGTTTCCTGTTAGTGTGATTTTAGTGGGATAACCAGAAAGTCAAGTGAGGGAATTTTATTAATGCAAATGGAGAGTATTTTCCTGTCTAATACAGTGTTGGGGAAAATTTTATAAAAGAATATGGAATAAAATAGAAGAACCAGGAAAAAAGCCCCATTCTTATAGTTAGCTGATATTTAACAAAGGAGCTAAAGACATACAATCAGAAAAATGTAGCCTCTTCAACTACTGGTGTTGGGAAAACGGGGTAGCCACATGTAGAAAACTCAAAGTAGACCCTAGCCTATCACCATGCACCAAGATCAACTCAAAATCAATTAAGGACCTCAACATCATACCTGAATCCTTGAAACTATTAAAGGACAGAATAGAAGAGATGCTAGAACTTATAGGCACAGGTACGAACTTCCTGAACATAGTCCCAGGGGCACAACAGATAGGGGAGAGTCTCGACAAATGGGACTACTACAAAATAAAAAGTTTCTGCACAGCTAAAGACATAGCCACCAAACCAGAAAGACAGCCAGTCATGTGGGAAAGGATCTTCACCAGCACAGCAACAGACAAAGGCCTAATATCCATCATCTACAGAGAACTCAAAAAATTAACCCCTTCCAAACCCAGTAAACCAATTATTAAATGGGCAAAGGAGCTAAAGAGAGACTTCACAAGAGATGAGATAAAAATGGCAAAGAAACATATGAGGTAATGTTCTACATCCCTGGCAGTTAAGGAAATACAAATAAAAACAACCCTGAGTTACCACCTCCCTCCAGTTAGAATGGCCTATACTCTGAACTCAGGCAACAACACATGCTGGAGGGAATGTGGGGAAAGAGGAACCCTTCTCTACTGCTGGTGGGAGTGCAAATTAGTACAACCACTTTGGAGAACAGTATGGAAGTTCCTCAAAAAGCTCAGCGTAGACATATCCCATGACCCAGCCATACCACTCCTAGGCATCTATCCTGAACAACAGGTCTCAGGATATCATAAAGATATCTGCGCATCCATGTATATTGCTCCACAATTCACAGTAGGCAAAATATGAAAACAACCCAGGTGCCCCACTACAGATGAATGAATACAAAAAATGTGGTACCTATACACAATGAAATACTACACAGTGATTAAAAATGATAAAATATTGGTATTCCCAGGGAAATGGCCAGAACTTGAACAAATAATGTTGAGTGAGACAAGCCTAGAACACAGAAAACAAAGGGGCATGGCCTCCTTGATTTATGACTGTTTGGGTGCGGGGAGGGACAGTAGAGACCAGGTCTGCAAAACAACAAACTTCTTTTCAAATGGTATTTTCACAGGTTTGGCTCAGTGACCTTACATTATGTATCTAAAAGCAAACAACTACTAAACATAAAAAGGTCTAGGATCGCAATAGCTCAACAGCTATGTACACATGATCATATAAGACGAGGATACGCAAAAACAACTCCAAGAGAAGGACACAGGAAGATTCTTTTCTTGACGTTACATTTAAAGTTCTAGGTGAATTTCCTTTGCCGTACCTTACGTGGTTACCGTACATGATTTTGGTACACTGGGTATTGTATATATGCCTACTTGATCTGGGGAAGGGAAAGAAAAATGAGAGTGTAAGATATCACAAGAAATGGACTCACTGCTTTATTATGTAACTGTACCTCTTTTGCACAACACCTTGTCAACAAAATTTAATTAATACAATAAATTTTTAAAAATACATGAGGGACAAGGTAACAAACAGTACAAGAAATGTATCCAATGCCTAACGTATGAAACTGTAACCTCTCTGTACATCACTTTGATAATAAAAATTTGAAAAAAAAAATAAATAAAAATATGGTTACCTTTTGAACCTTAGAAAATCATTAAATAAGATGTTAGTATATTGGTAATTCCTAAGGAAAGAAATATAAAAGAGTGAGATAAACTAATCACCTAAGAGTCTTCAGCCACAGCTAAAGGAATGTTTTCATCTATTACTTTAAGATAGCGCAAACATTGTGGAAACACAAGGAATTCTGTGGTCTTGTGAAACTCAACATTCTCATACTTGCTTGATTCCACAGTTACTCTCTTCCTGTATTTTTGTGACCCTTGGATAGTGTAGCACCCAGAGAAATCATTAGGAATAGGTGAAATATTGGAATAAATATATAAACATGAGCAAAACAAGATTTTATTGTGATGTGACAGTCTATTAGAATATGAACCCTAAATTTTTAAGCTATTTAAATTAAGTGCTTATAGTTGGCCATTTCTTAAAAGTAATCTGCAGTCCATATTTGTTTACTTTTTGTTTCTTTGCCTTTTTAAAATATAGCCAAATATTTTTGTGTATACAGTATATTTGATGATAGTTTCATCAATATTTTACATCTTATGGTATTATTATGTAACATTATTTCATCTTACCTTATTGAGTCAGATGAAACTTACTATGATGATGGAAGAAATAAAAAATTGATTAATTCTTCTTTATGTAATCCTCTCAAGCAGAAAATGTTTTGTTGCTTGATGGCAACATGAAGGAATGTATAGAATCCTGGCATTAGGGCACAAGAAAAAGTCTTACCCAATTTAAAAACATCTTTAATAAAATCCTACTCCGAATCATGCACTATGAAAAGTGAAAGTGCTAAAGCATTTTATAGTAACGGCATTATCACATACTACACTTAAAATGCTTTAGAATGAAAATATGTAAAATAATATAAGTAGAGTATAACAAGCACAGTTGTAAAGGTCCACAAATGCAGATGGTCTGTCTTTCTCTGATATCACACCTGAGTGATCATCTGGGTTTGTCCAGGCTCTGTCAGAAGACTTCTCCCTCTGAAACATGCCTTTCCAGTTGCTAAAATAAAGCACTGGGGGTTACAAAGCAGATTTTCAAAAAGAGCGACACTATCCCTCTCCAAATATTTGGAAAATCTTGACATGTTGAACTTTCTACAGTTTTTCAAAGGAATTTCAAGCCCCATGATACACACACACACACACACACACACACACACACACACACACACACTCCACACAAAATGATAAAGAGTTTGAATACCTTAATTAGGTAAAAATACTAATTATATTTTACATGAATTCAGAATCAGAGTAAACAACAATATTTTTAAATACTTCAAATACTAGCATACATTTTCAACACTAAGAGTTGATGCTTTTTGCTTGTAACTGCAGGAATGGATCTGGAAAGGGGAGGATATCATCAGTTAAGTATCACTGTAAGGTTTGAAAGTTGCAGTAATTCATATTCCCAAGGCATTGAGAGCTTCTGGCTAAATGCTGCTTAGACACTAATCATGAAAACTTCCCCAAGAGTCTCTGAGAAATTACACTTTCTGCATTTGTATTTGCCAGCTTGTGGCATTATTTTCCCTTCAGGCTCATATGAAATTAGATAATGCAATTCAAGAAAATGCCTGTTCCTTGTTCTTCTATTATTGGGAAGAAATGAAGGGAAATAATGCAGCTTAAGCTAGTAGGCTAAGGCTCATAAAATCTGACATGATAAATATCCCAAGAGAATCAAAGGCAGATATTCACTGTGCATTACTCTGTTTTGAGGGGAGTGGACAGTTTCGGGGCTTGAACTCAGGGCCTTGGTGCTATCCCTGAGCTCTTTTGCTCAGAACTAGTGCTCTACCACGTTGGGCCACAGGTCAGCTTCTGGTCTCAGGGGACTTTGTGACCTGGCTGGCTTCAAACCTCAATCCTCAGTTGTTAGCCTCCTTTTTTTTAAATTTAATTTTATGTTCAAAATGATATACAGAGGGGTTACAGTTACATAACTAAGTTAGTGAATACATTTGTGGTCAAACTTGTTACCGACTCCCTCATTTTTCTCCTACCTTCCCTCTTCCCCAGTCCTCCCCACCCTGGAGTTGTACTGTTCATTTCCAACATATTGTCTTGTAAGTATCTTGTTGCATTTTCACCTTTTATCCTTTGTCTAACCATTTTGACATTCCTCTTCTCTTCCCTAATTCAGATAAATATATATACAATACTCAGGGTACCAAAATCAAATTTTTTTCTTATGATTTTTCTTCCTTGTGGTTTAGCTCCTGTTGTCACTGTATTTTATTTTGTTAAGCTTCTGAATAGCTAAGATTATAGGCATTAGCTACAAGCGCATGTCGTATTACTCTTTTAAGAAGTGTACAGACACTGTCATGTGCAAGATCTAAATTGGACCAAGTGTCTTGATATTAGAGAAAACCAAAATGTTCGTGGAATGAAAAACAAGGTTGATGAAAAAGAGATTATGCACACCATATACCCAAATTCCAAATATTAGAAATCATAATACATATATAATGTGCTTTCATTATATGAATATTTCTCCATCTCATCCTGGGAGTCCCTGTTTTACACTCCTTTTATTCATATTCTGAAGACAAGATTGTGCATATGACAGAGGACTGTAACATTTTTCTTAATTTTTATATTTATTTGACAAGATCATATCTAATACCATCGATTTCCCTACAAATGGCACATTTCATCCCTCTGTGCAGCTCATAGTCTTCATTATACATATGCCACATTTATTTTTATTCTTTGGTACTTGTGTAACGAGGATGATTAACAATACCACTATTTGTATAGGTGTGAAATTATCTCAATTAAAACTGACGTATTCTTTCAGACCTATATCTGAGAGTAGCAAGGCAACCTCAAGAGGTTAATCATTTTTTAGTTTTTGAGAAACCCTCATTCAGATTTCCACAGTGACTGCACTAATTCACATTCACACCAAGAGAGTATGAGGGTCTCTGGTCTTTCATTCTCCCCAGCATTGACTACTGCTTGTTTGCTTGATATTAGCCTTCTGCTTGAGGTTAGATGCAATTTCATTAATGTTTTCATTGGCATTGCCTTTTTAAAATTTAATTTTATTGTCAAGGTGATGTACAGAGGGTAACATATGTAAGATAATGACTACATTTCTTGTCAACCATGCTACTCCATTCTTCATTTTTCTTCCACATTCCCTCCCCTCAACACTTCCCGAAGTTGTACAGTAATTTCCAACATTATCTTGGGAATTTCACTGTTACATTAATTCACCATTTGTCCTTTCTCTCACCATTTTGATGTTCCCCTTCCCTTCTCTAACTCATACAAAAATATATACAGTACCCAGGGTACCAAAATCAAATACACTGGCAACAGGGCATGAATCATAGGAAAAAAAAAAACCACAAAAGCAAAAACAAATAATTTCACATAGTACATTAAAAATAACAACCACACTGACAAACCTCTTCTATTTCTATTTTGGAGTTCATTTCTCTCATCATTGTCTCATGTGATCAGATGTACATAGCTATTGAGCTACTGTGATCCTCTGGTAGAACTAACCTATACATATACTAATTATTAGCAATGAGGGAAACCAGGGACTCTATGTTTCTTTGCACATGGCTTTTTTTCCAAGTCTGCCCATGTCCTTATGAATGGTGTGATGTCAATCTCTCTGATGGAGGCATATAATTCTTGATCTATACATCTACCCAGGGGTATTAGTTTGGTTCCATATTTTATCTATGGTATGCTGCAATGAACATTGTTGTGCTGGTAGCTTTAGTATGGTTTTGTTTGTGATCCTTTGGGTAAATGCACAGACGTGGAATTTCTGGGCCATAGGGGATCCTTATATATCACCTGTACCAGAATCAATTCCAAATGGACCAAAGACCCCAAGGTAAAAGCAGATACCCTGAGAACATTGAAGGAAGGAATAGGAGAAATGCTAGGGCTCCTTGACATAGGTGGAAACATTTTTAATAAAGTCCCGGAAACACAACAAATCAAAGAAAGGTGGGACAGATGAGATCACATGAAACCTTAGAGTCTGAAGACAATGGACATAACTTACAAGATAAATAGATAGCCCTCAAATTGGGAGAAGATCTTCACTGGCCACACAACATACAAGGGCCTCATATATAAATTATACTTCGAACTCATTTAAGTAAATCCCCCAAAACAAATCCTCAAAGAAACAACCACCCCATTAATAAGTGAGCTAAAGGCATAAAGAGAGACTTCTCTGAAGAGGAAATAAGAATGGCCAATAGACACATGAAGACGTGCTGAACATCTCTGGCCATAAAAGAATTGTGAATCAAAACAACATTGAGGGCTGGGGATATAGCCTAGTGGCAAGAGTGCCTGCCTCGGATACATGAGGCCCTAGGTTCGATTCCCCAGCACCACATATACAGAAAACGGCCAGAAGCGGCGCTGTGGCTCAAGTGGCAGAGTGCTAGCCTTGAGCAGGAAGAAGCCAGGGACAGTGCTCAGGCCCTGAGTCCAAGGCCCAGGACTGGCCAAAAAAAAAAAAAAAAAACAACAACATTGAGATTCCACCTCACCGGGGTTACAATGACCATTATCAAGAATTACACTAACAAGAGATGCTGGTGGGGATGTGACCAAAGGGAATGCTACTATACTGTTGGTGTGAGTGCAAAGTTTTTCAATCCCTCTGGAAAGAAGAGTGTAGGTTCCTCAAAAGACTAATTTTTTTTACTTCAATTCTTCTTTCCCACTTGCTTGTTTGTTTTGCTGTTCTTATTTTCATTCTCTTATTATTCCTTTCTTTCATTCATTCTTTCTTTCTTTTCTTTTTTCTCTCTTTTTTCTGTCTCTTCTCCTTTTTTTTTCTCTCTTTCATTCTTTTTGTGATACTTGGAAGTGAAACCATACCTGTTAGGATAATGCTATATTGTTTCTGCTATTACCTCAGCCCTGCTAAGTATATTTTGTTTTTGTGTCAGTATCAGCTTAGCTCTTTCCTAGCTGTCCCTTCCTACCACAGTCAGCTAAAATTTATATTTTGTCTTTACCCCACATACATAAACACAATCAGAAATGTTTTCCTCTGGTATTTCTAGAAAACCTCTCAAATAGTATTATTTTTAATTGCTGATTTTTTCTAAATAATTATTTATTGTCAAAGTGATGTACAGAGGAGTTACAGTTTCATACGTAAGGCAGTGGGTACATTTCTTGTAAAATTTTTTACCTCCTCCCTCATTTTCCCCCTTCCTCCCTTCCCTTTTCCCTCTCCCACCATGAGTTGTTCAGTTGGTTTACACCAAAAGGTTTTGTACATATTACTTTTGGAGTCGTTTGTCTTATTTTATACTTTTAGCATTATTTATCTTTTGTGTTCATCCTAATGGGTGAGTTCTGGTTTTTAGAGCAATTTTTAATTTATAACAAATTTTAATGCAATGTACAGTAACTTTTATACAAACAATCCAACAAAGAGATTTCCATTTCAGTTTTTTTACCCACTGGGAAAGATACATGTAATTCTCTTCCATGATTTTTTATGATGTACCTATTATCAATTTACTACATGTGAAAGTAATTTTTCTTTTAAATAATAAAACATATCCTAGTTGCTCCAACTGTGACAATTCAAAATGATTTCACAATGTTTTTGTACTATCCTAATGCAGCTTGTTGATTGATCGGTTACTTTGTAGGGTATATAAAACACTTTCTATGATTTTTTTTGCTTTTGTTATTGTTTTTTTCTAACAGAGGACCTTGGACCTTCTATCCATTTCCTCACTATAAGAATGAGAGTTAGAAAAACACTTTTTATATTTCAGTGCAATTTAATAGAAATTGTACTTCAAGTTGAAATGATGTTCATGATATTGGTGTTTTAAGTATTCTCAGGTATTGATTGACTCCCAGTGCTTTTTTGTAATCCTCTATCTTCTTTCACTGTAAAATCAAGAGAATTTATACGAGATATACTTCGTAAGAGATGATAATGTTACTTTCATGTTTCACAAATGACTTCTGAATGCCCTTGTAAATAACAGTATTTTCATTGTGAATTTCAATTTCTCTTTACTAACCTAAGTTATTTGTGCTTTTTGATCAGTTACAAATACCAGAGGCTTAAATAAAACTCTCATGGATATACTTTGTGTTACATGTAATGTAGATTGTCAATATAGTCTTATTATGTACTTGGTTTATGTTTATTTCATGTAGAACTGTACTCATCATGTGAAAGACCTAAATAAACAGATTTTTATTATACTATAGTTTGACGGTTTGTGTCTTCAAAGTGACTAATTTGTGTGCTGTTGTGTATTTCATTAAAGACAGTAAAATGTGAACAATTGGGTAAAGATTTTCTAGCTATTTTTTTCACCTATTATTCTTCTTCTATGAGCTGCCTAACTAATAAATATCTATGAATTTGCCTTAGGCTCCCATTGAGAATAGAGCAGGACACCAAACTTTTCTGATGGCACTTTTCATTTCTGTATTTCTCAGGGTATAGATTAAAGGATTGAACATTGGAGCAATAATTGTGTAAAACAGTGCTGTCACTTTATCCTCAGGGAAAGTTACAGGAGGTCTAAGATAGGAAGAGATTGCAGGACCAAAAAATAAGATCACCACTGTGATATGAGAGCCACAGGTAGAGAGGGCTTTGCGTCTTCCTTCTGCAGAGTGATTTCTTAAATGAAATAATATAATGGCATAAGATATAGATAAAACAATGAAAGTCACTAATGTGATAATTCCTGAATTAGCAACTACAAGGACACCAGTAATGTACGTATCAGTACAGGCAATTTTGAGCAAAGGAAAAATGTCACAAAAGTAGTGATCAATTTCAACTGAGTCACAGAAAGGCAGCTGGATAGTCATACACAATTGAGGGAATGAATGGGCAGCCCCACCAACCCAGGCAGCAAAGACCAGCAGATTGCATTTGGTCCTGTTCATGATGAGCACGTAATGGAGGGGTTTGCAGATGGCCACATAGCGATCAAAGGCCATGGCCGTAATAATAAAAATCTCTATACATCCAAAGAAATGCATGGTGAAGACCTGTAGCATGCAGTAACCATAGGAAATGTTTTTAGTTCCCTCTAGGAGGCCATCAATCAATTTGGGTGTAACACTAGAGGTATAGCAGATATCCATGAAGGACAAGTGGCAAAGGAAGTAGTACATTGGTTGTTTTGCAAGAGGGCTGCAGAAAATGGAAATAAGTATGAGGATGTTTCCAACCAGCAGAGCAACAAAACAGAATAAGAAGAGCACAAAGCAAAATATCTGTATGTTCTTGTCGTCAGAAAGCCCCAGAAGGATGAATCCTGAAATGTTTCTCTGGCTTTCCATGTAATTATGTGGGGAATAAACTTAGATCTGAAAGTAAATGGATCATGACATTGAGAAAATTAGATTCATTCTAAATTAAAAATCATAGAATGATAGTAATTATGTGTAATGAATAAATTCCTATGTTTTATACACATAACTTTGAATATTTATAATACATTATTGTGACTCTTACATATTTTTCAGTTTTAATAAATTAAAATATTTAGATCTCTATTTGACAATTAGGAAAATATCAGGACCTTGGATCTCACAACTCATAGTAAGGATTATGCTTCCTAATATTGAAAAAAATCAGTTTTACATATTCGTGATGGTGTACCTTTACAAGTACTGTAAATTTAATGGGGAATCTGAAATTTAATTGAAGAGATTTTATTGTAATTAAAACAAATAATATTTTCTTGTCAATTTGCTGTTGGGAAAAATTCTACAGAAGAATATTTCAATGATACATTTGACACACTAAACAATATTTTTGATCAGTGGTAATTTAAATAGGAAAGAGTCAAATAAACTAATCATCAGAGAGCCTTCCACTATAGCTCTCTGGAAATATTTTCCTCACCAATTATTTTAAGATATTGTAAAGAGTTTAGAAATACAACAAGTAATTATGTGGTCTTGTGAAACATGAGATTCTTATACTTAGTGGATCCCACAGTTTCTCTTCTCCTGTATTTTTGTGACCCTTGTATAGTTTAGCAACCAGGAAAATCCTCAAACACAGATGAGATATTGAAAGAAATGTATAAGCCTGAGCAGAACATGATTTTAATGGCATATGACAATTAGTAGATAAAGTTTACATTCTAGCAATAGACTGTTTATTAGAGGCCATTTCTTTAACCTCATCTATGGCTGGTATTTGTTTACTTTTCCCCTATTTGCCTTTAAAAATGTAAATATATATTTTCTTGTATTTAGTGTATTTTAGTATATTTAATGTACAGTTTCATCAATATTTTTCATTTTCATTTTGTAACAGAATGTGACATGATTTCATCTTACCTTGATTCAGATGAAACTTAGGATAATGGAGGTAATTAAAAATTGGTAAGTCCTTCTTTATATATATTCTCCCAAGCAGAAATATCCAGTTCTTTAATTGTGAGCATGAAGGAATATATAGAAGCCTGATATTAGGGCACAATGGAAATCATACCTAATTTTAAAACACCTTTGACACTTTCAGATATTAACTGAAATCCTGCCTAAAATTATGCCCAACAGAAAGTGAAAGTGATAAAGCAATTTACAGCACAAAATTATCATTTACTACACACAAAAATGCCTTGGAATGAAATTGTACAAAGTTAAAATGTAACTAGAGTATGATCAACACTGTCCACAAATACAGGTGGTCTGTCATTGTCTGATTATAAGGCCTGATTGAGGACACAGGTTGATTCAGGCTCTGTCAGAAGGAATTCTCTCTCTGATACTTGCCTTTCCAGTTACTCTTCTGTAGGAAAATGTAATGCAAAGCACAAAGAATTATAAAGCAGATTTTCAAAGACAACCACAGTTATTCTCTCAAAATATTTTGGAAATCTGGACATGCTGATTTTTCTAGTTTTTCAAAAGAAGTGAACATCAATTCAAGATGTCTCTCAAAAATATCAGGCATAAATATATCAGAAAAAAACAGATGCCAGGGTCTGGTGACTCATACTTTCAATCTTAGCTACTCAGAAGGCTGAGATCAGAGGATCTATCTGGGTTTCAAGCCAGTTTGAGCAGGAGCCACTGTGACACTCTTTATCTCCAATTAACCTCTAGAAAGCCAGAAGAGGAGCTAGTCTTATGTGGTAGACCTCTAGTCTTGAGAAAAAAAAACAACAAAAACCCAGGGACATCACTCTAACCCCTGAGTTCAAGCCCAGGATGGACACACAAAAGAAACAACTAAACAAGAAAAAAAAAAGATGAAGAATTTGAATACCTTAATTAGGTTAAAATATTCATTGTATTTTTACACAAAGCCAGAATAACAATAACCAAAACAGAATTTTGAAATACTTAAAATACCGGCAGACTATTTAAGCATTAGGAGTGGATGCTTTATGCTTGTAACTGCAGTAATGGATCTGAAAAGGGCAAGGTATCTAGTTAAATATCATTGCAAGGTTTTGAAAGCTATAGTAATTCATATTCCCAAGGCATTTTAAAGAAGCTCTGGCCAAATGCTGCCTAGACACTGACTGTGGTAACTTCCCCAAGAGTCTTGGAGAAATTGTACTTGCTGCATTTGGGTTTGCCAACTTCTGGCACTATTTCCCTTCAAGTGCAAATGAAATAAACAACACATAATGCAATTCAAGAAATTGCTTGCTTCTTGTGTTCCATAATTCTGAAGAAATGAAGGGAAATAATACAGTTTACACTACTCAGCAAAGGCTCATAAAATCTGGCATGGTACATGTCCAAATCAAAGGCAGATATTCACTGTGCATTATTCTTTTAACCAACAAATAGATAGCACATAGATATCATCTGTTACCTTCAAGATCTAATTTGTACCAAGGGTCTTGATAGTAGTACAAAATTGGAGTAGATGGTTGTGGAATGATAAACAAGGAGGAGGAAAGGGAGATTAATGGACATTATATACCCATACACTGCATAGGGGAAATCACACAAACCACATGTGTAACATACTTTGATCATATTCATATTTCTTCACACTTTCTTGTTTTCTCCATCTCATGGGTAATCCCATTTCTGGAAGTTCCCATTTTACAATCTCTTTATTCATTTTCTGAAGACTAGTTTTTGCATATGAGAGGGAACGAGTACTATTTGCCTTAATTTTTATATTGACTTGACATGGTCATATCAAATACCATACGTTTTCCCTACAAATGGTACAATGTCATCCTTCTGTGCAGTTGATAATGTTCATTGCACAAACACCACATTTTTTTCATTCTTCGGTAGTTGTGTACCTAGGCTGATTCCAGTCTTTGGCTTCTGTGAACAGTATTGATATTTATATGGGTGTGAAAGTACCTCAGTTAATACGGAGCTAAATTATTTCAGACTTATGTCCAGGGGTGGCAAATCAACATTATGAATCGAATCAATTTTTCGTTTTTGAGAATCCTTCATACAGATTTCCACAGTGGCTGTACTAATTCATATTCTCACCAACAGAGTATGAGAGTCTCTGATCTTTCATTCTCCCCAGGAATGTTACTTGTTTGTTTGCCTGTTAGCCATTCTGATTAGGGTGGGATGTTTTGACTTGCACTCTTCTAGGGTAAAGGACCTTGCACTTTTCTTCATGTATTTATTAAGTATTTTGTACTTTATCTTTACAGAAATGTATCTTCAACCCATTTCACCTTATAAAATTAGTCTTTGTTAATATGTGTTTAATTCTTGGAGCTCTTTATCTGTCGGGGTCCCTCGGCCCAGGCGCTCTCCTGGCCAGCGGGAGAGGTGGGGAGGAGCACCCCTACCAAGGCGAGCCAAGAGAAGGTGAAGAGTCCACGAACCGCCTGCACCCAGCCCCCCTTCGCCAGAGGACACTCTGACAGCTCAGGAGTTGGTCTTGCAATCTCAGTTTATTCAGGGAGGAGTCGCTCTTAAAAGGCTCAGAGAGCAGCAGGAAGGGGAGGGGTGTAGCGCACCTAGCTAGGGCTATGAGGGGCCGCCTGAGGTGTCTGTCAAGGGCGGGAAGCAGCCTAATTATACATCACAGCCCACAGGACTGCCTCCGGGTTCACCTGGCTCCATCTTGGCTACACGTGGTCCCAAGGCTGGGAGGCGGGGCCAGCTAGAACCACCTTTCAGGTTCCTCGGAACCGGGAGGCAGGCAGGGCTAACCACCCCTTCTGGATTCCAGCTAACAACCACGAAGCCCCAGGGCTTGGTAAACAGGCAGGGCCAGCTGATTGACTCTTAATGATGCAAGGCATGCCTCACATTTATCCAGTTTAGATATTAGTAAATTTTACAAAAATACTGGTAAGTGTGTAGCTATTGTAAATTGTATTGGTTCTTGGGGGGACAGAAAACCAAGCAATGTTACCAAGAAATAGGAAAGGGGTCAGGTGCTGGTGGCTTTCTCCTGAAACACTAGCTCCTCAAGAAGCTAAGATTTGGGGCTAGGAATATGGCTTCCTGGTAAAGTGCTCGCCTTGTATACATGAAGCCTTGGGTTCAATTTCTCAGCACCACATATATAGAAAAGGCCAGAAGTGGCACTGTGGCAGAGTGCTAGTCTTGAGCAAAAGGAAGCCAGGGACAGTGCTCTGAGTTCAAGCCCCAGGACTGACAAACACACACACACACACACACACACACACACACACACACACACACACCAACAACAACAAAAAAAGAAGCTAAGGTTTTAGGATTGTAGTTCAAAGCCCACTCAGTGTGGCAAGACCATGAAACTCTGATCACTAATAAACTACCCCAAAAGGCCCTGAAGTGCTAGACTTTGAAGTCAGGCCCCACTTTACCACGTGAACCCCACTTTACCACGTGAGCCACACTTTACCACGCGAACCTGAGATAAGCAGGCCCTGTGAGCAAACCCAGGACAAGCCCATTAGGGCCCAGTCGGTCTAGAACTCTAACCGCTGGGAATGCTTAACTCTGACCACCCCTAGAATGCCTCAAAGCCTGAGCCAATCAGATTTGTACCTGTGTCCTAATCTTGCTTGCTTGAACACCTGATTGTTGTAACTTTGTTTTTTGCCTTTATAAGCCCTGTGTAATCGCAGCTCAGGGCTCCCGCCTAACCTCCGCTGTCGGTGGGTAGGATGAGGCCCAAGTTGCAGCTCACTTGAATAAAGCCTTGCCTTGCTTTTGCATTTTGGAATGTCTGAGTCTCGGTGGCCTTCTTGGTGGTCGTCTCGCGACTTGGCACAACAGCCCAATGTGGAGCTGTGGCTCAAGTGATAGCCTTGAGCAAAATAAAATCAGGAATAGTGCCCAGGCCCTGAACTGAAGCTCCAGAACTGGTACTAAATGAATGACTGAGTGAATGAATTAATTAATAAATAAATAAGGAAAAGGACCTTTATAGATTTCCCTTGATAACAAATATAGGGGGATAACAGATAAAGGAATTCTCAATGTCTGTACCTAATGGAGATATAAAAATAAAAATCAGAATGAGATATTTTCTCACACATGTTAAAATAACTACTGTCAAAAAGATAAAGGACAACAATATTGTTGAGAATGTGAAGGCAGAAAATTCTTGTATTTTTGTATTTTTGTTATAGTTCAATCATTAATGTAACATTTTAACAAGCTAAACATGTAAAAAAATAACACATGCCTAAAGTCATGTTCTTTTTCAAGTTATCAGAAGTGGACAACACATCCTATTTATCAACCACTCTACAAATAATCACAACAACAACTGTGCTGCTTTTTTTATTTGAAGCTTAATTATCCCTATGTGTAATTGATAACAGTTTTCTTCTGCTACTATGCTTGTGGTGGGCCAAGTCTGTCTGTGTTATGACATTGTTATGTCACAGCTGGAAACAAACCCTATGCTAATGTTTCAACTCATTAGCAAGGTGCCAACCACTTCTCTTTTGGTTCCTATCTCTTGAACTTTAAAAATAAAATCCACGGAAAGCCAAGGGTAAACTCAAAGTATAGTATTTCATAGCAGGACAAGGAACCTTTGTGGGTGAGAGGGGTCCAGATAAGAGGTCTGTGACCAAAGTGGTTGAGTCTAGGAGTTTTCTTGGCCTGGGGTGCTCTCTGATTGGTTGCACTGTGTGGAAATAAGTTGCAAGACAGCCAATAAGAGAAGAGACCTACAGCATCACTGTTTACGGGAGGCTTAATCAATTCCCCTCCTTGAGATAGCATGTTAGGATTTGGGGATGCTAATTGAATTGGATACAAAACTGAATGGGACGGATATAGGGTACTCCATTCTCTTGGATTTGGATATTTTTTAAATAAATACTTTCCATTTGTTTCCATTGGTTAGATCAGAAGTGATTTCCATTACATTTTGATTTTTTGAGGGCCCTAGGCCCTGAATAATCTACCTAACCATCCATTAACATTGTAACTATATTAAATAATGCTCTTCCATGAGCATTCTTATTTCTACCTTTTGTTTCTATGTGTTATAAATATTCCTATACTGAGAATCTTAATCAAAAATATGAAAATTTAAATTTCATAAAGGTTAAAATCACCAAGTCAATCAACCTTCAATACAATAAACAGGGAGTGAAGCTGGCACCTCAAGTTTGTTTTCTACATTCTACAAAACACCATTCAGCCAGGCACAGGTGGCTTACTCCTACAATCATTGGGCACTGAGATGTGAGGACTAAAGTTTGAAGCCATACTGGGAAAATACAACATTAAGATTCTTACCTTCAAGTAATTAGAAAATAAACCCTTCCTGGAGTCATTACTCAAGAGGTAGAATACCAGATGTGAGCAAAAAAGCTGAGCAAGAACACAAACCTCTGACAATTAAAGCCCTTGGCAGTGGCACAAAAAGCCAACAAAAAAAGTATTCTTCTCCATGTCAGTCTAGGACTTCTTTGATGATGAAAGCAGTAGACATCATCCTGTCTTGGCTTTGAGCGCTTTTCTTTGTTTCATCTCTTGTGTTGCTTAAAAATGTGTTTTTAAGGAATCATCAATCTCTATTATTATGACAAATACAAATTACCTTAAAAATTCTAAATATAACCTAATTCATAAAGTGATGTAATAACGAATCTGTGGAAAAGGTTCCTCCTTGACAGTGGTGTCAGGGACTAAGGTAGGAAAAGATTGCAAGTCCCCAAACAAATGATCAGAGTGATAGGACACCCTTAGGGAGAGAGGGCTTTTCTTCTTCCTTCAGCTGAGCAATTTCCGATGCAACAGAAATGCTTACAAAACTATATGCCATAATACAACTGTACAGATAGTGGGGGAAGGGAAATGGGGAGGGGGAAGGATGGAGAAAAATGAGGGAAGAGGTAACAAGTTTGATAAGAAATGTACTCATTGCTTTACATATGAAACTGTAACCCCTCTGTACATCATTTTGACAATAAATAAATTAATGAAGAAAATTGCTTACCAAAAAAAGAAAGTAGGAAAGAAAAATAACATTTTTTTTTTGGCCAGTCCTAGGCCATGAACTCAGGGCCTGAGCACTGTCCCTGGATTCTTTTCTGCTCAAGGCTAGCACTCTGCCACTTGAGCCACAGCGCCACTTCTGGCCATTTTCTGTATGTGTGGTGCTGAGGAATCGAACCCAGGGCCTCATGTATACGAGGCAAGCACTCTTGCCACTAGGCCATATCCCCAACCCAAAATAACATTTTTTAATCTATCAATCCTTGCAGATTACACATGAAATATTCAAAAGTCACTAATTTTTTATTTTCTGGACAATACCGATTCTCCTTATGGATGGAAATAGATTGAGTTTGTATATTTATGAACTGCTGAGGCATTATACTCCAATTCTGCATAGGAACAATATATTTTTGTCCCATATACTGCATGGTTTCTTCCTAATCAGAAAAGAAAATGGAAGCCTAGGCAAATCCCACAGAAGTTTATGATGCTGATGCAGGGAAACCAACAGAATACATGCAAATAAACAAACACACTCTCAATTCCTTAGGGACATAAAAGTTTTGCCAACTCTGGAGAACATCAAACATTGAGAAATTTAAAAAAAAGCTTTCTGGAAATTCACATATATGGAGAATTTCCAATCCTTGAGGAAGGGAGGAAGTGATTCTATAGCTCCATGGCTTCCCACTTAAATAAATTCCAGTTGAATGCCGGGGCCATAGGTCAAAGCAATTGGAACAAATGAAAATGTACCTACTGTGCTAAAAATGTTCTTCTTCTTGTTTCTTGGAGTTAGAAGGAAGTGTGGGACACAGCTGGCCTGCTTGGCCACCACTGAGTGGAACTGAGAATAGATTGCCTTCCTAAGCATTTTAAAGGAGTTGACAAATGGTGAGATTGATAATTCTCCTTAATGCTTTTTCTTAGAGGGTTTAAAATTGTGACGTGTCTTTGAATGTGTGGATGTTGTTTGTGGCCAAGTGTAAGGCCAAGGAAAGGGTCTATAAATAAATTTGTGAACTTGGGCTAATTTAATAGTCTTCTCAATTTCTAGACTCCTCCTTAAAGGAGTTATAAGATTGATACACTCCAAGTATCTGGAAATATATCCTACAGAATAGCACTGGACCTACAACATATGCTAAACAGACATCAGTTATTGTGACAGCAAATATTTTATTGTAAGTGGAGTCCAACTACTTCAAGTCTAAAGAAGTAATAGCTCTGTTCTTTTTTTTTTATTAATTAAATTTTGTTGACAAGGTGTTGTGCAAAAGGGGTACAGTTACATAATAGGGCAGTGAGTACATTTCTTGTGATATCTTACTCCCTCGTTTTTCTTTCCCTTCCCTAGATCAGTAGGCATATATACAATACCCAGTGTACCAAAATCATATACAATAGCCACGTGGTGTATGCCAAAGGAAATTCACCTAGAACTTAAATATAATGTCAACAATAGTGTTTGCGCATCCATGTCTTATATGATCATATATACATAGTTGTTGAGCTATTGTGATCCACTGAGAGGTCTATTTTAGACCTTTTTATGTTTAGTAGTTGTTTGGTTCTAGATACGTAATGTAAGGTCGCTGATTCAAACCTGTGGAAATACTATTTGACGAGAGTATGAAAATGTAACCCCTCTGTACTTCATTTTGACAGTAAAGAAATTTTTTTTAAAGAAGAAAAAGGGTCAACAACATGGAAGGAGTATTTCTGACTTTAATCATATCAATTTGATTTTCTCTATGTGAATGATAAACAACAACCTTTCCTGCTTCACATTTGTTTGATAATTTTAAATGACTGAAATTCTGAAACACCTGTGTTTGTGGTAATGGCTTGGTGTATCCCCTAGGTCAGTTAAATAATCAGGACAGCAGGAAAACAGAAGGCTCAGAAATCCAACTGGCAGAATAAAATGCTGAAAGACAAAGGGAAATTCATTTTTTAAATTTCTAGAACTAAGAAGGCCTTTCAAATGGGGACATTTGGGGTAATAGACAATACAGGGAGAGGATAAGATCTGAAAACATTGTTTTTATGCCTATGTTGTCAGGGGATAGACTATGCATGCTATACAGACAATAAAAAAGTGATATTCTGTTAGCATTACTAATTTCAATAACAAAGAACTGTGAATTTTTTGTTTCTATACATGTATATATTATTTAAATCAGGTTAACATGTTTCCTGCTTTCCATTTTTTCTATTATTTATATATATGTATTTTTATTTTATGTAGTTTTATTATCTTTAAGTAGTTATGCAAATGAGTTGGCATTTAACAGAACAGTTAATGAATACAATGTATATGGATCAGTGTCATCCCTTTCAATATTCTCACCCATCCCTCCCTTACTCATCCCTTTCCTTACTCTTCTTAATTTTGCAGGAGATACACTGAATTCTTGTCTGCATTAGACCTCTTTTGACTCTACTCCACTCTTTTCAAATATCAGTTTCCTGATGTTTTATTTTGCTGAACTTTGATTTTGCCTTTCTAAGGAATTAAACGATTTCAGATCTCCTTTGAATTTATCATATTTCAGTATATATATATATATATATACATACATACATATATATATATATATATACTTGCATACCACCCAATATGTCTACTTACAAGTTTAAAAGCTAAATTTAGCTTTAGCATAACAGAAAATGTAATCAGAGATAGGGTCTTAATGTATACATTTAGTGTATTACACCAGGATTCATTCACAAAAATATGTGGAAGTATGACTTGTGTGTACACACACACACACACACACACACACACACACACACACGTATTCATGAATTAAAATTCATGGTTCGAATTGTAGTTACCAAATACAAACAATGATAAGCATACTAAAAATTCCTGTTGCAGTTCTGAATATTTTATATATTATCTAAGCAGAAACTGAGATTCTGCAGTTTAGAAAGTACTGGGTACTCAAATCAGTTTTGTTATTAACCAAAGGGTAAGAAAATAGTAGTCACGAGGCCAGTGAGTCACATGGAAGAAAATTTCCTAAGGACTCTGAACAAGGAGTATGCCAGCATTCACATTTCTTATGCCTGGTACCCAACTAAGTCTCAGGTCACCCTCTGTATATGCAAGAGTCTGGCTCTGAAGAAAGTAAAATCATGGAATGTTCAAGAGAAAACACAAAATCCATTTCAAAGGAAACACAAGGCATGAAGAACTGGTCCCACTGCATGTTCATCGATGAAAGCTTTTCTTTCTTTTTAAATTTACTTTATTGTCAAGACGATGTACACAGGGTTTAGAGTTTCATATGTAATGAAGTAAGTACATTTCTTGTCATACTTATTGCCTCCTCCCTCATTTTTCTCCCAGCTTCCCTCCTCCCCAATTCCTCCCCTGAGTTATACAGTTAATTTCCAATAATTGTCTTGTATGTGTCTCTGTTGCATTGGTTTGTCCATTATTCTTTGTCTCATCACTTTGATGGTCCCCTTTCCTTCCCTAATTGAGATGAATTTTATACAATACTCATGGTACCAAAATTAACTACAGTGACAACTGGAGATAATAAATGAGAAAGAAAAAAAAATCCACATAGTACATTAAAAATAACAACATCAATGGAAAACCTCTTGTTTCTATAATTTGGAGTTCATTTCACTTAACATGATCTTATATGATCATATGTATATAGCTATTGAGCTATTGTGATCCCCTGAAAGGACTAAAGACAGCCAGACAAAAAGACATATTTTCAAGTTTGAAACTTTTCACTTGTTAGGTCACTGTCTTAGTTCTCATGACCCAATATAATGAAATATCTGCATCTCCCTTTTTCTGTAACTAAAATATGACATTGTGAGTTACAATAATAGAGTTTTAATAATGTTGTAACTGTAGCAAGATAGATATTGAAATGAATAAGATTATTCTTTCAGTTACATCTCCTCTAGATATTAAATGTAAAATTTTAAAAAGGCACACAAAGTCCCTGCTGAAAAAGAAACCTTCTTGTCTCCTCCCCTCTTGATCTGTGAAAACAACTGATGTGGGAAACAGAGGTTTCCTGGTAAAAGAATAAAAACGCTTCCAGCCTCTAGCCTACAAACCACTAAGCAGGTCCAGAACAAATTCTTTTCTCCTGAATTACTTCATTTATTCAACAGGACACATTTTAAAACTGGAATTCTATAAAGAAATAGCATGGTTGTTGAATTTTCCAGTTCAGTTCAGAAATTTAGAAAAATGCTTGAGAAGTGGCCATGATTTTTGTGTGAATTTTAACTGCAAGTCATTTTCCTTCTCTTTGTAGCTAAAAGTCTCCTAAACGGGAATAGAATTCATGTCATTGCTTTTAATTTCTTGACAAACACCAACATGATTAGGAATATATAATCCTGCCTCCAAACTGGAATGTGTCACAGAAAGCTTCTTAGTAATTCAATCCAAGAAGCCACTGCTAATTAATCAAAACTGACCCTTGAGATAAAAATGGTTAGAAGCATTTTAGAAATATTCATATTTTAAAGTTTTTAACAATTCATTCCACTTCAATTCTTCCTGCCTCTACTGACTTCTAAATTTATGTTTTCAGTGATGGTACAAACAGGATACTTTACATAGCAGGAAACCAAATTGCTGAATATAAACCACATAGTAAATCCACAGAAGAACTTTTTACATCTCTCCCTCCATCTCTCCCTCCCTCTCTCCTTTTCCCTCTTCCTCCCCCTCCTTCTCTCCCTCCCCCTCCCGATCCCCCTCCTTCCCCCTCAACCTCCTCTCTCTCTCTCTGAATTTGTTCTTCTGAGACTTTCACAGAATCCAAAATTTCAGAAAGTCCTGTTCGTTGTCTTTTTGTTTGTCTACATTTCTACCATTCAGGAGCAACATGCTCATTGTGGTGACCATTGTCTGCAGCCCAGCACTGAGGGGCAGCCCCATGTACTTCTTCCTGACATTTTTGTCCTTGATGGAGGTGTGCTTCTCCTCTGTGATTGCCCAAAAGGCCATGGCTGATGCCCATGTGGAGAGAAAGACTATCTCCTTTATTTTTTAAAAAATATTTATTATCAAACTGATGTACAGAGAGGTTACAGTTTCATACGTTAGGCATTGGATACATTTCTTGTACTGTTTGTTACCTTGTCCCACATTCCCCCCTCCCCCCACCCTCTTTCCCTTTCCCACCCATGAGTTGTTCAGTTCATTTACACCAAACAGTTTTTCAAGTATTGCTTTTGTAGCTGTTTGTCTTTTTTACCCTGTGACCCTCGATTTTGGTATTCCCTTTCAATTTCTTAGTTCTAATACCAGTATACATGATTTCCAATATACACAGATAAGATACAGAGATAGTGAAAATACAACCACAGGAAGGGGATACAAGAAGATCATCAATAATAGAGGCTACAGTTACACATAGCACGTTGAAAGTAGTTACAGCAGTGATACAACAATAGTTTCTATAACATGGAGTTCATTTCACTTAGCATCATCTTATGTGTTCATAAGGGTATAGCTATTGGGCTGTTGTGATCCTCTGCTGTGACTTGCCTAAACCTGTGCTAATTGTTACCTATAAGGAAGACCATAGAGTCCATGCTTCTTTTGGTCTGGCTCACTTCACTTAGTATAATTTTTTCCAAGTCCTTCCATTTCCTTAAAAATGGGGAAATATCATTTTTTCTGATAAAGTGATAAAATTCCATTGTGTATATGTACCACTTTTTCCTGATCCATTTGTCTACTGAGGCTGGATTGGTTCCAGATTCTAGCTATGATAAATTGTGCTGCGATGAACATTGTTGGGCTGGTGTGATTTTGTTCGTGGTCTTTTGGATAGATACCCAAAAATGGGACTGCTGGGTTATAGGGGAGCTCTATGTTTAGCCTTCTGAGGAATCTCCATACTGCTTGTCAGAGTGGCTGAAACAGTTTACATTCCCACCAACAATGAAGTAAGGTTCCCTTTGGCCACATCCCCTCCAACAATTGTTATTGTTACTTTTCTTGATATAGGACATCTTACTGGGATGAGATGGAATCTCAAAGTTGTTTTGATTTGCATTTCTTTTATGACCAGTGATGTAGAGCACTTTTTCATATGTCTCTTGGCCATTCTCATTTCCTCATCAGAGAAGTCTCTTTTTAAGCCTACTTGATGAGGAGGCTATTGGTTCTTTGCGGTTTTGCTTTGGAGGAATGTAATTTTTTTAGTTCTGCATATATTTTAGATATGGCGGCTTTGTCCGTTTTATGGCCGAAAATTCTTCTCCCAATCTGTGGGCTTTCTGTTTATCTTGGAGCTATGTCCTTTGCCCTGCAGAAGCTCTGCAGTTTGATGCAACCCATTTGTCCAACCTTTCATTGATTTGTTAAGGAAGTTCCTTGCTGTGCCAAGGAGCCCAAGTGTTTCTCCTACTCCTTCCTTTAGTGTTTTCAGGGTGTCTGTTTTGATTTCAAGGTCTTTGATCCATTTGGAATTGATTTTGGTGCAGGGTGATATATACGGATCTAGTTGTAGTTTGTTGCATGTGTTGAACCAGTTTTGCCAGCACCATTTGTTAAAGAGGCGATCTTTCTTCCAGACTATTGTTTTAGCTCCTTTATCAAAGATTTAGTAGGCTTAGTTCTGCGGGTTCATTTTTGGGTGTTCAGTTCTGTTCCATTGGTCTTCAGAACATTCCGGTGCCAATACCAAGCTGTTTTTATAACTATAGCTTTATAATACAGCTTGAAGTTGGATATTGTAATTCCTCCAGCATTGTTCTTTCTGATTAGGATTGTTTTTGCTATTCTAGGTTTTTTATTGTTCCATATGAATTTCTGGATTGCTTCTTCTATTTCATTAGAAAATGATGTTGGGATAATAATGGGTATTGCATTGAATTTGTAGATAGCCTTTGGCAATATTGCCATTTTGATTATATTAATCCTCCCAATCAGGAGCATGAGAGGTTTTTCCATTTCCTTAGTTCTGACTTAATTTCATTTTTCATGTTTTTAAAGTTCTCATCACAGAGGTCTTTCACTTCTTTGATTAAGGTTATTCCTAGGTATTTTAAGTTTCTTGAGGCTATTGCAAAAGGAGTTGCTTTCCTGATTTCAGCCTCAGTCTTTGGGTCATTAGCATAGAGAAAGGGTGTTGATTTTTGAGGGTTTATTGTATATCCTGCAACTTTGCCAATGTTTTAGATCAGCTCTAGTTGCTTGGGGGTAGAGTCTATGGGGTTCTTTAGGTATAGAATCATGTCATCTGTCTGTGAAGAGAGAAAGTTTAACTTCATCTTTTCCTATTTGTATCCTATTTATATTTTCTTCTTACCTAATTGCTCTGGCTAGGAATTCTAGTACTATGTTGAAGAGAAGGGGAGAGAGTGGACGTCCGTGTCTTGCTCCTGATTTTAAAGGGAATGGCTTTAGATTTTCACCATTTAGAGGTATGCTTGCTGTTGGTTTGTCATAAACTGCTTTGATTATGTTCAGGAGTGTTCCTTGGAATCCCAGTTTTTCCAGGGCTTTTAGCATAAATGGGTGCTAGATTTTATCAAGCGCTTTTTCCGCATTTGGTGATATAACCATGTGGTTCTTTACCTTGCTGTGGTTGATGTGGTGGATTACATTAATTGACTTGTGTATACTGAACCAACTTTGCATCCCTGGGATGAATCCAGTTTGATTGTGGTGTATGATTTTTTTGATGGCCTGTTGAAGTCGATTGGCCAGAATTTTGTTGAGAATTTTTGCGTCTCTGTTCATCAGGGAAATCGGTCTATAGTCCTCTTTCCATGATGAGTCCCTGCCAGGTTTGTGGATGAGGGTTATACTGGCTTCATAGAATGTGTCTGGTAGTGAACGTTCTCTTTCAATTTCATTGAAGAGTTTGAGAAATATTGGTGTGAGTTTTGTTTTGAAGGCCTTGTAGAATTCTGCTGTGAATCCGTCTGGACCTGGGCTTTTCTTGGATGGGAGATCACTTATTGCCGTTTCTATTTCAATACTGGATATAGGTCTGTTTAGAAGGTTTAAATCTTCATGGTTAAGTTTGGGAATGTGATTTTTTTCTAGGAAATCATCCATTTCTTCCAAGTTCTCGAATTTTTTGGCATAAAGGTTTGCAAAATAGTCCCTTATTGTGTTCTGGATTTTGGTTGTTCCTATGGTGAAGTTACCTGTTTCATCTCTGATCTTGTTTATTTGAGTGTGCTGCCTTCTTTTTTTGGTCAGGTTTGCTAGGGGTCTGTCTATCTTGTTGATTTTTTCAAAGAACCAACTCTTTGTTTTGTTGATTCTTTCGATGTTTTTTTTTTTTTTTTGGTCTCTAATTGATTTAATTCTGATTTGATTTTAATTATTTGCCTCTGTCTATTGACTTGGGGTTTGGCTTGTTGTTCTCTTTCAAGGAAATTAAGGAGCTTCCTTAAATTATTGAGTTGCTTTTTCTCCAGTTTGTTGGTGTAGGCAATCAGAGATATAAATTTTCCTATGAGTACTGCCTTTGCTGTGTCCCAAAGGAGCTGGTACTTTGTGTCTTCATCTTGGTTGAATTCCATAAACATTTGAATTTCCATTTTAATTTCTTCAATGACCCACTGATGGTTCAGAATTTTGTTGTTTTGTCTCCATGAATTGTAGGATTTTTCTGTGGTGGCTTTTTCAGTTGAGCTCTAATTTTATTCTATTGTGGTCTGAGAGAATGCAGGGAATGGTTTTGATACTTCTGAATTTGTACAGATTTTCTTTGTGATCTATTTTGGAGAATGTTCCATGTGCTGCTGAGAAGAATGTGTATTCTGTTGTTGCTGGGTGGAATATTCTGTAGATGTCGATTAAGTCTAGTTGGTCTATGCAATTGTTTAGTTCTGTGGTTTCTTTGTTCAGTCTTTGGTGTGTTGATTTATCTAGAGGTGATAGTGGAGTGTTGAATTCCCCAACTATCAATGTGTTTGGGTCCATGAGTGTTTTTAGAGTCAGTAGTGTTTGTTTGATGAAGTTGGGTGCTCCTGTATTTGGTGTGTAGATATTTAGGATGGTTCTATCTTCCTGTAAGAGTGATCCCTTTATTAGTATGTAGTAACCTTCTTTGTCTCTTTATACCTTTTTTAATTTGAACTAAATTTTGTCTGATACTAGGGTTGCAACTCTGGCCTGCTTATGGGGGCCATTTGCTTGGTAGATTTGATTCCAGCCTTTCACTTTTAGAAGATGTTTACTTTTGCTGGATAGATGAGTCTCTTGGAGACAGTAGAATGATGGATCTTGATTTTTGATCCAACATATGAGCCTGTCAGGGTCCTTCATGCCCAGAGCTCTCCTGGCCTGCAGGAGAGGTGGGAGTGCACCCCTAAGTGGCGAGCCAGGAGAAGGTAAAGAGTCACGAATGCCCGCACTCAGCCCCGCCCGTTTACCAGAGGACAATCAGACGACTTGGGAGATGGCACACAGACTCGGTTTATTCAGGGAGGAATCATACTTTTAAAGGCCAGAGAGAGGCAGGAAGGGGAGGGGTGTAGTGCACCTAGCTATGGGCTATGAGTGGTGGCCTGAGCTGTCCCTCAAGGGTGGGGGGCTGAGGGACCTCCCTAAGAGGCGGCCTAAATCTATGTCACAGCCCACAGGACCTCCTCCGGGTTCACCATCAGAGGCCATCTTGGCTACACATGGTCCCATGCCTGGGAGGTGGGGCCAGTTAGAGCCGCCTTTCTGGATCTGGACCTGAAGTTAGGTGGGGCTAACAGTCACATGGCCCCAGGGCTGGGAAAATAGGTGGGCCAGCTGATTGCTTCTTAAGGCTGCAAGCCATGCCCCACATGACCCTATGTCATTTGATTGGAGGATTAAGTCCATTAATGTTGAGAGTTAGGATTGAGAGATGATCATTTGTTTCTTTCACTATCACTATCTTGTTAAAATCTGTGTGTTACCATTTCTTGATCTGATATTCTGGTTTACTATTTAGGGTTCATTTGTCTGTATTGGGATCTTGATTATTTTCCCTGTATAGTACATCTTTGAGGATTTTCTGTAAAGCTGGTTTGGTGGAGATATATTGTTTCAGTTTTTCCCCACTGTGGAAGACATTTATTTGACCTTCAGCTATGAATGAGAGTTTAGCTGGGTACAGTATTCCTGGTTGGTAGTTATTTTTATTTAGGGTGTGGCATACCTCAAGAAGTCTGGGGTAATTCTCATTGCTTTTCCTTTATATGTGATTGTTTTCTTCTCCCTAACAGCTTTAAGGATTCTTTCCTTGGACTCTATTGATTCTGTTTTGATCACAATGTGTCGGTGGGATGTCCAGTTCTGGTCTGGTCAGTTTGGGGTTCTAAATGCTTCTTATATCTGTATAGGTCTATCCTTCTGGTTATTTGGGAAGTTCTCGACTAATATTCTGATAAATAGGTTGCCTATTCCATTAACTTCTTTCTCCAGGTTTTCCTCAATACCTATTAGCTTTAAATTGGGCCTCTTGATTGTGTCTTGGAGCTCCTGGAGTGATCTGTTTTGTCGATTAGATTGGTTTTGTGTTAATTTTTGTTCTTTCTCCATACATTCTAGGGAATCTTCAGCTCCTGAGATTCGATCCTCTGCTTCAGTTAGTCAGGATTTTAGGCTAGCTACTTGATTTCGAATCTCTTTGCCTTCTGACTGGTCTTTCCTGACGATTTCCATGTCATCTCTTAGGTCCTGTATGGACTTCTTTACTTCATTAACTTCATTAATTTGGTTTTGAGTGCTGTCTCTCAAATCCTTTCTCTGGGTAGCTATCTTTTCATTTGACTCTTGAATTTCATATATCTTTGTATTTGTTGAGGCCATGAAATCGTCTATTACTTTATGGAAGGATTGCTGTATTGATTCAAGCTTTTCATTTATCACGTTTATCAGTAGACTTTGTAGAGCATTTTGAGGGTTCTCTTCTATGTCTTTGATTGACTGCTCTGCTTCCTGCTTGTTTTGAGTGGGAGAAAAGACTCCATTGTTTGCCATCTTTCTTGTGTTTCTTCTGCCCATTTGGATTGGGAATGCCAAACTACAAGCACCTGTGAGCACCATTTAAGACCCAAAGCAGACCTTACCAAGCACTGTTGTGTAAATCTTAGAAGTTCACAATTATCAACAGATACTTTGTATACCTGTAAATAAAATTAATTTGGTGTTCCTAAAGAATACAATTTCAATATAACACCCAATCCTGAGCCCTGTATTCAGTAGTTACTTATTTACTGTTACAACCTTATGAGCAATTCTTGCTCTTATATTAAGTTCTCTTTGGACTGGCTTTCTCTATGAACTCTTTTGATTCACTCAGATTAAGCAGGGACACTCTCTATCCAATAACCATGAGTCAATGGAATCTGGAGGTCCTGGAAGTAAGTCAGGAGGGTAAGTTAGAGGTAGTAAAGAGAATAGAGTAAAATGTATGGGGGGAGGTGATGATTTTGGTTTAGTTTCAGTGATGTGGAAATATGGAGGAGAGTAGAATCAGTAAAAAGAACAAGGTTAATATGATAGACAATGGAGAGTTAGCAGTAAAGAGTGGAGGTGTTATTCATAGGAAAGTAATTTTTAAAGAAAGAGAACACACATCGCAGCACAATTTGTCATAGCGAGAAGCTGGAACCAACCCAGATGCCCCTCCATAGATGAATGGATCAGGAAAATGTGGTACATTTACACAATGGAATTTTATGCCTCTATCAGAAAGAATGACATTGTTCCATTTGTAAGGAAATGGAAGGACTTGGAAAAAGTTATACTAAGTGAAGTGAGCCAGACCCAAAGAAACATGGACTCTATGGCCTCCCTTATTGGGAATAATTAGTACAGGTTTAGGCAAGCCATAGCAGAGCATCACAAGGCCCAATAGCTATACCCTTAGGAACACATAAGATGATGCTAAGTGAAATGAACTCCATGTCATGGAAAAAAGTGATATATCACAGTTGTAACTACTTTCAACGTCCTATGTGTATGTGTAGTTTCTACTATTGATGATGTTCTTGTATCACCTTCCTATGGTTGTACCTACACTATCTCTGTAATCTTATCTGAGTATATTGGAAACCGTGTTTACTGGTATTGGAAGTAGGAAATTCAAAGGGAATACCAAATTTGAGAGACACAGGGTAAAAAAAGAGAAAAAACTACAAAAGCAATACTTGCAAAACTGTTTGGTGTAAGTGAACTGAACATTTGGGGGGGGAGGGAAAGGGGGGAGGGAGGGGTCATGAGGGACAAGGCAACAAACAGTACAAGAAATGTATCCAATGCCCAACATATGATACTGTAACCTCTCTGTACATCAGTTTGATAATAAAAATTTGAGAAAAAATAAATAAATAAATAAATAAAATTAAATAAAATAAAATAAAAAGAAAGAGAACACAAAGAGAGAAATAAAGAAAAAATACTGGAAGACAGATGCACAAAACAGAGAAAAATTATTTTAAAAAAATAAAAAGAAAAAAAACAGAAAAACAAACAACCAAAAAAAAAAAAAACTTGATTAAACAAACAGGTAAAAATAAAAAACAAAATAACCAACAACATTTCAGAAATGAAAAAATTAAAAAAAAAAGAAAGCTTAAAAAATGAGGAAAAAAATGGAGTCTTCCTTGTTTGGTTGGGCTTTCTACAGTCTCTGGTTTCCTTGCGATGGTCTGCAGTATATTGTGCTGCTTGGCTGGTTTGACTTGCTTTCAGTTCACAGGGGGTCATTCTGCTCTGACCCTCCTCCCCTTTTAGTGAAATCCTGAGGCTCTGTGGTTCACACAGCTTGCAGGTAAGACTTGGGCATCCTCTGTAGTTGGGGGACGTGAACAGTCTCGGGAACCATGGCTCCTCTCATCTGCTCTGGGGCAGCTGCCTTTAACTCCTGGCTTTGAATAGGCTGTGGACTCAGCAGGGCGGGGTGCCTCTGGCCTGGTTTACCTGGCTGAGAGTTGCTTGCCTACGGAAGGTTCCTCCCTCCTGGGTGGGAAAGCCTCCTGTGCAGAGCTGGGTATGGAATTCATGTCCGTTTCTGGCTGGCAATTGGGCTTCCTCTGTGATGGGATCGTTTATCTGTCTCTGGAACTGTTTGTTCTCCCGTCTGGCTGTTCCTTGCCACTGGTAGCTGCTCGCCACTTTTGCTTTTAATTTAGGAATTCTGGAGGGCAGGGTGGGGCACCTCTAGCTGAGCCATGGCCCAGGACGACCCCCCCCCCAGCCCACCTGGGCAAGGGTCGTACTCCTGGGCAGAGCTGGCTCTCACTTGTCAGTCCCTCTTGCCCTTCGCAAAGATGGCCACTTTGTCCTCACTTTCCCAGGCCTATTTTTGTTCCAGTCTGGTCGGACCCTATTCCAGTGTCAAAGATGGCGTTTTGCCCTGGCGGTGGGGGAAGGGCTACCTCCCCGAAGCTGCTCTATGGGTGCGAGTGAGAATGTCTTTCATGGGGTACTCATGCTTTCTCTGCGATTAAAGCCCATCCATGCTCAGCCTGTGATCCGCGTTTGTCACTGCTGTCTGGAGGATTTATCCCTGGTCACCGCTGAGTGCTTTAGCTGCGTAGAGTGCAGGGCACTGTGCTGGCGCTGGCACTTGCCTGGTGGCAGGACACCACCCAGAGCTCAAATCTGTGTTTTCAGACCAGCAAAGTCGATTTTTCCTTCCTGGCTGGGATCCCTGTACTGTTATAACATACTTAGGATGTCTTTCTAGGAGTAAAGGTTTCTCTGGGGTGGGAAAACTGCGACGTTGGAGGGAGCTCAGCTAGGGCACTGCTGCTCCTCCGCCGTCTTCCTGGAAGTATCAAGACTATCTCCTTTAAAGGCTGCATGATTCAGATCTTTGCTAAGCACTTCCTTGCTGGTGCAGAAGTCATTGTCCTCATTGCCATGGCCAAGAGGTGGGGGCAGGTTTGGCTTCTCTTCTGGTTGAACCCGGAAGGAGGTGGGATGGGCTAGCTGCTGGGCCAGCATTTAACAGAACAGTTAATGAATACAATGTATCTGGATAAGTGTCATCCCTTTCAACATTCTCACCCATTCCTCCCTTACTCATCCCGTTCCTTACTTTTCTTAATTTTGCAGGAGATACACTGAATTCCTGTCTGCATTAGACCTCTTTTGACTCCACCCCACTCTTTTCAAATATCAGTTTCCTGATGTTGTATTTTGCTGAACTTTGATTTTGCCTTTCTAAAGAATTACATTATTTCAGATCTCCTTTGAATCTATCATATTTCAGTTAATATACTTATGTATACTTGCATACCACCCAATATGTCTACTTACAAGTTGAAAAGCTAAGTCAGCCTCAGGCCAACCTCTGTATATTCAAGGGTCTGGCTCTGAAGAAAATAAAAATCATTTAATGTTCAAGGGGAAAAACAAAATCAATTTAAAGGAAACACAAGGCGTGAAGAGCTGGTCCAACAGTATGTTTATCGATGAAATCCTTTCTTCCTTTTATAATTTATTTTATTGTCAAGGTGATGTACAAAGGGTTTAGATAAGTTTCATAATTAAGGCAGTGAGTACATTTCTTGTCATACTTGTTACCTTCTCCCTTATTTTTCTTTCACCTTCCCTCCTTCCCAATTGTTCTCCTGAGTTGTGCAATTAATTTCCAATGTATTGCCTTATATTTGTCCCTGTTGCATTGGTACACCCTTTATCCTTTGTCTCACCACTTTAATGGTCCCATTCTCTTCCCTAATTCAGATAAACATATATACAATACAAAGGGTACCAAAATCAAATACAATGTCAACTGGGGATAAAACATGAGAAAGAAAAAAAATTCACATAGTACATTAAAAATGACAACATCAATGGAAAACCTCCTGTTACTATAATTAGGAGTTCATTTCACTTAGCATGATCTTATATGATCATAAGTACATAGTTATTGTGATCCCCTGCTAGGACGAAAGACAGCCAGACACAAAGACGTATTTTCAAGTTTAAAACTTTTCATTTGTTATATCACTGTGTCTTAGTTCCCCTTACCAAAATTCTTTAAATTCGATAATGAAGTATCTGCACCTCCTTTTTTCTGTAACTAAAATATGTCATTGTAAGTTACAATAATAGAGTTTTAATAATGTTGTAACTGTAGCAAGATAGATATTGAAATGAATAAGATTATTCTTTCAGTTACATCTCCTCTAGATATTAAATGTAAATTTTAAAAAAGGCACACAAAGTCCCTGCTGAAAAAGAAACCTTCTTGTCTCCTCCCCTCTTGATCTGTGAAAATAACTGAAGTGGGACACAGAGGTTTCCTGGTAAAAGAAAAGAAAAAGGTTTCTAGCCCATAGCCTACAAACCACTAAGAAGATTCAGAACAAATTCTTTTCTCCTGAATTACTTCATCTACTAAACAGGACACATTTTAACACTGGAATTCTATAAGGAAATAGTATGGTTGTTGAATTTTCCAGTTCAGTTCAGAGATTTAGAGAAATGCTTGAGACGTGGCCATGATTTTTGTGTGAATCTTAACTGCAAGTCATGTTCTTTCTCTTTGTAGCTTAAAGTCTCCTAATCAGGAATAGAATTCAAGTCATTGCTTTTAATTTCTTGACAACCACCAACATGATTAGGAACATATAATCCTGCCTCCAAATAGGAATGTGTCACAGAAAGCTTCTTAATAATTCAATTCTGGAAGCCACTGTTAATTAATCAAAACTGACCCTTGAGATAAAAATGACTAGAAGTATTTTAGAAATATTCATATTTTAAAGTTTTTAACAATTCATTCCACTTGAATTCTTCCTGGCACTACTGACTTCCAATTTCATGTTTTCAGTGATGCTACAAACAGGATACTTTCATAGCATGAAACCAAATTGCTGAAGATTACCATAATGTAAATTCACCACAAGTACTTTTTCCATCTCTCCTCTCCCCTCCTCCACTCCTCTCCCATCCTCTCCCCTCCTCCTCTCCCCTCCCATCCCATCCCCTCCTCCCCTCTTCTCTCTCTCTCTCTTCCTCTCCCTCTCCCTCTCCCTCTCTATCCCTCTCCTTCTCCCTCTCCCTCTCTCTATCCCCCTCCCTCTCCCTTCCCACCCTGCCCTCCATCCCCCCAAGCTTTCAGCTTTTCCTCAGAAGCCATGCCAAACCAAAGCACTATAACTGAATTTGTTCTTCTGGGGCTTTCACAGAATCCAAAACTTCAGGAAGTCCTGTTCATTGTCTTTTTGTTTGTCTACATTTCCACCACCGGGGGGGGGGGGGCGGCAACATGCTCATTGTGGTGACCATCCTCTGCAGCCCCACATGTCTTCCTGACCTTTCTGTCCTTCCTGGATGTGTGCTTCTCCTCTGTGATTGCCCCAAAAGCCATGGCCGATACCCTTGTGGAGAGAAAGACCATCTCCTTTAATGGCTGCATGATTCAGACCTTTGCTAAGCACTTCCTTGCTGTGCAGAAGTCATTGTCCTCACTGCCATGGCCTATGACCGCTAGGTGGCCATTTGCAAGCTGTTGCACTACTCCTCCATCATGAACTGGAGGCTCTGTGGCACTCTGGTGCGGGTAGCCTGGACAGGGGCTTTCTTGCATTCCATTGTGCAAGTGCTCTTTGCTATGCAGCTGCCTTTCTGTGGCTCCAACGTCATCAATCACATCATGTGTGACTTGCACCCATTACGGAACATTCTGTGCACCGACCCACACATCTTCAGGCTTTTCGTGATTGCCAACAGTGGCTCTATCTGCACCATCATCTTCTCCTTGTTGTTGGTTTCCTACGGGGTCATCTTGTTCTCTCTGAGAACTCAGAGCTCTGAAGGGTGGAAGAAGGTTTTTTCCACCTGTGGGTCTCACATAGCAGTGGTGGTTTTGTTCTTTGTCCCACATATTGTTATGTATGTGAGACCTCCTTCTGCCTTCTCTGCTGACAAAATCATGGCAATATTGTGCAGCATGCTTACCCCCTTGCTCAACCCTTTGATTTACACACTTAGGAATAAAGACATGAAAAATGCTATGAGAAAAGTCTTGAAGAGATTGGTAGTATTTCTGATGATAAATAAAACAATAACCTTTTTGTAAATTAAGAGTAAAACTCTGGTACTTTTTAAGTACACGAATGTTCTGTGGGAATGAATATTGCATGCTAAGAGAAAACCTTAACACACTTATTGGAAGAACGTGGGTGTTTTCTTTAATGATGGTTGTGGGATATAAACTCACAGCCCCAGGCTAGCTAGGCAGACACCCTACCTCTGAGCCATACCTCCAGCATAGGGTCTCATTTAGATGATAACTTTCAAGGTAAAGACACTATGGTATACTAGAGTGTACTAGTATTTAATCTGTGCGTGTTTCCAAAAATCATATTGAATGTAACTTGCACTTGCATCTGAGTCTTCATTTGAGAACCTGAATAATTCCCACCTAACTCAATCTAAGCACCCTGGTGGGGGGGCTGAAGTGTAAAATGAGTGCAAATCACTACCCGAGAAAGAGCATCACTGACACAGCATCATGCCCCTAAAAGTTACCCATCCTAAAATGCTATGACTTCAAGTTTCATCACTCTCTCAAAGTAATAAAGGATAAAATGGTCCTACTGGAATGACTGAGAAATACCAAAATGGTTTCCTTGAACTTTAAGATAATTGCCCCAAATCACACAATGCAAAGAAAATGTCTTCCTTACTGGTACCCCACCATGAATAAATTGATGGCACCTTTTCCTAAACGAATCAATTCAGATGAAGAAAGGTATTTTTGAAGCCTGCTGGATGGAAAGAAAAGCATTAACAAGGAAGGGCAATATACAGGTGTATGGATATCATACCTACACTAACAAGTGTGTGAAATTTTGCATTGGTTTTATATGTCACCTTTTGTCCTAATCTCAGCTCACTGCTATAAACACAATAAGGAAGGATGGCTTCATTTTTTCATTGGTACCATGGCATGGTTGAGCCTTTCAAACATTTTTAAATACCTCCATTCGCCTTCTATATTTACTTGCATTAGGCATCCCTTACTGATGCTTTAACCTTCACAGGAATGATCTTCACAAAGGTTTTGACCTTGAAAGTGTAACTAATTACAATGTGTGTCTCGTTTCAGAAGAGACTCTCCACCAAAGACATAAGGTTTCAAAATTGTATATTATAATAAAGTTGCCAAATCAGATTGTCTTCTGTCTACTGTCTCCTCTCCATACCATTTTCATGTATTGAGCTATTGTTCTAAATAATGTGAGATTTATAGATACCTGGATGATAAAACTCTCTACTGGAGATTATAGGCATGTCCTGGTCGTACGCCATCGGCTTGGCAGCATCCTCTAAATGACTCTAAGACTCAAGACAATGCTTGAATTGTAAAAACACAAACTATATGGGAAAACATAGTATATCCTCTTCATCTCAGTAAATCTGAATAATCTCAGCTATGCCTTCCAAATATTAGTAGAAATATGGAACTGTAGATTTAGACATGTGGATATCATAGAAAAATCATTTCTTCCTATTGTCAAATTTCTTATTCATGACAGTATAACAACCCCAGAAACAATACCCTTTTTTTCCTAACATTGTTTTTCTTTATTTGAATTGTAAGCTTTTCAAATCTTTAAGACCTTTATTTCCTACCAATTTTCACCTCAGTGTACTACAAAAAGCCAACAGGAAAACTGATATTACTAAATCCTATCCTGCCTTGAGAGACCATATCCCAGAATAATTAACCTGCCACCTTTAAACAGAATTCCAAATATTTAAATGTTCTGCAGTATATGTGCCAATTTCATATTTTGAGAAATATATAAATTTCATTAGTAGCCTTGCTTATTTCAGTTAGCTTTCTTTTGCAATGTAAAGCAGAACAAATGCCTTTCAGATCTCTTTTATTAATATTAGAATAATAAGGCATTTTGTATGTGTAATGAATTTCAAGATAGAATCATGGTTTATTCTGAAAAATAATAACTTTAGGCATTTCTTTTCTTTTGCTCATCTGTTCATTTTCTACAACCTTTGTCTACTATTTTTGAGATTGGATAATCTATGAATTTTTTTCCTTTACGATGCTGTCATAATTAGTTGTTTTTACCTTTTTTGTGTATATGACAGTACTGAGGCTCAAATGCAGGGCATCACATTCCCACCTGGCTTTTTCAATAAAAGCTAGTTCTTTAACACTTGAGCCACAGATCCACTCCCAGTTTTTATTCTGGTTAATTGAATGCAAGAGTTTCCAACCTTTGTTGGGGTGGCCTCAAGCACGATCCTCAGATCTCAACCTTCAAATAGGAAGGAAGAAGAGCTACCATTCATAATTTTCCTGTTATTTTTAATGTAACTTTTCAAAGACTTAATACATTCATACTACATTAGCTTATCAATTGCTTGACTAATTTTTTGTGGGTATTTTTATATAAATCAAAAAGGAGCTAATCAGCAGTAATGATTTCCATTTATCAGAATCTAGATTAAAACACAGAATGTTTAGAATAATCCACAAAACATCTTTCCTCCTAACTTCACAAGTAAACACTATGCTAATTTCTCTTGCACCACAGAATAATAGTAGCTATTTTTCAATATTTTGTAAATTATGTCATGTAACATTCTTGCCTCCTGCACTCTTTCATCCATATTCATATGACATTTCTCCCTATCTTTAGCAGTAATATTCTTTCTTTAATATTCACAGGAAAGTTGTTGATTGTACTGTTACATGATTTTACAGCAGTGTTAGGTCCACATTCATGCCAACATTCACTATACCTAGTCACTACCAGCCTGACAACTGCTGTTGACCATAATCACATTACTTAAGGAAAAAAAGGGGCAGCAAACATCAGCCTTGCCTTTGCATAGTTCAGTAGTTCTGGGAAGATATTCTTTGTTATCAGCATGTTTCCTGATGCCACTTTTGTAAATGATGTCTATATTTTATCTCTGTTTACAGAGTACTCAGTATTGAGGTATCATCAACATTGTTGAAATTAGTATAATTTTTTTATTTCTTTTAAATAGTAATATAAAAAACAGGTTTCTGTGCTCATGGATTCTATGTAATAGGAACGCAGACAGACTGGGGAAGGTAATGTATGTCATAATAAAAATCCGAATGTGAAGTAATTCGTGGACCTCTCCACTGAAATGTTTGGTGAACAATAGTGGCTAGTGGCCAGGACTGACTTTGGCTGAATAGAAATTCATCATGGAAGTTTATGGTATCATATATACAAAGAAAATATAAACAAACATGGAAAACAAGAAATCAACATTGCCCCAAATGGATGTCCATGAAAATTCTAAAAACACGAACCTATGGCCTTTTACTGTATATGCTTGTTTTAAAATGGTAGGTGGCGCACTATCTCTGTAGCTTATCTGAGTACATTGGAAACCGTGTATACTGGTATTAGAACTAGAAAACTGAAAGGGAATACTAAAATTGAGAGACACAGGGTAAAAATGACAAAAGACTACAAAAGCAATACTTGCAAAATTGTTTGGTGTAAATGAACTGAACAACTCTTGTGGGGGAAAGGGAAAGGGGGTGGGGGGAATGAGAGAGGTAACAAACAGTAAAAGAAATGTATCCAGTGCCTAACATATGAAACTGTAACCTCTCTGTACATCAGTTTGAAAATTAAAATTAAAATTAAAAAACAAATAAAAAAATAAAACGGTAGGTGGCAAATATACAAATTTATGAATACATTGGGAAAATTCAGTGCACATCTATAAACAGTAATGATCAGATAAGAGATATGAGCATGTCTGTCACCTTAAAAAGTCAGTTTTCCTTTCCAGCTTGGGCCCGGCAGAATGGCTCCTGCAAAGAAGGGTGGTGAGAAGAAGAAGGGCCAGTCTGCCATCAACGAGGTGGTGACCAAGAATACACCATCAACATTCACAAGCACATCTATGGAATAGGCTTTAAGAAGCGGGCCCCTTGTGCACTCAAAGAGATCCCGAACTTCGCCATGAAGGAGATGGGGACTCCAGACGTGCGCATCGATACCAGGGTCAACAAAGCCGTCTGGGCCAAAGGAATAAGGAATGTGTCCCCTATCGGATTCGTGTGCGCCTGTCCAGGAAACGCAGTGAGGATGAAGACTCACCAAACAAGCTCTATACTCTGATGACCTATGTCCCGGTCACCACATTCAAAAATCTACAGACAGTCAATGTGGACGAGAACTAGCCAGTGAGTGTCAAATAAAGCTATAAAGTTGCAAAAAAAAAAAAAAGTCAGTTTTATTGGGAAAATTCAAAAGCTTATCTTCTGGCTCTTTCAAAATAGAAACTATTTCAGTTCCTCTCATCCTCCACTTTCCTTTCCTTTCTGAAAAGCTTTTATTATCTATCTATCTGTCTATCTATCTATCTATCTATCTATCTATCTATCTATCTATCTATCTATCTATCTGCTTCTCTGTCATCTATAAGAAGTTAATCTACTGAACATAGTTTGAGAGGGGAAGAAGAAGAGGAAATGGAAGTAAAATGGAGAGGTGAAATTGTTCAATGTGCACAATATACTGGTAATGGAGGCATCACCGTGAAGCCCTCTCATACCACTAATACTGGTCAGTTAAAAAAAAATTAAGCTTCCTTTAATCTGAAAAAATTACATATGAATTTTTAAACCGAGGCTTCCTGCTGTGATGTGGAACACAGCTTATTTCTCCTGTTTACCTGATTTTTGTTTTGTTTTGTTTTCTATTATTCCATCATGTTCAGACTCGAGTCCTAGCCCAGAAGTTGAATTCAGAAATGTTTCTCATGCAACCAACTATTTTTCCAAAAACCATTTGTTGCATCCACATTTTTCTTATGGCGCTCTTCATTTCCACATTCCTCAGTGTGTATATCAGAGGGTTGAACATGGGAGCGATGATGGTATACAGAAGAGCAAACACTTTGTCCTCCTGTAAAGTTATGTTGGGTCTAATGTAAACGAAGAGGACAGGCACAAAGAACACAATCATAACTGCTATGTGAGAGCTGCAAGTAGAAAGAGCTTTGGAACGGCTCTCTGCAGGGTAAACCCTGATGGTATAAAGTATCAGAAAATAGGACATCAATAGAATCACAAACGTCACTAATGCAATGAGTCCAGAATTAGCAATGACCAAGAGACCAATTCTGTATGTATCAATGCAAGCCAACTGCAGCAAAGGATACACATCACAGAAGTAGTGATCCATCTCATTGGGGCCACAGAATGGCAGGAAGATGGTGAGGAGAAACTGACTGGCTGAGTGTAGGAATCCTCCAGTACAACAGACAAGGATGATCATGTGACACCTCTGCCTGTTCATGATGACTGTATAGTGCAGGGGTTTACAGATGGCCACATAGCGGTCATAGGCCATGGCTGTAAGAATGAAGATCTCAATGGCTCCAAGGAAGTGAAGGATAAAGAGTTGTACCATACAGTTGTTATAGGAAATAATCTTCCTTTCGGCCAGTAGATCATTCATTAGCTTGGGTGTCACTGTGGAGGTGTAGCAGAGGTCGGAGAGGGAAAGGCAATTGAGGAAGAAGTACATGGGTTGGTCAATTAGGTGAGTGCACATGATAGAAATCATGATGAGCACATTTCCCACCCAAATCGCAAGGTAGCAAAATAGAAATAACACAAAGCAGAAGATTTCAATGTTCTTGTTTTGAGAAAGTCCCAGGAGAATAAAGAAGGTGACATTATTCCTATTTTCCATGATCCAGTGCAGTAAAACAAACAAACAAAAATACACGACAACCACCTGAAAGCATAAAATTGCCAGAGAACATCAAATACAGTTAACCTGGATGAAAACACTAAAATCAGAAAATCATGGGTAATGGAGAAAATTCCAAAACTAGGAGAAAAGAATATTGCATATTTACTTTAGGTATGGTGAATAGTGCTGCAATGAGTATGGTTGTGCTGGTGACTTTGCTGTATTCTAGTTTGTCCTGACTTTTAGCTTAGGGATAGTTTTTATTTTGGAATCTTCCTTCTACCTAATGCCTCCACTGTGACTGTGAACTACCAGGCTCATGTTGTTTGATGAGATAAAGTCTCACTAACATTTTGCACAGGCTGTTCTTGACCCAACATACTCCTGATCTTCACCACATATGTATCTGGGATTAAAAGCATAAGCATTACACCCAACTCAAAGTGCATATTTTATGACATTAAGTTTTTCTGTAGGTATTTCAGTTACAATTAGATATTTCAATGGCCCAAGCAATAACACAGTAATTACTAGTAACAGAAAATAGAAGTCAATTGTACCTAGATAGCTTTATTCTGATGTCAGGAAGTGATATTCTGCAAGTGAATACTCTCTTTAAAAAATACTAAACTGCATTGTGCCCATAAATAATGCCCAATTTATGCCTTTGTCATTACTCATGAATAATCCTAATTTGGGAATAGAAGTGAATTTTGCAAACAATAAGCTATTTGAAAAGTTTCTCCGTATGGTCCTGTATCACCATGTAGAGTCCTCCAACTATTTTTCAAACTTTCTAATTCTTTATAACCATTGAGCTGTGTCTAGCTCTTACGTTCTTTTTTGTTTTGAGTCTTTTTATTACCTTTAAATAGATGTACAGAGGAGTTTCCCTTCACCAAATAAGTTAATGAATACAGTGCATCTTGAACAATGTTCTCCCTTTCAACATCCTCATCCCTCCCCACCCACCTCTTCTCTTACTTACCTTAATTTTAGGTTATGTACTGAAAAGTTTGTGTATACAATACCTGTGATCTGTATCGCCACTTCAACGTCTTCATCCCCTTCAACCCACCCTTTCCTTATATTTCTCAATTCTGTGATATACACCATGAATTCTTGCCTATATTCTCCCCACAACCCCTTCAGTCTTTTACCCCTCTCCTTTTGGCCTCTGTAATTTTTTGTTTGAGGAGAAAGCTGGTTTCTATATTTGACTCAGTCATTAGCTTTAAGTGTGAACTCATTTCATTTCTTTCAACACTCTCAATGTGATGAATAATTTCTCTCTGTATATATCTAAGCTTCACCGTTAAACTCAGATGGAGAAAACCCTTTGTACAACTATTTAAAGGCAATAAAATATAATTTTTAAAGAGAAAATTGGAGAACTCTGAAAAGAACACATACAATTAGAGCTTTAGGTTCAGTTCCATTTAATGTGCACATGTGAGTTATAACACGTCTTCAAACTTTTATCATCTTTAAGTATTTGTACAGAGGGGTTGCAATTAAATGTCAGTTTATGGGTACAATGCATCTTGATCAATGTCAACTCTTTAGAAATGTCTAATGAAGCTTTCTTAACGAAGTATATTCAGACCATTAAAAAACCATTTACTGAATCATAAATTAACTTAAAAATTTCTTAAGCCCACAGCCTGAGAACACATCTAAAAAGGTTTAGAAACAGACTAACAAAATAAGTTGAATGAAAATAATTTAATTTTATTCGTGATTTTCTTATTCTTTGGGGAAACAAAGAGCCACCAAACTTACTACATTTTCATTATTTAAGACAGTATCATATAAATATGTAATTGGCAAAGTGTGATGACCAGTCAAGAAAAACTCAAACTAATAAAAACATAGACAAAAAGTAAAAATGGCCAACTAAACCAGTTCTCTATTATACATATACATAAAGACGAAGTTACAGCTTACATACCAGAGTAAGACATACAGAATCTCATGGCTCATTCTCCAGTGACACTAACAGTACCACAGTGGTTCCTGTACAAAAAAACAAAGGATATGGGAAGAAGAAATTTCAATCTATAAAATTATAGCTTTGTGATAAAGAAATGAATGACCTCAGTCAGCTGTGTTTGATAGCCATCAGTAACTTTAACAACCATTTTATTACCTTACAATTGGAGCATTGCCATGAGCCATAAATTCTTACTAGGCATTAACTTTTAAAATTACTGTAGTAACTCTAAGCAACAAATATCATTAAAATAAGGTACAATGACACAAATTTAAATAAGTAGCCTAAAGAAAAATTCCTAATAAATACTAATCCTAACAAATTATAACATATACATTACCTGACATTTAAAATCTTATTCACTTGGGGTCTGGGGATATGGCCTAATGGCAATAGAGCTTGCCTCCCATACATGAAACCCTAGGTTCGATTCTCCAGCACCATGTATACAGAAAATGGCCAGAAGGGGCGCTGTGGCTCAAGTGGCAGAGTGCTAGCCTCGAGCAAAAAGAAGCCAGGGAGAGTGCTCAGGCCCTGAGTCCAAGCCCCAAAACTGGCAAAAAAAAAAAAAAAAAAAAAAAAAAAAAAAAAAAAAAAAAAAAAAAAAAATCTTATTCACTTAACACAGTTCTTGCTTTTAAAATGTACAAGAAAATATGTGAAAATGTCATTAGTTAAATGATTTCAATGTCCCAAATATCTCAAGGCATAATATATGTAAACAATGTAAACTCTATGCATACTTGCATTAAATTTTGTAAGGACAAGGAAATTGGCTTGTGGTAGACCATAGAAATACTGAGCATAATTACACAAACTTCATTTTGAAATATACTTAGCTTTGACAGGTCTGTGTGACATTTGTCAGTAAATAATTTTTCTAAGATCTTTGTATTGTTGGTGAAGGCATTGCTAATGCTTACATCAAATGCCAGCTATGTCAATAATGAACACTTAAATATACAAAAAAAGAGCTACTCCCACCATCAAGGTGACTCAATAAACAATTATATCTAACTTTTTTATTTATGTTTTTCTTTGCAAAACGGGCTATTCATTTAAACAACGATTATTAAAAGTTTCTAGAATGATTCAAAATTGTTCCGAGATTTTAAAAAGTATGCAAATAATTCACTCAACAACTATAATCATTATTCTAACAGTCATTACACACACAAGAGCCTACAATGAAGAGAAGTTTTATAAACATAGACTCCAGATTATACATACTTTGTGATCTCACAATTCTCTTTCTCTTTCTCTTTCTCTCTCTCTTTCTCTTTCTACCTCCCTCTCATTTATAGAAAGGTAGGAAACAATGTGCATTCTAAGGATGATTGCAATGATATTATTTTTCCACAGTCTGTGTTTCCTAATTCATTGCTAACCTGTAAATCACTTTTATCTTAGATACTTTGTTGGCTTTCTACCCAAAACTCAGCACCAATTTTTTATTTGTTTTAAAAAATGTACAACCAAGTTAGGTATCACTTTTCCAGTAAATCTCCTCTGAATAGCCATGCCACATCCTCAATGAGTCATTTATCGCCACCCTACTATCAAAACGAGATAGTCTCCCAACTTCAAAGTGCATGTTGTGCTTATCGTTAACTGGCAGTCTCCTTACTATATAATGCAAGCAAAAATGATATCATAATTTCTGACAGGATAATGCAAAAACATGATTCCTCACCTTTTTTCTCATGCTTGAATTGTCACGAATCCATTATGTTTCCCAACTTTCCATTGTTTTTTCTTCCCTCATTGTAATTCTGATAGTTCTCCTGCTGATTGAATATTTCATTTTACTTTCCTGGATTTATCACTTTTGAGTAGTTTACTAGCTGCCTACAGCAAAAGAATAAAAGTGAGGGGAAATTACTCATATCATCTTTGAGAAAAGGGGCATCTGTCATTCGTCCCATGCACTAACCAGAATGTAGAGCCCAGAAGTACAGTTTAAAGAACATTTTAAATATCCCAAGGAGTCAAACCATGATCAAAATATTTTGTAGTTAGTACATCATTAAAAGTATTCTTCCAAGTGTCCTGACTCACAAAATTCACTGGATACTCAATAAAGTTTAAAAAAAAAAAGAGAGAAATTCAAAATTTTCTATTCAAGGAAATATTGAAGCATTGCTTAGATTTACCCCAAAATCGTCCTGGTCATTTCCACCCATTGCTAGACATGCTGAAGCACCAGGAGATTCTGGATTATGAATTGTCACCGAGCCACCATCAGCTTGGCCCATGGTATAAGGATCTCAGTCTTTATATATTCTCCTGGGCCCTAGTGACTGAAATTCCCCTGAACTTTACACCAAGGTATTTGTGATAAAAAAGAAAAATTCAATGACTTTTGGAAGGACTTTTTCCTTCTTCAATGTCTATATGGTTTTCTTTCTTTCTTTCTTTTTTTCTTATTTATTGTCAAAGTGATGTACAGAGGGGTTACAGTTTCATACGTTAGGCCTTGGGTACATTTCTTGTATTGTTTGTTACCTCCTCCCTCACTCCCCCCTCCCCCTTCCCCTCTCCCCCCATGAGTTGTTCAATTGGTTTACACCAAATGGTTTTGCAATCTCTACAAATTGAATAAGAAGAAAAGGACAACTTCAACAACACTGGCAGTTAGTGAGCCTCACCTTTCCACTATATACATGCATATATTGTGATCTGCAGGAAATTAGACTGTGATCTAGCTTACTTACAAATATTTGGTAGGTAGAATTTCAAAACAGAATCTAATAAGACATGTATTGTTTCACATGGATTAAAAAAAAAATCTTCCAGGGAAATTTCCTCAGCCATTAGGAAGAATGGCATTGTACCATTAGTAACAAGATGGAAAAATTTGGAGAAAAAGTTACATTAAGTAAGTCAGGCCCTGGAATACAAAAGAGGCATGGATTCCTTCATCTGTGGTAGCTGGAGTTATTATATCAGTCTATTAGTAGACACATTAGGTGCTATGCAAGTGGTTACAAATATATTAACTGAACTATGGCAGATTCAAAGGAGGGCTCAAATACTGTAATTCCATAGAAAGGCAAAGTCACCTTGATCAAAAGGCATTGTATTCACAAATAAACATGTTAAATTAAAATCCCTGTGTACAACTATTTAAGATAACATTAAAACTTGAAATAATAATAAAGGAAAAAGCTTTCAGTGACTGAAATAAGTTACATGATTTCATTCCCCCGCTAAATCTCTATATCATTTTCACATCTTTTTCCCTCTTACTGTTCTTCCATATCAGTATATCAAAAGTTAATAAACATCCACAGGGCTTGACAGAGGAAAACACCAGAAGTGTTGGTTGAGCAGCACTTGAGCAAGTGTTCTCATCTAATCTTCACAGTGAACTTGTGTTAAGTGCACCAGGGCTCTTTATTTTACACAAGAGAAATCTTTGATTTCAATATGCAACCCCTTCATTTAGGTACTGGTGCTCCTAAGGAATAAGTGCAAAACTGGATGAAAGGAAATTGGTTCAGAATGTATAAGCATTTTTCAATTTATATTTTTGTTCACTTATCTACTACTAAAAATTAAAGAAACAATTGCTTTTCTTTTGTTTCTGATAAGTCACATAAAACTATTCAGAATATATTAACACAATCTCCAACTACTATTTTATACATTTGAATATATATAACTTCTTATACTAAAATTTTAATTTTCAATTTCCAAATGATGCAATATTTTTTCTGGTATATAGAATTTTGTGAAAAGTATCTTGCCCAAGAAAACCACTAAACTGTAATTTTTTGCATTGTTAACTTAAAATAGTATAGTAGCATCAAAACTAAAGTTGGTGGTAAAGTAAATAATTTCTATCTCATGCTCATACTAGTTAGTTGAAATTTAATTTAAACACAACTTTCAGTATTTTTTCAGTGAAAATATTTTGAAGTATTGTAGAATTTCAGTGGTCAAGTGATAATTTAGGTAGATACTAGCTTAAAAACAGGAATGGATTAAAATTTAAGATGGTAATAGGGAAATATCTGTCTGAAGAATGCAAGAATGATTAGTAGAAACTACCATGTGTATGCACAAATTGTGCTTTGGATCAATTCACTGTCATAGTCTTAACAATGTTATAAGGTAACCTATGCATTCTTCTGCTCAGCTTCCTGGCTTATGGTGCAAGCATTACTTTTAGTGCTTTGTAAGTATCTGTTGTGAATTAATGACAGTTGAAAACTTCATCAGTAAAACACAACTAGAAAGACATAGAAGTAGTAGTTTCTGTGGTAAATATTTAATGTATCAAGGAGTAATATTTTTACAATTCATAATATCTGATCAATTTATAATTTCATATTTAATTATCATTAATGTTTTCATCTCAGCTTTCAGTAGATAAAATATTTTTAATGATTATTGATTTGATGAGGATTGTGAAATGAAGTAATGGTGAGGGGGCTTTTATAAGCAACTGCCAAAGACTACCGTGTTCATTGCTCACTGTTAATACTAATCAGTGCTTTTAAATGAGGAAGTTAGGGGGCTGGGGATATGGCCTAGTGGCAAGAGTGCCTGCCTCGGATACACGAGGCCCTAGGTTCGATTCCCCAGCACCACATATACAGAAAACGGCCAGAAGTGGCGCTGTGGCTCAAGTGGCGGAGTGCTAGCCTTGAGCGGGAAGAAGCCAGGGACAGTGCTCAGGCCCTGAGTCCAAGGCCCAGGACTGGCCAAAAAATAAATAAATAAATAAGTGAGGAAGTTAAAGACAGATTTTAAAAATCATCATGTTATAATTTTGTCCCTGAGGTTTTTGGTATTTCTTCATTTCATGATGCTAGAAACTTCTTTCTGGAGTGTATTATAAGAAATTTTCATTGAAAACATGGTAGCATATATAAAAAAATAAAACAAATTTGAAGGGGTTGCTCCATAATTTAAAAATGGCCATAATTTGGGATATTTATCAGTCTTTTGCTCAAAAATCTACAGTTATTATGTCATGATCTTCTAATAATTACTTTTATGGAAGTCTAACACAGAGCCATATACTTTACTAGTAACTAATATAAGTTGTATTTCTTACAATCCTTCTCCATTTTTACCATAATTGCCTTCAAAAATGTTTAAAAAATTATTTTCTGAAGCTTTGTTTTCAAATGGCCCTGTTTTTAATGTAATACTGTATCTACACTCTGAACTTATTTTTTCATAGAGAAATGATTTATTTGGTTGCTGATGAAAATATACATTTTCCCCATTTTCCTTGGTTTCTTTGGAAAATCTGTCTCAGCAGCAATGCACTTCTCCATAGTGCCTAAGAATACTAATTTCTCCAGTTACACAGTGTAGGATTTTAATGTTACATTTACTTGTCTGAAAGGCCATGTATGTATGTATGTATGTATGTATGTATGTATATATATGTATATATGTATATATATGTATGTGTATATATACAAAAAACAGTAAAATGAATTGTCTTCCACATACATAAATATCCACATACATAATTACATAGATGATTGCACATAAAACATGAGTCAAGTTAAGAGACTAAGCTAAGAAAAACGAAAGGGCATGAACATACAAGACAGAGAGAGAGAGAGAAAGAGAGAGAGGGAGAGAGAGAGAGCCATAAAGAAACTCAATGGAAGCTGGTGATCAATAGGAGTTGAGAACGAAGAGAAAGACTGGTTAGAGGAAGACTAATAAGGAGGAGCTGTGTTGAACACTGTAGAAATGGCCTACTTGCATCTATGAAAATGGAGTGAGAAAACCTACTGAAGACATTTTCTCAGAGGGAGAAATGCTGGGAGTGTGGCTGAAGGGGAAAAGACCTAAGAGAATACAGACTTAAAACCAGGGAAGTCTCCTCCCTGAATAACTGAGATAACTCAATGTTTTATTATATAATCAAAATGAAGTTATCCTCAATAAAATTTTGTTCCATTAAATAATTTTCCTTCTTCTGTTTGAATAACTAATGTATCAAAGCATACATCCAGGAGCTTGGTGAATAAATTGCTATCTCTTATCTACCTAGCTGGCAGGATGATATATGGAACTTATTCAAAATGCATTGTTTGTGGACTCTCAAGTCAAGAAGGGTAGAGGAAAGAAACAGGATCTTTTAACTTTCTTCCTTTTTCTACTCATTTTGCATGTATTTGATGTAACAAAAAAGAAAAATGACACAAATTGCTACCACCCTACAAACTTTTATTTTACTGTTACCTAATGCATGATTTCAGCCTTGAAGAATAGACAGTATCCACATTATGCTGCTATCCGATTTGTACATCTCACTTATAGCCATTGCAGATATTTCATATCTGAAGCTATCTGACTTCAAGTATGACCAACTTTCCACCATTATACTTAGAACACAATCTAACTGGGGCATTGTAATTTTATAATTAATTTCAGAATATCATCACACTAGATTCAGTAAAATAAAAACTGCAACTCAATCACCAAAATAGATTTATTTATTAAAAAGTGTGACTCAACTGTAAGGATGCTAAAAAGTTGTCAGTTATGAATAAATTTCAAGTGCAAATTATTGTTAAGCTACACATCACATCATCATTAGAGTTTTATAAATATATAAATATAATCTATAAACGCATGAAACAATTACCCACCATTCATTATCCCAGAAGATTTTTCAGACATGTTAAATCTCACAAAGTTCAATTTTCATTTTACTGATAATTCTTCATTTCCCTCATGTCTCACCATTATAAATGAATTTTTTTCTCTCAATGATTTGAAAGATAATTGTCATTATTACTGACAAGTCCCCTTTTACTGACAAATAAAGTTGTTGAGAATATTAAATGAAAGTCTTAATTGAGTGTATTAATTGAAAGTTCAGTATATTAATTGAAAGTCATACCAATCTGTTTGGCTTTTGTCCTTAGAACATATTTTGACACCAGATTCTATTCATGGCCTTTTTCTTCTCTGTATTTCTCAGTGTATAGATGAGAGGGTTGGACATAGGAGCAATTATGGTGTAAAACAAAGATTTTATCCTCAGGGAAAGTGGTAGGAGGTCTAAGATAGGCAAAGATAGAAAGTCCAAAAAATAAAGCAGCCACTGTAATATGAGACCCACAGGTGGAGAGCCTTGCATCTTTCTTCAGCTGAGTGGTTCCTTAATGTAAACAGAATAATGACATAAGACCCAAACATGACAACAAAAGTTACTAAGGCTATCATTCCTGAGTTGACAACCACAAGGACACCAATGATGTAAGTATCTGCACAGGCAACTTTCAGCAAAGGAAAAATTTCACAATAGTAGTGATCAATTTCATTGGGGCCACAAAAGGGCAGCCAGATGATCATAGAAAACCGGGAGAAAGAATGCACAGCCCCACCTGCCCAAGCAGTGAAGATCAGGAGATTGCATCTTGTCCAGTTCATGATTACTATGTAATGGAGAGGCTTGCAGATGGCCACGTAATGATCAAAGGCCATCAGTGTAAGGATCAAGAGTTCAATCATACCAAAGAAGTGCATAGCAATGATTTGTAACATACAATTCTAGTAAGAGATTTTTTTCCTTGCCAATAACAGGTCACCAATCGGCTTGGGTGTCACACAGGATGTATATAGCAGGTGTCCATAGAAGATAAGTGACCAAGGAAATAGTACATTGGTTGGTTAGAAAGAGAACTGCAGCCAATGGAGAAAAGGATCAGAAGGTTTCCGAGCAAGATGGCAAGATAACCAAAGAAGAAGAATACAAAGCAAAAAATCTCAATGTTCTGGTCAGAAGAAAGGCCCAGGAGAATAAAATCTGATAACTTCCTCTGACTTTCCATATATTAGGTGCTATGCATAAAAAAATCAAGTACCTGTAGGAAAATTAATTTGCAAAAAGTGAATTCCCATCACAACATCTACAAGAGTATTATGATAACACGAACATTATAAACAAGTCGTGGATGTTAATCCAACAAATCACAAAAGCTAGTCCTTAAGTCAATGCATTAAAAGGATTTGTTTTAGGAGATAATTTGTTTTTGCTCTATTCCTTTTAAACTTTACCAAATATTCTGGTACATTTAAAATACTAAGGATAAATTTGCTTCAATTTTAAAAATATGATTTAAAAACTGCTTCTTACTCCAGAGAGATGTTTTAGTATTTTCATTTATTTCTTTTAGCCAAAAGAGAAAAATCATTTAAAATAATAGGGAAAGACTTATCTCATAGATCAAATTTATTCATGTTTTCATTCATAATATTATTTTTATTTTGCATAATGTTTTAGTCTTCTAGCCTTCAGATCTTTGTCTTCAGATGTATAATCCAATGATACTTATTTTTTCTATTTTCACATTGTTAATGTGTGATCTACATGATTAATTAGCAAACATTGTGGCACCTCAGGGATGATAGGACCATATTGTACTTACGAAAATATTCTTATTGGTTATGTTACAAACCACAGATAATACATGAAGATTAAAAAATAGATGGTTTTCCTGTTGATTGACTTGCATTAAAAAAGACTAACCTAAAATTGATTTATGGACTGGGATACAAAAGTGCCTTAGGTTATAATCAAGAATCATTGATAGCACTACTACAAAAGAATAAAGAAAATGTTCGTTGAAATTCTCAGATAATTTGAATTTGACATGATGAATGCATTTTGCTGGAATATATTGTGGCCGCCAAGTTCAGTAACAGCTAAAATACTGTGTAACTACAACTTTTGTGTTTAGGAAGCACTTAGCTATGACTTGATGTATGAGTTGTTCTTTGATTTCCATATATTACTCCCTATAGTGCCAGAGCAGGTCTCACAATAGAAATTGAGGGGCACATTAGATCCACACACAACTAAGGCCAGCTTTTCTCACCAGCGAAGGCCAGACAGCATCCACATGACTAGGCTGCTATCAAAAAATCACCTCATTCTGAAAAAAAAAAAAAAAAAAAAAGAGTTGTATGTGCAATGTTTCATTTCCCGAGAAAATAAGATGTTCATAACCATAATCTTTGCATAAATGTCTTGGTACTTGTCTGTAATGGCTTGAAACAAATATTTTGTTAATCAAAACCAAAGCAATAGGCCTGGGGATATGGCCTAGTGGCAAGAGTGCTTGCCTTGAATAAATGAAGCCGTGGGTTCAATTCCCGAGCACCGTAAATACAGAAAACAGCCAGAAGTTGGTGGGGACAGGGCTGTTTGCTGGCAGTGCCTGGGGCCCGGCCACCTTGGGTGGGTGAGGCAGATCCACTGGCTTGGCCTATGCCCCTTTGAATGTATAAGATAATGCTAAGTGAAATGAACTCCATGTTATGGAAACGAGTGATATATCACTGTTGTAATTTCTTTCAACATGCCATGTGAAGACGTAGCTTCTATTATTGATGATCCTCTTGTATCCCCTTCCTGTGGTTGTACCTGCACTATCACTGTATCTTATCTGAGTACATTGGAAATTGTATATACTGGTATTAAATCTAGGAAAGTGAAAGGCAATACCAAAATCGAGAGACACAGGATAAAAAGACAAATGGCTACAAAAGCAATAGTTGCAAAACTGTTTGGTGTAAACCAACTGAACAACTCTTGGGGGGAGAGGAGAAGGGGAGGGGGGAGGGGGGAATTAGGGAGGAGGTAACAAACAGTACAAGAAATGTATCCAATGCCAAATGTATGAAACTGTAACCACTGTACATCACTTTGACAATAAATAAATAAAAATAAAATAATACAAAAAATATTTTATAGTATCTTCAGAAATACTAAAGATGAGAGATTGAAAAGAAAAAAGAAGCCAGGGACAGTGCTCAGTCCCTGAGTCCAAGCCCCAGGACTTTCAAAAAAAAAAATCCAAAGCAGTAACAGATTTTTAGAAAAGCAATGCAAGTAAACATGGGTTGGAGAAATAAGTGACAAAATAAAATCCATCTGATGGCATAATTGCTAACTGGGAATTTTTCTAAAACAATTTTAAATCGGGAGCCTTTTATATTCTCAAATTTGAGTTAAAAATAAATTAACTTTTTCTCACAATATTGAATATTTTATTTTTCATGAGATATTTTCAGCAGTGTGAAACTACTTTTCTGCTATGTTAGTCTTGTAAACATGTGTTATAATACTTTTCTTTGGTGGAAACACATTTGACTTTAGATAGATTCACGTTACCTAATTCCAGTGAATCTAGACTCCAAGAGAATGATTTAAAAGAGAAGGATTTTTCTTCAGGATTAGAAACTGAACAAAAATACTGAAAATCTAAATATTTAAATTGTGTTATCCAATATTCCAACTGCTTGAGACACATAGAAAAATCAAATACTGCAAAATATTATCACTAATGCTCAAGTTGTAATCGATTACATCAGAATGCACAGTCAACAATGATGTAAATGCCAAATAGATCTAATTATCCAAAAAACAAAAATGATAAGAACAATTGTCAAACCTTGGCTGTGGATGGTCTTCAAGTGAGTGTCATGATGCTGAATAAAACTATCATGGTCCCGGCTGAGGATATAGCTTAGTGGTAGAGTGCTTGCCTAGCATTCATGAAGCCCTGAGTTCAATTCCTCAGCACCACATAAACAGAAAAAGCCGGAAGTGGTGCTGTGGCTCAAGTAGAGTGCTAGCTTTGAGCAAAAAGAAACCAGAGACAGAGATCAGGCCCTGAGTCCAAGCCTCAGGACTGATAAAAAAAAAATGATCATGGTCCCATAGTTGTTCTTCTCAGCTCCACAGTTCACTGAACTTTCTTTGGTGTTTATATCTGAAAGAAAAGGTAGGACTATGAGCCCAAACCAACCAATTCAGGATATTCCTCAGAAAATATTTCCAGGATTACTTTCCTGTCAATTTCAAGAGGAAATTTTACTATATTCCAAGGATAGTAAAGATTTCGTTATCCCTGAATTCAAAGTGAACTGTTCATTTACTTCACACAAGCACACACATGGATGCAGGTACCCCCCCCCCCCCCCACACACACACACAACTCAAAATGGCCTAACATTGTAAAGCTGGTTCAACTTCTTGACTTTTGCTCCTACTGAAAAATAAGCAAGAATACTAAATACATATGTATACATATTAACAGTCATCTCTTTGCTAATATTTGGAAAATATTACACTGCAATCCAATGCAAACTGAGAAAACATGGTTGTTTTCTAAGTGATTCTGACAACTCTCCATGAATATTTTTTAAAAGATCCTCACCAAATATCACTGTTCTGGTTTTCCAGGTTATATGCTCCAACCCTCCTGGGAATTTCAAAGTTTAAAATATACTTTCCAGTTTTCCAACAGTTACACAATAGCTACTTTCTGACCTTCAGTCTCTAGAGATCAATATGTTATTCAGCCCCAAAGAAATGCAGTAATCATTCTAGTTCTCTCAAACTTGCTCCTCTGAGAAGCAGGGATCAAACTTGGGAATGCTTGTAAGAACACTGGGGGGGGGGTTTTCCTTTGAGAAGATCTCTCTCTCTCTTTGTGGCTTAAAGTAAAATATTTTTTATTGAGAGTAAAGGGTTATTTTTCCCCTCATATCTCAACTGATTTCACAGGTGTATCACTGTTCTCTTGCTTTTTTTTTTTTAAAGACTCTTTCTAAAGTTTTGTTTGTGGTATCGGCTGGCTATTATTATTTATTAAATTCTTTTTTTAGTTTTATCTTTTTTCTAATTTATTGTCAAAGTGATGTACAGGGAGGTTACAGTTTCATATGTTAGGCATTGGATACATTTCTTGTACTGTTTATAACCTTCTCCCTCATTCTTCTCCCTTCCCCTTCTCACTCTCCCCCCATGAGTTGTTCAGTTCATTACACAAACCAGTTTTGCAAGTATTGCTTTTGTAGTCATTTGTCTTTTTATCCTGTGTCTCTCGATTTTGGTATTGCCTTTCACTTTCCTAGTTCTAATACCAGTATATACAGTTTCCAATGCACTCAGCTAAGATGCAGTGATAGTGGGGGTACAACCACAGGAAGGGGATACAAGAGGTTCATCAACAATAGAAGCTACAGTTTCACATGGCATGTTGAAACAGTGATATAACAGTCGTTTCCATAACATGGAGTTCATTTCACTTAGCATTATCTTACACGTTCATAAGGGCATAGCTATTAGGCTCTTGTGATCCTCTGCTGTGACTAGCCTAAACCTGTGCTAATTATTCCCTATGAGGGAGACCATAGTGTCCATGTTTCTTTGGGTCTGGCTCACTTCACTTAGTATAACTTTTTCCAAGTCCTCCCATTTCCTTATGAATGGGGCAATGTCATTCTTTCTGATAGAGCCATAAAATTCCTTTGTGTATATGTACCACATTTTCTGGATCCATTTATCTACTGAGGGACATCTGGATTGGTTCCATATTTTAGCTATGACAAATTGTGCTGCAATGAACATTGTTGTGCTGGTGGCTTTAGTGTGTTCTTGTTTGTGGTCTTTTGGGTAGTTGACCAAAAGTGGGACTACTGGGTCATTTGTCTTTTTATCATTTGTCTTTAAATTTTGATATTCCCTTTCCCTTCCCTAGTTCTAATACACGTATATACAAAATCAAGGGTACTAAGATAAGATACAGTGACAGCGGCAGTGAACCCACAGGAAGAGAATATGACAGGGAAAAAGGAGAAAAATGGGGGTACGGTTTCACATAGCATGTTGAAAATAATTACAACAATGATATAACACTTGTTTCCATAACATGAAGTTCATCTCACTTAGCATCATCTTATGTGTTCATAAGGATATAGCTATTGGGCAATTTTGGTCTTCTGCCATGACTAGCCCAACATGTACAAATTATTCCATCATAATCCTTGTTTCTTTGGGTCTGGCTAATTTCACTTAGTATAATTTTTTCCAGGTCCTTCCATTTCTTTACGAATGGGGCAATGCCATTTTTTCTGATAGAGGCATAGAATTCCGTTGTGTATATGTACCACATTTTCCTTATCCACTCATCTACTGAGGGACATCTGTGTTGGTTCCATATTTTAACAATGACAATTGTGCTGCAATGAACATTTTTGTGCTGGTGGCTTAGTGTGGTCTTGCTTGTAACCTTTTGGGTAGATGTCCAAAAGTGGGGCTACTGGGTCATAGGGGAGCTCTATGTTTAACCTATCTCCCTACTGCTTTCCAGAGTAGTTGAATAAGTTTACATTCCCACCAACAATGTGGGTATTAGGGAAGTAGGGTTCCCTTTTGGCCACATCCCCTCCAGCATTTGTTATTTTTAGTTTTCCTAATAATGGACATTCTTACTGGGGTAAGGTGGAATCTCAATGATGTTTTGATTTGCATTTCATTTATGGCCAGTGACGTAAAACACTTTTTCATGTGTCTCTTGGTCATTCTCATTTCCTCTTAATAGAAGTCTCTTTTTAGGTCTTTAACCCACTTGTTGAGGGGGCCATTGGTTCTTGGAGGAATGGTTTTGGAGGAATTTTTTTTTTTTTAGTTCTGCATATATTTTAGATTTGAGGCCTTTATCCGTTGTATGGCTGGTAAAGATCTTCTCCCAATCTGTGGGCTTCCTGATTATCTTGCAAGCTATGTCCTTTGCCCTGTAGAAGCTCTTCAGTTTGATGCAGTCCCATTTGTCCAACCTTTCTTTGATTTGTTGCATTTTTGGGCCTTTAGTCAGGAAGTTTTGTCCTGTGCTGAGGAGCTCAAGTCTTTTTCCTATTCCTTTTTGTAATGTTTTCAGGGTATTTGATTTCTTTTTTTACTTTTTTTTAAAATTATCAAACTGAATTACAGAGGTTACAGTTTCATTCATTAGGCATTGGATACATTTCTTGTACTGTTTGTTACCTTGTCCCTCATTCTCCCCTCACCTTACCCCCTTTCCCTTCCCCCCCCCGCCATGAGTTATTCAGTTCATTTACACCAACCAGTTTTGCAAGTGTTGCTTTTGTAGTTGTTTATCTTTTGTTACCCTGTGTCTCTTAATTTTGGTATTCCCTTTCAATTTCTTAGTTCTAATACCAGTATACCCGGTTTCCAATATACTCAGATAAGATACCGAGATAGTGTAGGTACAATCACAGGAAGGTGATACAAGAAGAACATCAATAATAGAAGCAACAGTTACACATGGCACGTTGAAAGTAGTTACAACTGTGATATAACAATTGTTTCCATAACATGGAGTTAATTTCACTTATCATCATCTTATGTGTTCATAAGGGTATAGCTATTGGGCTCCTGTGATCCTCTGCTGTGACTTCCCTAAACCTGTGCTAACTATTCCCTATAAGGAAGACCATAGAGTCCATGTTTCTTTGGGTCTGGCTCACTTCACTTAGTATAACGTTTCTAACTCCTTACATTTCCTTACAAATGGGGCAATGTCATTCTTTCTGATAGAGGCATAAAATTCCACTGTGTATATGTACCACATTTTCCTGATCCATTCTTCTACTGAGGGGCATCTGGGTTGATTCCAGATTCTATCTATGACAAATTGTGCTGCGATGAACATTGTTGTGCTGGTGGCTTTACTGTGATTTTGTTTGTGGTCTTTTGGATAAATACCCAAAAGTGGGGCTGCTGGGTCATAGGGGAGTTCTATGTTTAGCCTTCTGAGGAATCTCCATACTGCTTGCCCGAGTGGCTGACCAGTTTACATTCCCACCAACAATGAAGTAGGGTTCCCTTTTGGCCGCATCCCCTCCAACAATTGTTATTGTTAGTTTTCTTGATATTGGACATTCTTACTGGGGTGAGATGGAATCTCAAAGTTGTTTTAATTTGTATTTCTATTATGGCCAGTGATGTAAAGCAATTTTTCATATGTCTCTTGGCCATTCTCATTTCTTCATCAGAGAAGTCTCTTTTTCAGTCTCTAGCCCACTTGATGAGGGGGCTATTGGTTCTTTCTGGTTTTCTTTTGTAGGGAAGGAATTTTTTTTTAGTTCTGCATATATTATTGATATGAGGCCTTTGTCCGTTGAATGACCAGTAAAGATCTTCTCCCAATCTGTGGGCTTTTTGTTTATCTTGCGAGCTGTGTCCTTTGTCCTGCAGAGGCTCTGCAGTTTGATGCAGTCCCATTTGTCCAACCATTCTTTGATTTGTATGCCAATACCAAGCTGTTTTAATTACTATACCTTTATAATACAGCTTGAAGTTGGGTATTGTAATTCCTCCCACACTGTTCTTTCTGATTAGGGTTGTTTTTGCTTTCTAGGTCTTTTATTGTTCCATATAAGTTTCTGGATTGCTTCCTCTATTTCATTAAAAAATTGTGTTGGGATATTAATGGGTATTGTATTGAATTTGTAGATATCCTTTGGAAATATTGCCATTTTGATTATATTAATCCTCCCAATCCAGGAGCATGGGAGGTTTTTCCATTTCCTTAGTTCTGCCTTAATTTCGTTTTTCACGTTTTTAAGTTCTCATCACAGAAGTTTTTCACTTCTTTGGTTAAGGTTATTTCTATGTAGTTTTTGGTTTTGAGGCTATTGCAAAAGGAGCTGATATCCTGATTTCAGCCTTGCTCTTCTGGTTGTTGACATACAGAAAAGCCTTTTATTTTTGAGGATTTATTTTATATCCTGCTACTTTGTCAAAGTTTTGGATCAGCTCAAATAACTTTGGAGTAGTGTCTATGTTGTTCTTTCAATACAGGATCGTGTTGTCTGCAAACAGAAAATTTAACTTCATTTTTCCTATTTGGACCCTCTTTATGTCTTCCTCTTGCATTATTGCTCTGGTTAGCAATTCTAGTACTATGTTGAAGAGGAGATGAGAGAGCAGACAACCTGTCTTGCTCCTAATTTTGGAGGAAACAGCTTTAACTTTTCACCATTAAGAATAATGCTATTCTGCCTCCTTATTGTGGTAGGCAGAGCGTCAGTCTCATAATCTGAAGAATAATGCTCACTCTGGGTTTGTCGTAGTCAGTCTTAATTATATTCAGAAATATTCCCTGGAATCCTAGTTTCTCCAAAGCTTTTATCATAAATGGGTGTTGGATTTTATCAAATAATTTTCCGCATCTAGCCAAATAATCATGTGATTGATATGGTTGATGCGGTGGATTATGTTGATTGACTTGCGTACATTGAACCAGCTCTGCATACCAGGAATGAATCCAGTTTGATTGTAGTGTATGGATTTTGTTTGTTTGGTTTTTTTTTGTTTGTTTGTTTTTTGATGACCTGTTGAAGTCAATTGGCCAGAGTTTTGTTGAAGAGCTTTGCATTGATGTTCATCAAGGAGATGGACCTATTGTTCTCTTTCCTTGAGGAGTCCCTGTCTAGTTTTGGGATAAGGGTTAAACTGGCATCATAGAATGTGTTTGGTAGCTAACTTTCACAGGCAATTTCATTGAAGATTTTGAGAAATATTTGTGTGAGTTCTGTGTTGAACGCCTTGTAGAATTCTGCTGTGAATCCATTTGGACCTGGGCTTTTCTTGGATGGGAGATCTCCAATTGCAGTTTCTATTTCAATTCTGAATATTAGGTCTGTTCAGAAGGTTTATATCTTCATGTTTAAGTTTGGGCATATTAATTTTTGCTTGGAATTCATTTATTCCCCGTTCTCAATTTTATTAGCATGGAGGTTTTCAAAATATTCCCTTATTATACTCTGAATCTTGGTTGTTTCTGTGGCGACTTTTCCTGTTTCATTTCTGTTCTTGTTTATTTGGATGTGCTGTCCTCATTTGTTCATCAGATTTGCTAGGGGTCTGTCTACCTTGTTAATTTTTTCAAAGAAACAACTCTTAGTTTTGTTGATTCTTTCTATGCTCTTTTTTACTCTAAGTCGTTTTATTCTGATTTAATTTTAATTATTTGCTTCTATCTATTGGCTTGAGGTTTGGCTTGTTTTTCTCTTTCAAGGAGCTTAATGTGCTTCCTTAAGTTGTTGAATTGATGTTTCTCCAGTTTGATGATATAGGCACTCAACGATATAAATTTTCCTCTGAATACTGCCTTTGCTGTGTCCCAAAGGAGCTGGTACTTTGTGTGCTCATCTTGGTTTCATTCCATAAATATTTGGATTTTTGTTCTAATTTCTTCAATGACCCACTGATTGTTCAGCAATGTGTTATTTGGTCTCCATGAATTGTAAGATTTTCTGTGGTGGCTGTTTCAGTTGAGCTCTAATTTTATTCCATTGTGGTCTGAGAGAATACAGAGAATGATTTCGATACTTCTTAATTTGTACAGATTTTCTTTGTGCCTTAAAATATGATCTATTTTGGAGAGTATTCCATGTGCTGCCGAGAAGAATGTATATACGCTCTGGTGTTGCTGGATGGAATATTCTGTAGATGTTAGTTAAGTCTAGCTGGTCTATGCAGTTGTTTAGTTCTGAAGTTTCTTTGCACATTTTTTGGCATGTTGATTTGTCCAGAGGTGACAGTGGAGTTTTAAAGTCTCCAACTATCAATGTGTTTGGATCTATGAGTGATTTTTTTTTTTTATGAGTGGAGTCAGTAGTGTTTCTTTGATGATGTTTGGTGCTCCTATATTTGGCATGTAGATTTTTAGGATGGTTATATCCTCCTGTATGAGAGATCCCTTTATTAGTTTATAGTAACCTTCTTTGTCTCTTCTTACTGTTTTTAATTTGAAGTCAGTTTTATTTGATACTAAGATTGCAACTCCAGCCTGCTATGGGGGCCTTTTGCTGGTAGAGTTTATTCTATCCTTTCACTTTTAGAAAATGTTGCTTTTTCTGGCTAGATGGGCCTCTTGGAAACAGCAGAAAGATGCATCTTGATTTTGATCCAACTTAAGAGTCTATGTCATTGAATTGGGGAGTTAAGTCAATATTGAGAGTGAGGATTAAGAGATGGTTATTCCTTTCATTATATCTATCTTTGTAAGGACTGTGTCTTCCCAATTCTTGCTCTAATAAGTTGGTTTTCTATTTAGGGTTCATTTCTCTGTCTGTATTGTGATCTTGATGATTTTCCATGTGTAGGATGTCCTTGAGGATTTTCTGTAATGCTGGTTTGGTGAAGATATATTGTTTCAGTTTTTCCTTACTGTGGAAAACTTTTATTTGACCTTCAGCTATGAATGTGCTTTTAGCTAGGTACAGTATTCTTGGTTATTTTTCTTTAGGGTGTGGCATACCTCATTCCATTCTCTTCTTGCTTTCATAGTCCCTACTGAGAAATCTGTAGTAATTTTGATGTTTTTCCTTTATATGTGATTCTTTGCTTCTCCCTAGTAGCTTTAAGGTTTCTTTGTTGGGTCTCTATAGATCCTGTTCAGATTACATGTGTCAGTGGGATGTCCTATTCTAGTCTGGTCTGTTTGGGGCTCTAAATGCTTCTTGTATCTGGACAGTTCTGTCCTTCTGGATATTTGGGAAATTCTCTGACCTAAAGCAAACTTTATCAAGCCCTGTTATAAATCTTAGAGGTTCACAATCATAGACAGATAACTTCCATTTCTTTTTTGTATATAAAAGCAGTTTTGGTGTCCTCACAGAATACTTTTTAAATATAAAAACCAACCCTGAGCTCTGTATTTGGTAGTCAATTATATACAGTTATAACCATGAACAACTTTGTTCTTTTGTTTGGTTCTTTTTGGACTGATGGGATTGCTCTATGAATCCCTTTGACTCACTCAGCTTGAACAAGGATACCTTCTATCTATCCTAAAAATAACCAGGGGTCAGTGGAGTCTGGAGGTCCTGTAAGTAAATTTAGGAGGGTAAGTTAGGAGTTGTGAAGAGAATGGAGTAAAAGGGATGGAGGATGGTGTTTTTTTATTTAGTTTCAGTGAAATGGATAGGTGGAAAAGAGTAGAATAGGAAGAAAGAACAAGATTCAAAGGATATATGACAGAGGATCAACAAAAAACTGCAAAGTATTAATCAAACAGAAGTAACTTTAAAGAAAATAAGAAAAAATAAAAAAGAGAATAAAAACAATAAGAACAAATAAACAAATGAAGAAAAAGGAGTCTTCCTTGTTTGGGTAGGCTCTCTCCAGCCTCTGGTTCCCTTGAGATGGACTATGGTCTGTTTTCCTGAAGCTTGGCTGGTTTGATTTGCTTTCAGTTTGCAGGGGGTGGGTCTGCTCTGACCCTCCTTCCTGGTTAGTTAAATCCTAGTGTTGTGTGGCTTGCAAAACTTTCACAGATCCAATCTCACAGACCATCCGCAGGGCTGCAGGCAGGCTGCTCAGCCTCAAGGAATCCAGCATGCCCACCAGCCGGGGGGGGGGGGGGGGGAAGGAGACCATCCCTACTTATCAAGCATTGATAACAAAAATCTAAAACCCTGTCTCTTTTTCCAACAGATATCTAGTCCAGTCTAGTAACTTGGGGCGGGCTTTAGGGGTAGGGAGAGCATGGTTCAGCCCTAAAACCTCGCGCTTGCGCACGCCGCCCACCACACTCCATGCCTTAGAAGCAGAAAAGGAAAGAGACCCTGTGCAAAGGAAGTTTCAGCCCCAAAACCCCACACCCCGCAGCACTCCAACGGCCCCAGAAGCAGAAAGGAAAGCGGGGGGGGGGGGGGCAGCGTGAGGGCAAGCCATTCCCCAAGTATTGCCGGGGCCGTGCCCCCTGTCGTGGAATTCGCACCGCCTGCCTTGGGCCCGGCGTCGCGGAATTCGCACCGCCTGCCTTGGGCCCAGTGTCCCCGGGACCCAGCATGTGAAGCCGCTGTCACTCGCAAACGGGGGCCCAGAAATCCCGGGCAGGGGTCCCGGCCCTGACGGCAGTAACCTCCCTGCGTGCTACTCCGCAGCGCCGCGTGCCCCTCTGCCACGCAGCCGCCATGGTGGATTTCCCGCTGGACGAGTAAAGCCATGCCGTCCCGCCCCACCTGGCGCCAGGAGACCCACAAAGCTGCGCGTCCGGGGCTCACGTGCACACCCATCTCCGCGGGCAGCAGAAATCCCTCAGCCCTTGCCCTGAATATCCCAAAAGTCCAATCCAGTCCCTTAGAACATAAATCAATTCTGCCCCATCGCCTTAGGTTCCTGATGGGGGAACCAACACACCCCGGAGAACCCACTTCAATTTCCCGAAGGCTACCGATAGCTCTGGACTTTTCTTTGCGTGGGCTTCCCACCCTGCCCCACGTTTGGGCCACCATTTTGCCCGGCTAAGCTCTACCTCGTTCTGTGTAGAGATCCTGGGCCTATCTGCCTTCTCCATGTGGTCCCCTATTGGTCTCAACGCATGTCTTCTGGCCAGTAGGAATTACAGCGCAGGCGAGGTCTATGTGCAGCCTCGGTCAGCGTGTGGTCGCAAGAAATCATCCCCCTCCCTATACCAGCCAAGGGAGACAGGGGCACACATGGATTCTCGGAGAAGCCTCAAAGGGCATTCTGTTTATTCAAGGGAGGAGCTAACAGGCTGATAGCGGTAATGATGCATAAAGGGGAGGGGCTGGCCAGGTGTTAACGATAGGCTAATGAGTAAGTCCATCACGGTGATGTCACAGAACTTCCTCTATGGGCAAGACCACTTGGCTTGGCCTCCCGCTCATCTGGCACCATCATGACACACGTGCTCGCCACTGAGAGGCGGGTGCTGGTTTGGCTTCTCTTCTGGTTGAACCCGGAAGGAGGTGGGATGGGCTAGCTGCTGGGCCAGCAGCTAGCCACCCCAGGTCTTAAAGGCATAGCCATCCCCTACAGGGAGACCTTCTCCTAGGTGTAGCTGGCTGTGTGGTTCACCTCAGTTTGCTGGTAGTTGGGTGCCCTGTGTAATAGGGACATTGATCATCTCTGGAACAGTTGCCTCTCCCCATCTATTTGTTCCCTGCTGCCAGCAGCTGCTGGCCACTGCTTTTGGATTTATTTTAGAAGTTCTGGCTGGGAGACCTTCTCCTGGGCTGAGCTGGCTCTCACTGTTCAGTTTCTCTTGCCCTTTTCAAAGATGGCCCCTTTGTCCTTGATTTCCCCTGGCCTGCTTTATTTCTAGTCTGCTAGAGTCAAAGACGGCACTTTACTCCGGTGGTGGGGGAAGGGCTACCTTCCAAATGCTGCTCTGTCAGTGTGAGTGAGAATGTCTTTAGTAGGGTACTCATGCTTTCTCTGGAAAATTGGCCAGTCTGTGCTCAGCCTGTGATCCACGTCTGTCAGCCACCCATCTGGAGGATTTCTTCCTGGTCACTGGCACGTACTGTAGGTGCATGGAGTGTTGGGCACTCTGCCAGCACCAGCATGGAGGTGGAGTGCTGCCTGGAGATCAAATCTCTTTTCTCAAGCCAGCTACCTCCATTTTTCCTTTCTGGCCAGAATCTCTATACTGTTATAACTTACTTGGACTGACTTTCTAGGACTAAAAGTTTCTCTGGAGTAGTAAAACTGGGTTCTTGAAGAGAGCTTAGATAAGGATATGCTGCTCCTCCACCATTTTCCCAGAACTCCAGCTCTCTCTTTCTTGAGAGGAGGGAGAAAAGAAATTCAAAGAGAAAAATAATTCTTAAGAATCATTAATTTAAAAAAGGCAGAGATGCAATGACTAACCCACAGCAATGAATTGCTATTTCCTCCTCTGTTTTCTTTGATGTGTGACACAAAGCAACGGAAATAATCACCAAAACAAATTCAAATGAAAACCAATGTGACATGTCTTATGGTAGATTGAGACAGGAGTCAATGGTTACTGAAAATTAATAGATTACAGAAATCAAGTACCAAAAATATATTATTATATAGTATTATACATGCATATACTTATATTCTTGTTTATACATATGTCAGGTATGAGCATGTAGAATTAATATAAATAAATACACACAAGTGCATTCACTCTTCTATTCTGTTTACCAGCAATTTCCCTTTAGTAGTGTTGGTACACTATTTAAATAGTGTACAAATGGGGCAGTGTCATTCTTTCTTATAGAGGCAGAGAATTCCATTGTGTATATGTACCACATTTTCTGGATCCATTCATCTACTGAGGGGCATCTGGGTTGGTTCCATATCTTAGCAATGGATCCAAAGTATGGAAATAAGTGCTTTACCATTACCATTGTTAAGTTCAATATATCATCTGGAATTATGCCACTTTTTTGCTTTTTTCTCCACGGTTTTAACCCTGATATCACTGTTAATGATTTCAGTACCCCGGGTAATATATATATGTTTATTCAAACTGGGGAAGGGAAGGGGAACATCAAAATGGAGAGACAAAGCATTAAAGGTAAACCAATGCAACAAAAATGCTTACAAAACTATATACCATAATCCAACTGTACAACTAATGGTGTAGTGGCAAATGGGGAGTGGGGAAGGAGGGATAAAAATGAGAGAGGAGGTAAGAAGCTTAATAATAAAGGTCTTCAATAACTTACATATGAAATTGTAACCCCTAGATACATCATTCTGACAATAAACAAATTAATGAAAAAAAGAATTGCTTACCAAAAGAAAAAAGAAAGAAAGTAGGAAAGAAAGATAACACTTTTAATCTGTAAATCCTTGCAGATTACACATGAAATATTCAAAGGGCACTCATTTTTTACTTTTTGGACAATACTGGTTTTCCTTATAGATGGAAATAGATTGAGTTTATATGTTTATGAACTGCTAACTCCAATTCTACTTAGGGACAATATATTCTTGTCCCATATACTGCATGGTTTCTTCCTAGTAAGAAAATAAAATGGAAGCCTAGGCAAATCCCAGAGAAGTTTAAGCATGGAAACAAACAGAATATATGAAAATAAACAAAACACTCTCAATTCCTTAGGGAATAAACGTTTTTCCAGCTCTCAAGAAAATCAAATATTGAGAATTAAAAAAGCTTTCTGAAAATTCACATAGATAGAGAATGTCCAATCCTTGTGGAAGGGAGGAAGTGATTCTACAGGTCCATGGTTTCCCACTTAAATAAATGCCAGTTGAATGTCCTGAGCCCTAGGTGAAAGCACTTGAGTACCAATGGAAATATTGGTTACCTACTCTGCTAAAGATGTTCCTCTTCTTGTTTCTTGGAGTTAGAAGCAAGGATGGGACACAGCTGCCCTGCTTGGCCACCACTGAGTGGTACTAAGAAGAGATTGCCCTCCCAAGCAGTTTAAAGGAATTGACAAATGGTGAGATTGATAATTCTCCTTAATGCTTTCTATTAGAGGGTTTAAAATTGTGACATGTCTTTGCATGTGTGGGTGTTGTTTGTGGCCAAGTGTAAGCCAGGGTCTATAAATAAATTTGTGCACTTGGGCTAATTCTATAATCTTCTCAATTTCTAGACTCCCCTTAAAGGAGTTATAAAATTGATACACTCCATGTATTTGGAAATATATAGAATACGACATATGGTAAACAGACATCAGTTGCTGTAACAAAAAGCAAATGTTTTATTTTTGTTGTAAGAGGAGCCCAGCTACTTCAAGTCTAAAGAAGTAATAGCTCTGTTTAGTTTTTTTCATGTCCAGTTTATCCAAATGAGTTACAAATCCATTAGACGTGTACATCTATCATAGTAGTACAATGGAGTTTCATTTATTCTTCAAAAAATATTCTCATATGTTACATAAAAACATAGGATATCAAGGAGATGTATAAAGAATGCTACAAAAAATGGTAAGTTGAATGCTGCTCTGTCCTTTAAAATTACTGATAGTACATAATGTTTCCCACCCCAACCAGGTAGTGCAAAATGCCACATGGAGGGACACTAACGGCAAGAAAATGATACCACTGCACCTGACTTTAGTACCCTGGATATTATATATAAGTGTATCAAAACTAGGAAAGGGAAAGGGAATACACAAACCAATGCAACAGCAATACTTAAAAAACTATATGGTGTATACCAACGTTCAACTTATGGGGGAAAAAGGAAATGGGAAGGGGGAGGCAGGGGAAAAATGAGGGAAGAGGTAACAAGTTGACTAAGTAATGTGCTCAGTGCCTTACATATGAAACTGTAACCCCTCTGTACTTTATTTTGACAATAAAGAAATTACAAAAAAAAAAAAAAAAGGGTCCACATCATGGTAGGAAGGTTCCTGACTTTAATCATATCAATCTGGTTTTCCCTGTATCAATGATAAATAGCAACCTTTCTTGCTTCACATTTGTTAAATAATGACAGAAATTCTGAAATACTTGTGTTTGTGGTGATGGCTTTGTATATCTCCTAGGTCAGTTAAATAATCAGGACATCAGGAAAAAGGAAGGCTCAGAAATCCATCAGTCAGAATAAAATGTTGAAAGACAAAGGGCAATTCATTTTTAAGTTTCTATAACTAAGAAAGGCTTTCAAATGGGGACATTTGGGGAAATAGACAATATAGGGAGGGGATAAGAACTGAAAACATTTTTCTTATGTCCATGTTGTCAGGGGTAGAATATGCATGGTATACAGACAATAAAGAAGTGATGTTCTCTTAGCATTACTAATTTCAAAAACAAAGAACTGTGAATTTTTTATTTCTATACATGTATATATTATTTAAATCAGGTTAACATGCTTCCTGCTTTCTATTTTTCCTACTATTTTTATATATGTATTTTTATTTTATATAGTTTTATTATCTTTAAGTAGTTATGCAAAAGAGTTGGCATTTAACAGAACAGTTAATGAATACAATGTATCTGGATCAGTGTCATCCCTTTCAACATTCTCACCCATTCCTCCCTTACTCATCCCGTTTCTTACTTTTCTTAATTTTGCAGGAGATACACTGAATTCTTGTCTGCATTAAATCTCTTTTGACTCAACCCCACTCTTTTCAAATATCAGTTTCCTGATGTTGTATTTTGCTGAACTTTGATTTTGCCTTTCTAAAGAATTACATTATTTCAGATCTCCTTTGAATCTATCATATTTCAGTTAATATACTTATGTATACTTCCATACCACCCAATATGTTTACTTACAAGTTGAAAAGCTAAGTCAGCCTCAGGTCAACCTCTGTATATGCAAGGGTCTGGCTCTGAAGAAAATAAAAATCATTTAATGTTCAAGGGGAAAAACAAACTCGATTTAAAGGAAACACAGGCGTGCAGAACTGGTCCAACAATATGTTCATCGATGAAATCCTTTCTTCCTTTTATAATTTATTTTATTGTCAAGGTGATGTACAAAGGGTTTAGAGTTTCATAATTAAGGCAGTGAGTACATTTCTTGTCATACTTGTTACCTCCTCCCTTATTTTTCTCTTACCTTCCCTCCTTCCCAATTGTTCTCCTGAGTTGTGCAATTAATTTCCAACGTATTGCCTTATATTTGTCCCTATTGCATTGGTTCACCCTTTATCCTTTGTCTCACCACGTTGATGGTCCCCTTCTCTTCCCTAATTCAGATAAACATATATACAATACACAGGGTACCAAAATCAAATACAATGTCAACTGGGGATAAAACATAAGAAAGAAAAAAATTTCACATAGTACATTAAAAATGACAACATCAATGGAAAACCTCCTGTTACTATAATTAGGAGTTCATTTCACTTAGCATGATCTTATATGATCATAAGTACATAGTTATTGAGTTATTGTGATCCCCTGCTAGGACGAAAGACAGCCAGACACAAAGACATATTTTCAAGTTTAAAACTTTTCATTTGTTATGTCACTGTGTCTTAGTTCCCCTTACCAAAATTCTTTAAATTCGATAATGAAGTATCTGCACCTCCTTTTTTCTGTAACTAAAATATGTCATTGTAAGTTACAATAATAGAGTTTTAATAATGTTGTAACTGTAGCAAGATAGATATTGAAATGAATAAGATTATTCTTTCAGTTACATCTCCTCTAGATATTAAATGTAAATTTTAAAAAAGGCACACAAAGTCCCTGCTGAAAAAGAAACCTTCTTGTCTCCTTCCCTCTTGATCTGTGAAAATAACTGAAGTGGGACACAGAGGTTTCCTGGTAAAAGAAAAGAAAAAGGTTTCTAGCCCATAGCCTACAAACCACTAAGAAGATTCAGAACAAATTCTTTTCTCCTGAATTACTTCATCTACTAAACAGGACACATTTTAACACTGGAATTCTATAAGGAAATAGTATGGTTGTTGAATTTTCCAGTTCAGTTCAGAGATTTAGAGAAATGCTTGAGACGTGGCCATGATTTTTGTGTGAATCTTAACTGCAAGTCATGTTCTTTCTCTTTGTAGCTTAAAGTCTCCTAATCAGGAATAGAATTCAAGTCATTGCTTTTAATTTCTTGACAACCACCAACATGATTAGGAACATATAATCCTGCCTCCAAATAGGAATGTGCCACAGAAAGCTTCTTAATAATTCAATTCTGGGAGACACTGTTAATTAATCAAAACTGACCCTTGAGATAAAAATGATTAGAAGTATTTTAGAAATATTCATATTTTAAAGTTTTTAACAATTCATTACACTTGAATTCTTCCTGGCACTACTGACTTCCAATTTTATGTTTTCAGTGATGCTACAAACAGGATACTTTCATAGCATGAAACCAAATTGCTGAAGATTACCATAATGTAAATTCACCACAAGTATTTTTTCCATCTCTTCTCTCCCCTCCTCCACTCCTCTCCCATCCTCTCCCCTCCTCCTCTCCCCTCCCATCCCATCCCCTCCTCCCCTCTTCTCAATCTCTCTCCCTCTCCCTCTCCCTCTCCCTCTTTCTATCCCCCTCCCCCTCTCCCTCTCCCTTTCCCTCTCCCTTCCCACCCTGCGCTCCATCCCCCCAAGCTTTCAGCTTTTCCTCCGAAGCCATGCCAAACCAAAGCACTATAACTGAATTTGTACTATAACTGAATTTGTTCTTCTGGGGCTTTCACAGAATCCAAAACTTCAGGAAGTCCTGTTCATTGTCTTTTTGTTTGTCTACATTTCCACCACCGGGGAGGTGGGGGAACATGCTCATTGTGGTGACCATCCTCTGCAGCCCCACACGTCTTCCTGACCTTTCTGTCCTTCCTGGATGCGTGCTTCTCCTCTGGGATTGCCCCAAAAGCCATGGCCGATACCCTTGTGGAGAGAAAGACCATCTCCTTTAATGGCTGCATGATTCAGAGCTTTGCTAAGCACTTCCTTGCTGGTGCAGAAGTCATTGTCCTCACTGCAATGGCCTATGACCGCTAGGTGGCCATTTGCAAGCCGTTGCACTACTCCTCCATCATGAACTGGAGGCTCTGTGGCACTCTGTTGCTGGTAGCCTGGACGGGGGCTTTCTTGCATTCCATTGTGCAAGTGCTCTTTGCTATGCAGCTGCCTTTCTGTGGCACCAACGTCATCAATCACATCATGTGTGACTTGCACCCATTACTGAACATTCTGTGCACCAACACACACATCTTCAGGCTTTTCGTGATTGCCAACAGTGGCTCTATCTGAACTATCATCTTCTCCTTGTTGTTGGTTTCCTACGGGGCCATCTTGTTCTCTCTGAGAACTCAGGTCTGAAGGGCGAAAGAAGGCTTTTTCCACTTGTGGGTCTCACGTAGCAGTGGTGGTTTTGTTCTTTGTCCCACGTATTGTTATGTATGCGAGAACTCCTTCTGCCTTCTCTGCTGATAAAATCATGGCAATATTGTGCAGCATGCTTACCCCCTTGCTCAACCCTTTGATTTACACACTTAGGAATAAAGACATGAAAAATGCTATGAGAAAAGTCTTGAAGAGATTGGTGGTATTTCTGATGATAAATAAAACAATAACCTTTTTGTAAATTAAGAGTAAAACTCTGGTACTTTTTAAGTACACGAATGTTCTGTGGGAATGAATATTGCATGCTAAGAGAAAACCTCAACACACTTATTGGAAGAATGTGGGTGTTTTCTTTAATGATGGTTGTGGGATATAAACTAACAGCCCCAGGCTCGCTAGGCAGACACCCTACCTCTGAGCCATACCTCCAGCATAGGGTCTCATTTAGATGATAACTTTCAAGGTAAGTACACTATGGTATACTAAAGTGTACTAGTATTTAATCTTTGCATGTTTACAAAAATCATATTGAATGTAACTTGCACTTCCATCTGAGTCTTCATTTGAGAAACTGCATAATTCCCACCCTGGTGGGGAAGCTGAAATTTAAAATGAGTGCAAATCACTACCTGAGAAAGAGCATCACTGACACAGCATCATGCCCCTAAAAGTTACCCATGCTAAAATGCAATGACTTCAAGTTTCATCACTCTCTCAAAGTAATAAAGGATAAAATGGTCCTACTGGAATGACTGAGATACCAAAATGGTTTCCTTGAACTTTAAGATAGATGCCCCAGTCATACAATGCAAAGAAAATGTCTTCCTTACTGGTACCCCACCATGCATGAAAGGATGGTGTTGGGCTTTAAATTGCCAGGCTTCCCTCTATCCCTCCCCATCCATGTGGGGAGGGGTCCTGGGGTATCTACCTCTTCTGTGTGGGATCCATACTCATTCTCTCACGTCCCCCCCCCCCCCCCCCGCCAGTAGGGACCAGATGCGGAGCAGGGTCCTGGGTGTCTCGGTTCGCGTGTGCATGTGAGAACCCCTTGCCCGCCAGCCCAAGGAAGACACGGGCACGTGAGGTCTTGGAGACTGTCTCTGGGACGATTCTGATTTATTCAAATGAGAAGCCACAAAGATATGCCCCAAAGGTGGGCACAAGAGAGGGAGAACAGATTGGCCCCGAGAGCTGTCCGTCAAGTGATGTCAGGGGACCTCCCTTGTGGGTGGAGGCCCAGCACCCCCAAGGATTGGTTTTCTGGGATACCCTCCGCCATTGCACATGTGCTTGCCCCAGGAGCAGGGGCTTCTCTTCCTGTTAAAGGCGGAAGAGGAGAGAAGGAGACTGGCCAAGGCCAGCTGTGGCCTCTTAAAGGCACATCTAACCCCAACAGATGGCACCTTTTCCTAAATGAATCAATTCAGATGAAGAAAGGTATTTTTGAAGCCTGCTGGAAGAAAGAAAAGCATTAACAAGGAAGGGCAATATACATGTGTATGGATATCATACATACACTAACAAGTGTGTGAAATTTTGCATTGGCTTCATATGTCACCTTTTGTCCTAATCTCAGCTCACTGCTATAAGTACAATAATGAAGGAAACCTGTTTGTTCACAGGTACCATGGCATGAACCTTCCAGACATATTTTTACATACTTCCATTTGCCTTCTATATTTACTTGCATTAGGCATCCCTTACTGATGCTTTAACCTTCACCAGAATGATCTTCACAAAGTTTTTGACTTTGAAAGTGTAACTAATTACTATGTGTTTCTTGTTTCAGAAGAGACTCCTCACCAAAGCACATAGTTTTCAAAATTGAATACAATAATAAAGTCACCAATCAGATTGTCTTATGTCTACTGTCTCCTCTACATAATATTTTCATGTACTGAGCCATTCTTCTGAAGAATGTGAGATTTTTAGATACCTGGATGATAAAACTCTCTACTGGAGATTAGAGGCATGTCCTGGTCCTACACCATCTGCTTGGCAGCATCCTCTAAATGACTCTCAGACTCAAGACAAATGCTTGAATTGTAAAAACACAAACTATGGGGAAACATAGTCTTAATCTCAGAGAATCTGATTAACCTAAGCTATGCCTTCCAAATATTAGAAGAAATATGGAACTGTAGATTTAGACATGTGGATATCAGAGAAAAATCATTTCTTCCTATTGTCAAATTTCTTATTCATGACACTAACAATCCCAGAAACCATGCTCTCTTTTCCCAACATTTTTTATTTGAATTGTAGCTTTTCAAATCTTTAAGACTTTCATTTCCTACCAATTTTTACCTCAGTCTACTAAAAAAGCCAACAGGAACACCCATATTACCAAATGCTGTCCTGCCTTGACAGATCATGTGCCAGAATAGTTAACTTGTCACCTTTATATTAGGCCCAATCAAGTTTAAGAGCATGAATAAAATGTAGACAGGTTCTTTGAAAAAATGTACAGTGAATTTTCTCTAGTCTAATGCCAAATAGAATAAATTTTTATAGGGATGGGTGTCTTTTTCAAAATTCATCTATTGTGTATTTCAAAATGCTCTCTTTTATTATATGTAAGTTATACCTTAACATGTATACTAAAAAGCATAAAGTATAGGAACAGTTTTGAGCTCCCCTCTTTAATATTTTTTAGCAATTTCACATGAATGAAATTAACAGAGCTTTACTCTGTCTCATGTAAGCATTGGAACAATTTTCTTCTAGTTCATTATTTGCTTTACATTGACTTTTTTATTGTAATGGTGACATACAGAGGGGTTACAGTTATGTAAGTCAGGTAAAGTGTACATTTCTTTTTGAACAGTGTCATCCCCTCCCTTATTTGCTCCCAGATTTTTGCCTCCCAACTCCCCTCTCACCAAATTGGATAGTTCATGCCCAACATAATATCTAGTGAGTATCACTACTAAATTCCCCTCTTTCAACAAAGGACTTACTGAGAATGACAACGTTGTGAACATTGTGGAGATTTCAAGTGGTTATAATTGTAATGCCCTGTCAAATTGTATTATCATTGAGATGAGTACCTAGTTATTTATCTATGTTCACTTAGTAATTTTAAACCATTATATTTGATTGTGTTTGTATATGTGTGTGTTGATGTGTGTGGAGTGTGTGTGTGTGTGAGAGAGAGATGTGGAGTTTGTGCATTTGAGATGAATAAGTTAGAGCTCATTATCACACGCAGAATAGTCAAGTAGTCTACTACTGAATTACATTCCAGGCTTATTTATAACAATATAAAAGGACAAAAAACTAGGAGAAATTAAGAAATATGCATGAATTTCCAACATATTGTCTTGTCAGTATCACTATTGCAGTGGGGGACGATGGGGGGAGCAGGGAAGTTGGGAAGAAAATAAGTGAGAGGGTAACAAGTATGGCAAGAAATGTACTCATCACATGTATGTAACTGTAACCTTTATTTACATCACCTTGACAATAAAATTAAATTAAAAAAAGAAATATACATGAAGTCACTGAAGAACAAATGATGGAATTAATATTTGAATACATTATATCTATTTGATTCTTTAATTGGACATGAGCAGATTATGATTTGAAGTGGCTCTGAATTAACTTACTGAAGCAGTTCTCTTTGCCAGTCCCCAAGGGTCAGAATGGGAGTGGATTTTGTTCCCTTGAAGGATGAGCATTTGGGAGCTTTATGATGCATCTATAAATATTTGATGTTAAAAAAATGAAACACGTTTGATTCAAACGTTTTTCCAAGAATGCTTTCAGATAAAAGAGCTGATTTTGAAAGATGTTTCTGTATAGCTGAGTACAGATGTAATTTTTAATTCAAGAAAGGGGAATACACCAATTTCTGCAAGTATTTCAGACCCTGTGGTAGAGGGTTCAATGAAGGCCCTCCAGAAAGAGCTGTGTGTCTGTGAACCTCTCTGCTCTCCATAGCTGTAGAAACAGAAAGCAAGAGACAATGCCTTTAAATACAGCCTACACCTCACATACACAGAGAGCACACTCATCACCTCCAAATAAATAAAAACTGCAGAAGAGAAAACTGTGAAACATATTTGATGCTTCTCCACCCCTCTCCCACCACCCCCAACATCCACCAAGAATAAAAAAGGTAAGTTTTCAAATCCAATTGAACTTCTTTCTTACTGTTACCTCTCCTTCAGGATCATGGTTCCTTTCATCTAATTTTTGTCAACTTGTGAGCCTAAAATTCCATAGAACTACTGTCACCATGGATGAAAAAGATTTCAGTATTTCTAGATTCTTCATCTTACACTAGCCTGTGAGTGTTTCTCAGAATCAGTTCTAGTCTGAAACGAAAGACGTAATGGTTCAATAACTGAAAGCTTGAAGACTTCCTTCTGAGGAGTCTAAGGCCAAGTCAAGAATAGGGATGACCCATAACTCTATGCAATGAATTTGTACTGACACAGATGATAACTTTGTCCTCATACTGACCATACCATTGCTGGATTCCTAGGATCTGTCCTTTCCACTATTTGCTATTTTTCCTTGTAGGGTTAAGTAAAGGATGATATAAGTTTTGAAGGGTGGGATAGAATTTAAAACCCGCTTAAATCCTAAAAGGAAATGCTCATACTCATACGTATATTTCCCAGTCCCATCTCTTGATTATGCTTCCTTCTCTGACTTTTTCTTTTACAATGGCATACATTTTCCTTTGGCTTTTATTCTTCCTGTCATCCTCTGAATATTCTACCCCTCCATCATCCTCGTTTTTCCAGTATACATATGGAATGGTGCTCTGATTGATCCATCTGACAACCAGGATCTATCTTCTACATTACAATGGCTTCTTTCATTAACTCCTTATTGTTCCTTGGGTTTATGCTCCTCCATCAGAGTGAGTGGAGAGTGGTAAGGTGCATAGCCATGAAAATAAAGTATCAGAGAGAGAGAGATCCCATGCAGCACAGAGCCTCATTTGATTTTCACATATCTTCTCTGGTAACTTGTTCCAAAACTCTGTGTCTCCCAGGATATTCTACTCTACACAAAGTGGAATCTCAAACTAAACTGACCAGGTATAGTAAAATCCTACCTGAAGCAAAGATAAGAATGGGATATACTTTGGCATTGCAGTTCTCTTAGCCAGGAAGTTATTTGATTGAGGAAATCTAAAAAGGTTTTGCTGAGGTGATGGTATTTAACTGTGTTCAGACCAGTGTAAGATAAAGTATCCAGAAATCTTTTTCATCAATGAGAAACACTAGCACTGTGGAACTTTTATCTTACTAGTAGAGATTCTAGGAGAAAAACAAAGTCATCAGATAGTGTGAGACATAGAATATTCAGGGTAAAACACCATCCAGGCATATTTATGCTAGGAATACAATGTCAAACATTGCTGGAGCAGGATTACGAATAAGTTTTAGGAGGATAAAAGGAAGCAATAAGTTAAATGAGGATCAGAGACTCTGAAGACCATATCACATATCTCAACCATTGTGTTTGAGGCCATAGAAATAATTGTATGCCTATATCCATCATCATAGGAATTTCCAGAGAGAGAGAGAGAGAGAGAGAGAGAGAGAGAGAGAGAGAGAGAGAGAGAGAGAGAGAGAGAGAAAGATACCAAATGTGAGAAGAAAACTAGAGTATGGGTGTCTCTCAATTGAGAAACAGAGAAACATCTGAGAGAAGGCTTTTAGAAAGGGGGAGTGGGGAGGTGGGAGAAAATGAGGGAGGAGGTAACAAGTTGAACAAGAAATATACTCACTGCCTTAGATATAAATCTGTAACCCTTCTGTACCACACTGTGACAATAAAGAAAAAAGTTTTAAAAATTACATAGAGTATTGATAGTCAGGCTCTAGTGGCTTATGTCTGTAAGTCTACTGCTTGGGAGGCTGAGAATGGGACATCTATTTTGGATGTTAGCCTAGGTAGAAAGCTCATGAGTCTTGATCTCAAAATTAACCTGAATAGAATAACGCTGTAGGCTTGGGTCAAATGGCAGTGTTAGTCTACTAAATGTGAGAAGCTTTCAGTTCAAACTCCAGTGTCAAGAAAAGCATACTAACATTGGCTGTTTGTAATATTAGCATTTGTTTTGTATCACATACATGTTATGTGATCTAGGTTTTCTCTCATATCTACCATAAAGGTTATTCTCTACATTTTGTGACACACGTTAGAAGTTAGTAGTAAAAGGGATGGTACCCAAGGAAAGACATCCCATGTTTTTGGAATATATTAGTAATGGTGTGAAAACTGTTGAAAAATGGTTGTGTCTGCTTTCCCTCACCTAGAGAAGTAGAGCATGAACACTTCTGATAAGAACACAGTAGCAGGTCCAATACCACAGATGGATAATGAGTCTTCCATAATTTGTTCTTACCACAAGCATTTCCCCATGTTTTTTTCAACTGAGTTTGTCAATACCAGAAATATAAGCACAGATAATTTCAGAGGTCCTGACTCTGGGACCTTGAATGAGATAGGCTTTTCCATGATGATAAACTCATCAAGCTCCATTATCCCAACTCATAACTCTCAGTGGCTTTTGTTCTTAGTAATGGAAAAATATTCATAGAAATTTATGTCAAGTGTTGTGCTTCTTGAGTTTACAATTTGATCATGAATGATACATACCCTGTTTTGTTTTGTTTTTATCACTGTCTCCTGGTCTAGAACCCCAACTTTCCCAAAGTTTAACACCGAATCTTTGCACATGGAAAGATATTTTTAATCAACTCAATGTGTTGGTATAAAACAACTATAATCTCATTTCTTTTAAAACTTGAGCTCATATCTCTAAATTTTAATTTTCATATTTCTGAATGTCATAGCAAAAGATGTATCTCATCTTCTCATCCTAAACCCCTTATGAGTGGTCCTGATTATGTTATTGGTTATATTTTGGTTATAATCAAGATTTTATGCAATTTAAATTCATTTTATTTTCTGCTTACTAAATTTATTTAAAACTATCATTTCTACCTTCTGCATGCAAGAAACAATATTTTCCAAAGTATTAACAGAATTTTAAATAGTAACCAAAGAAATTTTATACGCTAATCTGTTTTCCACTGTATTATGGACACATAAGCAATTTGAAACTTTTTGAAATGTCAGATTTCTCTAGAATAGTCAGTACTTATTGAGAATAGTGAAAAGAAGCAAAGCAATTGTATATAATACATAGCCATGTCTTCTATATACTTGGCCAATATTAAACTTTATAATTTTAATTCAGACACTAAAAGAAAGATAATTTTCTTCATGTACTTCTCACATAAATATCAAGACCACCAATGGGAAATGACGTGGTGTTTTAGTCTGTCACCATGTTAACACAAGTTTAACTCTGGATTTGGTTCTGATTATAATTAGTTTACAGGGAACTGTATGCTCTCAATTATCCTTTGTCTCTTCTTTGTCTACATCCTTTGTCTATATCCTTTATCTTGTAAATAAGTTTTAATTATTCTATGATCATTTTATCCTATAGAAAATTGTTTCTTCTCTTTGCAAATGCTACCTACCATTCTTCTAATTTTAACCACATCACCCTGCCTAATCATAAATTTATCTATTTTATCTTCAAATTCATGTAAATTGCTAAGAACAAAGGGATATTTTCCCATTCCTAAGAACAATTATGGATAATTTTGATTTTGAAGCAAAGATAGTTGTGAAAGAACAAAAAATAAATATCAGTTTTGTAACACTGAAACAGGGAACAAAAAGAAGAAATAAATTAGTAAACTGGACAATTTAAACTGGTAACATGTCACAATATATCATTGCATACAGACAAAGGAATTAAAGTTTTTAATTAGAAATATCAATATTACATTACCACAAAAATAGCCATCCAAAAAATAGATTGCAAAGAGCAGACAAAAGATGAAAGAATATTGTGAAGATTACATTTTCAGAAAAATATGTAAAAATGTTAATTTAATTGATGAACCATATGAGTATTATAATTTTATCATATTCATATGATATGAATATGTTATTGAAATATGATGTTATTTCTCTTAACACCTCTGTCATGACCATGTTTAAACTGATATTAAATACAAGAGATTAGTAGGTAAAATATTATCTACAAATGATTTGGAAAGTGTATTCTGTCCTAAATATGATAGGTGACTGTACTCCTGACCACAAAAATTAACTTGTTGAAAGCCTTTTTTTCCCAGTATGGACCTATCTGAACATTTACTGGGTAATAAATACTATGTTTAATGCTTTAAACCTATTTTGTCATGGAAAGCCCTTAACAATGCAGACTCTCATATCCCTATTTTCCAATTTAAAAAACAAACCAACTGAGGTTTAGCATGATTACATAGACAAATAGGAGGGCTAGGATGAAAAAAAATTAATTTATTGAAATTAACTAAGAACATTTTCATTAAGAATGGTACTCCCAACACTAGTGCTTAGTTTTATTAGAAAAACATTTTTTTTTCTGGTAGAATGAATGATACATGAAGCACATATACATTTGTACACATTTGTATGTACAATTCTTCTTTATTTATTTTATTGTTATTACAAAAGTGATATGCAGAGGTGTTACAGTTACATAAATCAGGTAATGACTACAATTCTTCATCAAAAATGTCATCCCTTCCCTCTGTCTCTTCCAGTATTCTTCCCATATCCACCCCCAAATTGTACAGTTCATTTTAAAAATACTGTCCAATGATTATCACTGCTGCATTTGGTCACTCTGTCCCTCCATTTCTGTGCTGCCCCTTATGCTCCCAAAACATAAAAACAAACAAATGTAACAAAAAGAAAAGAAAACAAAACAGCATAAAAGAAAAAATAAAACCTCTTGTTTCCATTTCCTGTAGTTCACTTTGATGCATAAAGGAACAGAAAGCCACATGCCTATGCACATCCTAACATAAGAAATAATATTTTTTTATCTTTCAAATCACACAGAATAAGGTCAGTTAATCTTATGCACACCAGTTTTGGTACATTAAGGCTAAGTTTCCACACAATTAGATTTCCTAGACAGGGAAATATGAAGTCTTATAGATCTTAATCTAGGGATAAAACCAAACATTTGGAAAAAGAATTTGTCATTTTCCCTTAAACTGTAAAAAATAAAGAAAAGAAGGAAGGAAGGAAGGAAGGAAGGAAGGAAGGAAGGAAGGAAGGAAGGAAGGAAGGAAGGAAGGAAGGGAAAGAAGGAAGGGAGGGAGGGAGGGAGGAAAGAAGAAATTCAGTCCACTGAAAGCGTGATTCAACAGTTAAATTTCATAAGAACTAGAGTGTGCACATTTTTTGAACTTTCTGTTTTTAATTATTCACAACAGAGGCTGTTGGAAGTGACAGGTTGTGGAATAGATCCAAGAAACAATGAGGTCAGTTCAAAAACCATTCCAAACTCTCCTTTCTCTTGTTTCTCTACAGATTGTGTGGGTGTCTCTGAATTTTGAGACAGAGAATCATCTCAGTGAAGGCTTGTAAAATTACATAGAAGACTGTTAGTCAGGCTTACTAGTTTATGTCTGTGAGTCTACTGCTTGGGAGGCTGAGAATGGGAGGATCTATTTTGGAGGTTAGCCTAGATGATGCTCATGAGTCCTTACCCTAAAATTCACCTGAATAGAACAAGGCAGTAGACTTGAGTCAAATGGAAGAGTGTTAATCTAGCAAGTGTGAGGTTCTGGTGAGGCTTCACTGTCAAAAAAGCATATTAAAATTGGCTGCTTGTAACGTTAGAATGTGTTTTAGGTCACATACTTGTTATGTGATCCAGGTTTTCTCTCATATCTACCATAGAAGTTCTTCCCTAAATTTTGTGACAGCCACTGGAAGTTAGTAAGTAAAAAGGATGGTACCCCAAGGAATGACATCCCAGGCTTTTGGAATATATTAGTGATGGTATGAACACTGTCAAAAGATGTTTGTGTCTGGTTTCCCTCACCAAGAGAAGTGGATCATGAGCACTTCTGATAAGAACATAGTATCAGGACCAATAACACAGATGGATATTGAGTCCTCTGAAATTAATTGTTACCACAAGCATTTCCCCATGTGCTTCCACAGAGTTTGTCAATACCGGGAATAGAAGCACAGATACCGTCAGAGGGCCTGACTCTTGGACCTTGAAGGAGATAGGCTCTTCCATGATGATAAACACATCAAGCTCCATTATCCAACTCATAACTCGAGTGGCCTTTGTTCTTACTGATGGATCAATATTCATAGAAATTGATGTCATATGTTATGCTTCTTGAGTTTAAAATTTTATCATGACTGATACGTATTATGTCATTTTATCATTGTCTCTTGGTCTAGAACCACAACTTTTCCAAGGTTTTCCACTGTATCTTTGTATATGGAGAGAATTTTTAAATTAATTCAACGAGTTGGTAAAAAACAACTGTAATATCATTTCCTTCAAAACTTCAGTTCATGTCTCTAAATTTTTATTTTTATATCCTTAAATTTCATAGCAAATGACTTATCTCATCTTCTCATCTTAAACCTCTTATGAGTGGTCTTGATTATATTATTCACCAAATTTCACACTTTGATTATGATCAAGATGTTATACAATTTTAATGCATTTTATTTTCTGCTTACTAAATTTATTTAAAGTATAATTTCTACCTTCTGACCCTCATAGAAGAAACAGTATGTTCCAAATAACTAACAGAATTTTAAACAGTAAGCAAAGAAATTATTATAGTCTAAAATAATTTGTCACTGTATGGTGGACACATAATATAAATCTGTTTTTGAAATGAAAGATTTCTCTAGAATAGTTAGTGCCTATTAAAAATAGTGAAAAGAAGCAAAGCTATTATGTGTAATACATAGCGATGTCTTCTATACACTTGACCAATATTAAACTTTGTAATTTTCATAAAATTACTAAAAGGAAGATAATTTTCTTTATATATTTCTCATATAAATACCAAGACCACCAGTGGGAAATTATGTGGTATTTTAGTCTGTCACCAAATTAACACAAGTTTAACTCTGCATTTGTTTCTACATAGGATTCGCTTACTTGGAACTGTACGTTGTTAATTACGGTTTCTTAAGCACACTGTCTCTTAAATTAGTTTGAACTATTCTCTGATTATTTTATACTTTAGAAAATTATTCTCATCTCTTCTCAAATGCTACCTACCATTATTTATTTGTAAACACATCACCCTGCATAATCACAAATTCATCCATATCTATCTTCAAATTCATGTAAATTGCTAAGAACAAGGTAATATTTTCCCATTCCTTACAACAATGCTGGATAATTTTGGTTTTGAAGCAAAGATAGTTGTGTTTTTCTTGTTAGAAATCACTCCAAGTAAGGTCAGCTGTATTTATGCACACCAGTTTTGATACATTAAGGGTAAGTTTCCACATAATTAGGTTTCCTAGAGAAGGAAACATCAAGTTCTATAGTTCTTAATCTTAACCTAGGGACAAAAACAAACATTTAAAAATCATTTTTGCCTATTTTCCACTAAACTGTAAAAAGAAAGAAGAAAAGAAAAGAAGGAAAGAAGGAAGGAAGGAAGGAAGGAAGGAAGGAAGGAAGGAAGGAAGGAAGGAAGGAAGGAAGGAAGGAAGGAAAGAAGGAAGGAAGGAAGGAAGGGAGGGAGGGAGGGAGGGAGGGAGGAAGGGAAGGAGGGAGGGAGGGAGGGAGGGAAGGAGGGAGGGAGGGAGGGAGGGAGGAAGGAATTCCTTGCACTGTAAGATAGATACAACAGTTAAATGACACAGAACTACACTATTCACAGTTTTTGAGCATTCTCCTTTTTTTATCTTTATTGTCAAGTGAAATACAGAGGGGTTACAGTTTCATATGTAAGGCAGTGAGTACATTCCTTGTTCAACTTGTTACCTCATCCCGCATTTTTCCCCAACTTTCCCTCTCCCCCCTTTAAGTTGTACATATGGTATACAGCAAATGGTTTTGTAAATATTGCTTGAAAGTCTTTTTGCTCTTTGTCTCTTGATTTTGGTATATCCTTTCCCTCCTCTAGCTATAATTCACAAATATACAGTATCCAGGATAATAAGATGAGACAGAGTACTAGAGTGGGCAAGAACACAGGAAGTGAATATGAGAGGAAAAAATGGGTACGGTTTCACATGGCATATTGAAAACAATTACAAAAATGATATAACACTTGTTTCCATAGCATGGAGTTCATTTCACTTAGCATCATCTTTTATATTCATAAGGGAATAGCATTTAGACTATTGTGATTTTCTGCTATGACTAGCCAAAACATGTACTAATTATTCCCTATGAGGGAAAACATAGAGTCTTCATTTCTTTGGGTCTGCTCACTTCACTTAGTATAATTTTTTTCCTAGTCCTTCCATTTCCTTACCAATAAGGCAATGTCATTCTTTCTGATAGAAGCTTAGAATTCCATTGTGGGTTCTGTTTTTAATTATTCAACACAGAGTCAGGTGGAAGTGACAGGTTGGGAAAAGAACCAAGGAACTATGAGGTCATTTCAACAATCATTCCAAGTTGTCCTTTCTCTTGTTCCTCTGCAGATTGTACATTAGTCACCTGGGTTTTATAAACATACACTGACAGGACCATGAATAACAAAAGTGTGACTGAATTCATTCTGTTTGGGTTGACACAGGATCCTGAGAAGCAGAAGGCAATATTTGGCATCTTCTTGATTCTTTACCTCATGACTCTGATGGGGAATTTTCTCATTGTGGTAACCATTAAAACCAGCAAGACTCTGGGGAGTCCCATGTACTTTTTCCTCTTCTACCTCTCTTTTGCTGATGCTTGCTTCTCGACAACCACAGCCCCTAGATTGATTGTGGATGCCATCTCTCAGAAGAAGACCATTTCCTACAACGAGTGCATGACCCAAGTTTTTGCAGCCCATTTCTTTGGGTGCATGGAGATCTTTGTGCTCATCCTCATGGCCTTTGATCGTTATATGGCTATTTGCAGGCCTCTGAGATATACAACCATCATGAGCCAGCGTGTCTGTGGGATTTTAGTAATCTTGGCATGGGTGGGATCATGCATTCATTCTTCTGCACAGATTTTCCTGGCTTTGAGATTACCCTTCTGTGGCCCAAATGTAATTGATCACTATTTCTGTGATTTACAGCCCTTACTGAAACTTGCCTGCATGGACACCTATGTGATCAATTTACTAGTGGTTTCTAATAGTGGGGCCATATGCATGGTCAGTTTTGTGATCCTTTTGATCTCCTATGTTGTCATTTTATACTCTCTGAGAAACCACAGTGCCGAAGGAAGGCGCAAAGCCCTGTCCACTTGCACCTCTCACTTTATTGTGGTTGTCATATTTTTTGGACCCTGTATATTTATATACACACGTCCACCAACTACCTTTCCAGTAGACAAAATGGTAGCTGTGTTTTATACAATTGGCACTCCCTTGCTCAATCCTTTGATCTATACCCTGAGGAATGCAGAAGTAAAAAATGCCATGAAAAAACTATGGTGTAGAAAAGTATGACTTTAATAGAGGCTTCTCAAGTATTATTCCCTAGCAAGTTTGTTATATTGCCTGGAAGACAAGATAAAGTTTCCTTGGCAATAGAAAAACAATTTCTAAACAGGTTTCTGGAAATACATGTCTAGTTATAATCCTCTATTTCAATCATCTATTATGTGCATTTATTCCTGACTAGACACACAATGAATGATTGATTATACATTGGGAATTATACCCTGTTCATATTCTTAATTATTTTCCATATTTTACTCTATGTCTTTTGTAAGAGATCCTAAAAAGAATCCATAAGGTTGACTAAAAGTCATTTGTTGTCCATTTAAAAGTTTAAAATGATGCATATAAAAAGGCTACTAATTTTAAATCAGCCTGTCTCATCAGGGATATCTAAAAGAACTCAAAACTGTAGGAAAATTTTAAATTTTCACAAAAACATGAAAGTCCCAAGAACACCTGCATCCTTCTTGGTAATCCTCTCATAATTTTGTGGATAAGATGGGAAGGATGAGTTTCTACTTAGATGTTAGAGAGAACACAAAGCAGTTTGCTATCTTGGAGCCTTTCATATTGTTATTTACAAATGAATGAGAAAAGAGCATGGGAGATTTATGTAAAGTAGGCAGAGTGAGAATGAAGAGCACAGCAAAATGAGAAGGAGAATGTGGTAGAAATTGGTGATTACCTGCAAAAAGAAAGAACTGTACATATGTGCATTTTGTTGATTTTTTCCCATGCAAATATGTACTTGACAAAATGAATATGAGTTTTCAGTCTTGACTTACTACAAATTAGCTTTTCAGGACAGCTCAGAAATACTCCTTCAAGTAATAAAGACTAAGGCAAAGGAACCAGATATATTTTTTTGTTTTTACTGTTGCCAGTAATAGGTCTTCAACCCATGGCCTGGGTTGCTAGCTGTGAGCTTCTTTTGCTCAAGTTTAACACTCTACCATTGAGCCACAGAGCCACTTCCAACTCTGTTTTGGTAGTTAAATGAAAATAAGAGTCCCACAAAGTTTTCTGCTTTGTCTAGCTTCCAACCAGGATGCTCATATCCCAGCTTCCTGAATAGCTAGGATTACAGGTGTGAACATAGTTAGGATGTACATTTTTATGCTTGTGAGCATATCTATCAACCAAACACAAAATGTAATCGTGTTATTTACCTCTCATTTCAAAATTGGCCGTGGAATAATCAAGGCATGCATTCACATCTGAAGAGCAATTCTATCAGTGTTCCCAGTCGCACACTTGCAAGTGGTAAATCTCTGTACCCTCATTCCAAATGAACATAATGTTTGCTACCAGTCTTTTGTATATGCTCTCAGAATTATTAAAATCTAATTCTAGGAGGATGATATGAAAGTGCAATTTCTTGTTATGTAAACAGGACACAGGAACCATCGAACTACTTCTTGTATCTTGCTGATCACTCAAATGTGATATAGTGTGAGAATTTTGCATGAATATCTGAATATAAATGCACAAAGATTCATGAATTTTCTGATTTTTAGAAAACAAAGAGCCCAGAGTCCCCAGGTGTCACATGCCCAGTCCAAAAATAGCCTGTACCCATTCCCTCTCTATTCTTACTACACATATCCTAAGCAGTACGGGGTAGATATTCTTGACAGGAACCATTTGTTTATTTCCAAATACTTAATACAGATGATTTTTTAAATCATTTGGTAAAACGAAACTGCAGTTCAGGTAACAGATTCACGAGTTATGCTCTTCTGCTCATAAAAATTCTGCTATAAAATCTGCATTGTTCCAGTAATCTTCTACCATCACTCTTCTCTGTTAAAGAAAACTGTATGGTAATTTAAAAAAAATAAATCAGGTGGTCGAAAGTGTTAACCTCTCCAGACCCTTTGTCTTTACCTGTGGTCTAGTGGCCTCACATAGAAACAGCAACAGGAAAATCAGTGGGAACAAACGAGGAGACGTATTGCAATCACAGAGAAGTCTGACCTGACTTGATGTGTTCATCTAGGGATGGATTCTCTTTGAGCCTGGCAAAAAGTAAAATGCTTATACTTTCTTTCTCTCGGGAACTCTTCTGCAAACTTTTCAAGGATAACTTCCTTGGCATTGGTACTTGTGGTGTCTTTGAAGCAAGAGGAAAATGTCTTATTTTCATGATATCCTGGGACTCCTTTTCTAGGCCTTCTAAATGTTCTTTCTTTACAACTGGTCCCATTGGGTTGCTGTCTACAAAACTTTCAATTGCTCCCCTTCTGGAGTTCTTTGAAAAAGAGCCACATATATCTGACCTTCCTATAATTCAGTATCTCAAGGATGAAAATTTTGTCATGAGTATCTCCATGATTGAAATTCTTGAACTAAGATAGATGTCAACTGGAAGGCCCCTCCAGGCCAGAAGTGGTGCTGTGGCTCAAGTGGCAGAGTTCTAGCCTTGAGCAAAAAGAAGCCAGGGACAGTGTTCAGGCCCTGATTCCAAGCCCCAGGACTGGCAAAAAAAAAAAAAAAAAAAAAAAAGGGGAGGATCCATGATTGCTGAGACTGTTCAGCGGCCCCATCTACAGAGGACACCCAAGTCCTACCTTCAAGCTGTGTGAACCTCAGAGTCCCAGGATTTAACTAACAGGAGAGGAGGGTCAGAGAAGATCCACCCCGCCTGCAAACTGAAAGTCACACCAGCCAAGCAACAAGGAAATAGACTGTAGACCATCTCAGGAAACCAGAGACTGGAATGAGCCCACCCAAACAAGGAAGACTCCATTTTTTAAAAACATTTTTTAAACTTTTTTATTTTCTATTTTTCACTTTTGTGATGTTGGTTATTTTTCATTTTCCATTTTTATTTGTTTTATTGAGGTTTATTGGGTTTTTTTGGTATTTTTTTGTGTTTTGTGTGTTTGTTTCCAGTATTTTTTCTGTTTCTCTCTTCACATTCTCTTTCCTTAAAATTACTTTCCTATGACTAACACCTTTACTCTTTTCTGCTGACTCTCTATTGTCCATCATTTTAAATTCGTTCTTTCTATGGATTCTACTCTTCTCCACATTTCCACTTCACTGAAACTAAACCAAAATCATCACCCGCCCCATACATTTTATTCTATTCTATTCTCTACCCCTAACTTACCCTCCTGATGTACTTCCAGGACCTCTAGACTCCATTTACCCCTGGTTATGAACATGTAAGATGATGCTAAGTGAAATGAACTCCATGTTATGGAAATAAGTATTATATCACTGTTGTAATTACTTTCAACATTCCATGTGAAACCATACCTTCTATTGTTAATGATGTATCCCCTTCCTTTGGTTGTACCCTCACTATCACTGTATCTCATCTGAGTACACTGGATACTGTATATACTGGTATTAGAACTAAGGAAGTGAAAGGGAATATCAAAATCAAGAGACAAAGGATAAAAAGACAAACAACTCCAAAAGCAATAATTGCAAAACCATTTGGTGTAAACCAACTGAACAACTCCTGGGGGAGAGGGAAGGAGAGGGAGGAGTGGAGAATGAGGGAGGATGTAACAAACAGTACAAGAAATGTACCCAAGGCTTAACGTATGAATCTGTAAACTCTCTGTACATGACTTTGACAATAAATAAAACAAAATAAAATATCAAATCAATAATATATCTACCTTGGCGTATTTAAAAAAAAAGAAGTTTACAAATTAAACAGGTGGTGATAAAAACAGATTTTGAATTTATTAGTGTATATCCATGGCTTTATAAAACGGTTCAACCGCCATGTAAGGTGCCATAGCCTGATTCCAAAATGAAATAAAAATCACCATATTACAGAGATTATTCATGTCCAAATATATACTCAAAATACAAATATGTATGTATACATATGTTAAACAGGGATTTATACTGTCATGGCTATAATACTATCATTCAGAATAGACAACACATATAGTAAAACCAAACGTCCATTAAAAGGTGAATTTATAAACTAAATGTATCCCATGAACTATATAAAGTGTCAAACCACAGGAAATGGCAACACATCAGTGAATATTGGACATGAAGTAATACAAACTTCCAGAGTGTTAGATGGATTCAACTTACTTGAGCTACTTTTATATATTGAAAGTCACAGCGAATTGCTATAGAATTATGCCTAATGGGGAGTGAAGCGAGGTACAAAGGTGGGGTACTGTTTAATGGATCAAGAATTTCATCATTTGAAGACACAAGATTTCTGCAGATGGGAAAGTATGTTAACTGTGAAACAATGTGATAAGATGTTCTGCAATGTGCTATACATATAAATGGGAAGAAAAATAATTGCATTCCTGAAAATTGAACCACAATTTAAATTCAACAAGAATAAGTATTATTGGTAATAGAATAATATTCTTTTCTAACTTTTTTTTGTAAATGTTCTGCATCCCAATACTTAGATATAAAATTATTTTTTAATTTAACTTCATTGTAAAGATGATGTACAGAATTCACAATTACACACATAAGGTAATGAGTAAGGTTTCTCAATCTTGTTACCCCTTCCTTGATTTTTCTCCCACTTTCCCTCTTCCCATTCCCACCCCACTAGTAGAGATAATTTCTGGGATATTATCTTCCAAATACCTCTGTTGCATTGTTTATATATTTAATACTCTTCAGTGTTCAATAGACTAAAGGCAATTTTACAAATATTGGTGCTGTTTATCTTGACTTTTTCTCATGAGTACTATGAAACTCCATAAAAGTTCAAAGGACTGAACTGTCCTTTTCATCCTGTCAGGTCAGTGGGACATGGTACCTCACATCCACAGGCTGGCTGGAATCATTAGTGTCTTGATTGAAGCAGTGTTTGTCATATTTCCTTCATTCTATCACCAGGTCCTGCATATCATATTGTGTTAAACACACTTATAAATAAGAAAGATAAATTATAAGTCTGAGATTACATGCATAAAATAATTTTAAAGTTTATCCCAGGAAAATGTTTTGTGTTTCTCTAGTTGCCATTCATTTTTATTAAATTACTGATGACTGTACAATCTTTGGTACACATTGAGATATTGCCATATGTGTGTGTCATAAAATTGCACTATTTTCATTAAATTTACTTCTGTTGTTTATGGAGATGCTTACATTCTGTGTATTTTGGGCCAATTGTACAGTGAATAATATCACCATTGTGTGTGTGCTGTGTTTTTTTCTGTCACTCACTTCCTTTATACCACACACGATATTCTTCTAGTCCATTCTTAGCCTAGATCTACAGGGAAACAAACATTGCTGCCAGGATCATTTTATTAGAGAGTGTTATTAGAAACAACAATAGGAGTGATAAACTCTTCTCATTTGTTCTAGAAAAAAATGACATTTATTCTAAATAACACATTGAAGCAAAATAATATCCCACTTGTGTTTGAATAATAGAAGATCAATTTCAGATTAATACTGTACCTCATCTGGCTCTTATTTCTTGATTGGGAGGGAAGCTTTAGGGAATGTGTGCTGGGCCTCGCTCTACCGCCCCCCATCTGCGTGGTGGGGCGGTTCCTGGGCTTGTCTGCTTCTTCTGTGTGGGATCCATACTCGGTCTCTCACGTCCCCTGTCCATCGGGATTAATCGTGGGAGCGGGGTCCCAATGCAGCCTCGGTTCTTGTGTGGTTGTGAGACCCCATGCCTGCCAGCCCAAGGAAAGCCACGAGCGCATGGTGGTCTAGAAGAATACCTCTGGGGCATTCTGATTTATTTAAATGAGGAGCCAACAGATATACCCCCAAGGGCAGGCACAAGAGAGGGACTACAGGTTGGCCACAAGGGCTGTCCTTCAAGTGATGTCAGGGGATTTCCTTTGTGGGCAGAGATCCAGCCCCCCAAGGATTGGGTTCTAGGGTCCCTGGCCATCAGACACGTCCTCGACCCCAGGGGTGGGGGCTTCTCTTCCTGTTAAAGGCGGAAGAAGAGGGGACTGACGGGCTAAAGCCAGCTGTGGCCTCTTAAAGGCACAGCTGTCCCCAACAAATGTGTTTCCTAGAAACCCATGTTTTACGTCATTCTTAATAAATATGTCACCAGGGAATGAGGAAGAGAACATGCAAGTTAAAATTCTGTGCGAGGAGTGGTTAGAGAAAATATTGAATGACTTTGGAACCAAGTGAAAACATAAAGTTCTTAGTGAGATTGAAGAGAAAAATCAGACATTAACTGGAAGCACTTTTAACATTTTAGAAGAAATTTATAATTCTTGTGTGAATAAGTTGGCTCCCAACTTATTTATGAAGAAAGGAAGGAGACAGAGAGAACACACAAAACTTACTCCATTTCTTACCAAAGCTGGTTAGATTTCTCGGAATGTGGGCATGTCTCACACTTGCAGAACAGTAATAGCACAACCAGTTCCTACCGGACATCAGGCATGCGTGGACGCATAGGGACTTCCCTAAAATGGTTTACAAACCAGAAAGAGAAGATGACAATCAAGAAACGCATGGTATTTCCTAGTGCTAATGACATTACAAGGTAAGCTCTGTTGAATATTTAATTTAAGCACCATTAGTGCATTCTAAAGTGAACTAAATAGAAATATTATCACTTTGTAATAATTTAGGAATTGCTCTTCAGCAATGGTGATGTTGCCCTGAAAATAACAAGACACAGAAATCCCTCTTCCTCAATGCCAGCTAGAGCCACAATACTATGGAACAGAATTCACCTGAATCTGTCCTCCATCTCTTAATGCTGTCATGTTGCCCTATGTCAACTTGTTCTCTACAAACCTGTCAGTATTTTTACCTGTATATTGTGATATATGAATGTAGGTACATGTATATATTGGAACATATTATTCTTCAATTATTTACTATGAAACTTAAAATAATTTTTACATTCGTATGCTGAACAAATTTATTCTGGACATATTCAATAAAGCCAGTGTAGCTGTAGTTCCTGAAGGTGTGGTGCATTCTGTATTTAAAGATCACTGAGTTTACCTTTCAATCTACAGTATGTCACCATCTTACTCAATATTCTGGATCTGAAATAATTGCCCAACAGTAAAATGCTTCTTTACCTCACAGGAGAGAGTCTGGATGTCTCAGTGTTATAACTATGTGAATTCCAATCTTCTAAGGTAAGATGTTTTAAATATTTATTTTTAATTTAGTGCAACACACTCAAATATTTACAAAATGAATTATTTTAAGGGAAAGGATCTTCCATATAGAAATCCAGGACTGCAGAAAAGCCTCTAAGATACTATAAGTACTATACATTCATAAATATATTTCAGAGGAAATTAATATATAGATAGTACAGACTTCATCTTTAGTGGAAATGTCATCTGAAACACAAAATATTAAAACTTGAATTTTAATATCTAATGTATTTAGAGATGAACATTTTTGAAAATATACCATACTTTTATAATTTATTTTACTTTGTTTAACTGTAAAGGAAGTTGAAGTACTTTCCTGGCTTTTCTACCAATGAAAGGGCCGCAGCCATAGTTTTGGTGCCTGTCATGGCCAAATCTAGAGAAATTCAATCTCTGAGTCAATGTCTTCAGGCAGTTTTGAACTGTGTCTTTTACAATCACTCCCTTAGAGACTTCAGGCAACTGAGCACCCATTGAAATGTGTGTAACTGACATTCTCTCAGATTCTGTAGTGTCTTTAAAGATGATTACCAATAATATTATGCCATAAATACCAAAAGTACAAAATTATACAACTCCCATATTAATTTGTATGTCACTCTAAATGAAACCAAGCAAATCTGTATAAGCTTGATCTCTTTAATAAAAGATGCATACTTCTGAAAATCAATTATTTGCTCAACTTTCCAGTAATATTTGTCTTGTTGTGCAAATATATTTGTATTTCAAGAAATAGTGCTTTTGTCTGCAGTGTGTTTTCTAAGCACATACTGAAAATTTATATATGAGCTTATTATGTATGTCAGTATATAATATAACATATAGTGTGTAATGTACAATTATGTAAGTATTAAAATATTTAACAAATATTAATGCATTTACACATCTAAATTTAATTTTTCAATAAAATATATTGAACATTATTTATAATTTTTATATCCAATAAACATAAATATAGTATTTATCTATATTAAAAGTATATTATTAAACTTGCTATTATTTAATGATTATATATGTATCAATTTTAATAAATGTGCCTATTTACATTTATTTTTATTAACATTTACAGAAGCATGTTTATTAGGTCATTCATTAATAAATGTGGGTTAATTACAACTAAATATAACTAAATAAATGTAGGTTACTTATGGTTGTTCATATATTAATTAATATATACATGTTTATTAAATGTATTTTAAGTATGTTTATGATAAATATTAAAGCATGAATATATAAATATGTAAACTATGAATAAGTATATTAGCAAAAAGAAAACTTTAGCAACTAAACAAAAGACATTAATATCAGGTCTCATTTTACATATCTCTTCTTCAAGTGATATCTGATAACAAGTATTTACAATTATACACAGTGAGAATTAGGCTGAAAGTGTCAATTGTGATTTATAATAGGGACATTAATTTCTAAGTCTCTGGTGTTTCATTGTAAAACTATTGTATGAAGATCTTTTTCTGGTTTATGTTGCTTGTACTCCATTAATTTTTCATCTTGTCATCACTATCTGCTTAATTTGTATGAAAATTTGTTGAAGAATATAGAACTAATGAAATGTAGAGGAAAATATAAAGGATATAATTTACCCAGTGTAGCACTTTTCCTTAATTCTGAACTAGACAAACTAGGTTGTTCTTCAATTCTGAAAACAGTATTCACTACTTTTTCTCACAATTTCTGCCACTTTACTCACTCTGTGCGTGTAAATCAGAGTGTACTCCTAGATTTTATTAAGAACGTTAATCTCTGATGTTTAAGCAATTATTTTGCTGTATTCAAAATGTGCCTCTAATTTCCTGCTTATATCATAATTGCCAATTTTTCAAATAATATGAAAGCATATTAAATTAAATTATACAAAAGATTTCTCAGTGTAGTCATCATGCTATCCTATTATTAATAATATATATTTGCCTTAAAGTAACAAGATTTATTGCCTCCAAGGAAATCACCTAAAATAATACTTTGTTAAAAGAAATGTTTGCTCTATCATTACTGTTATGTGCAACAGGTAAATAGTATTGCATAATATTAAACGGATGAATTTGGGAAAATATGACAATCATATTAACCTGCCATGAAGTTAATTTCATGACAGAGAAGATAGACTCAATTCTCAAAATTCAGAATTCAGTAGTCATTTTAAATTCCTCCTTTGCTCTTTTGCAGGACTTTTGTTTTGTTTTTTGGTGTTATTTTTTTAAGCTGCGAAAGTGAAAGAATGCCTAATAACAGCACTGTAACTATATTTGTATTGTTGGGGTTGACACAGGATCCTCAAAAACAAAAACTGGTGTTTTTCATCTTCTTAATATTCTATGGAGGCACGATCGTAGGGAATTCGCTCATCATGGTAACCATCAAGTTCAGCCGGACACTTGGAAGCCCCATGTACTTCTTCCTGTATTATTTGTCCCTTGTTGATTTCTGCTTCTCCACGTCCATAGCCCCAAGACTCATTGCAGATTCCCTGTCCGCAAAGAAAATCATTTCCTACAATGAGTGCATGACCCAAGTCTTTGCACTGCATTTATTTGGATCTATGGAGATCTTTATCCTCATTGTCATGGCTGTTGATCGCTATGTGGCCATCTGTAAGCCCTTGCGCTACCCAAATATCATGCGAAGGCAGGTGTGCATAATCTTGACTGTGCTTTCCTGGATTGGGTCCTTCATACATGCGTCTTCTCAGATTGGCTTGCTGGTAAGATTGCCTTTCTGTGGGCCCAATTTAATTGACCATTATTGCTGTGATTTGCAGCCCTTGTTGGAACTTGCTTGCATGGATACTTACGTGGTCAACCTGTTGTTAGTGTTCAACAGTGGGGCACTTTGTTTGTGCAGTTTCTTGATTTTGATAATATCATACATTGTCATCTTATATTCCCTGCGAAACCACAGTGCAGAAGGGAGGAAGAAAGCTCTCTCCACTTGCTCCTCTCACATCCTTGTAGTTATACTAATGTTTGTTCCTTGTATATTTGTGTATACACGTCCTCCTACCACGTACCCAGAGGACAAGATGGTGACAGTGTTTTATACTATTGGAACACCCTTTCTCAACCCACTGATTTACACATTGAGGAATGCAGAAGTGAAAAATGCCATGAGAAAGTTATGGAATGTTAAAATGATGTCTAAGTGAGAAAATCAAATGTGTTTTTCTATAAATATTGTGATATAACACAGAGAGTTACTGAGTGTTTAAAGTTTCATGAAGAGGCAAGATTAATTCATAAGAGTTTTTCCCAATAACATTTCCTCCTCTGAATCTTTCCCAACTATGGAATTTCACAGGTATAATCTTTCTGATACTTTCTTTTATATATATTGTAATTGGATTTCTTTCCCTTTCTATGTGCTTCTGGCTTTATGATAGTAGTTTCCTTGAACTGTTACATGTTCATTTTTCCATAGCTTATTTCTGACATACTTACCTACCTACATTATATATCAACTCTTCTTCCACCATACACCTTATTGATAGGAGGAAAGATAATCTTGCATTCAAATTTTTTTCAAAGCTGTAAATATGTTTTAATTCTGTTTCTTTTTATAACATATTTCCAATAAATTAATTTCTCCTTGTCATTTCTACTAGAAAATAGTGAATGTGTGTATTAAAATTGCATGGTTCTTTCTGATGGAAGCATAGAGTTCCATTGTGTGTGTGTACCATATTTTCTTCTTCCATTTATCTACTGAAGGGAATGTGGGTTGATTCCATATTTTAGCTACAGTAAATAGCTGCAGTGAACATGGTTGTGCTGGTTGCTTTATTGTGACCTCATTTGTTGTCACTGGGTAAATGCCCAGGAGTGGGATTTCTGCATCACAGAGGAAGTCTCTGTTTAGTCTTTTAGGAACCTCCATACTGTTTTCTAGAGTTCTTGAACAAGTTAACATTCCCACCAGTAGTATAGTAGCATTCCATTTGGGCCACCTTCCCACCACCATCTGTTATTATTCATTTTCTTGATAATAGCCATTCTAACTGGAGTGAGGTGGAATCTCAATATTGTTTTGATTTCCATTTCTTTTATGGTCAGAAATGTTGAACATTACTTCATATGTTTATTGGACATTCTTTTTTCTTCTTCAGAGACATCTCTCTTTAACTCTTTACCATCTGTAAGGAAATAGAAAGGCTTGGAAAACCTTATATTGAATGAAATAAGCCAGACCCAAAGACATAGGCTGCAAAGTTTCCCTCATTAGTATAACTAGAATATTTTTAGGGCATTCTTAGCAGAGGATCACAATAGCTCAATAGCTATGTGCATATGACATATAAAATGATGCCTATCCAAATGAACTCCAAAAAATAGAATAAGAGATTTTTTTAATGGACTGTTTGCAGTTATTTCTTTTTGTTTCATTTTTTTTCCTTTGGTTTAATCCTTATTGTCACTGTTTGTGATTTATGTACTCTTTTATCTTGCATATAAGTTTATCTTATTTGTGGAAGGTTAGGGGAATCACAGAAACAGTGGGACAAAGGGTGAACCAATGTAACCATGATATTCACTATACACTATGTTGGAAATGAACTTTAGCACTTGCAAGGGAGTGAGGAGAGCCAGGGTAGGAAACGAGAGAAAATGAAGAAGGGGATAATGTTGTTCAAATAGAAATGTACTCATTAGCTTGCTATATAACTGTAACCCCTCTATACATCACCTGCACAATAATATTGTTTTAAAACTCCATGATTTATTTTTTATCATTAGTTTGATTTTTTTACTAGAGTTGTAGTTCTGAACTACAGCAATTTCTTGTGATAGAGTATTCAAAATTTATGGTATCAGATGATTACAATAAATGTAATACATTTGTGATATGTTTTTAACATACTGTTACATTCATCAAATATTTAGCTGCTTATATGATCAGCACATTCTGGTTTAATAGGATAGAACTCTCACCTTTAGGAAGAAAGCTAGGAAATCGACAGATGTTCCAAATCTAAATTTAAAACATTACCAATACTAATATTCAGCCTTTTTTCTGATACCATAGAGGAAAAAATGTAGAATTTTTTTCTAATCAAAAATTGTATTACCTGTTGTCTGCAAATGTGGTGATAGGAAAACAATAAATGAATCTTTGTCCCTCAAAAATACAATTGTCACTAGTTATTGGCTTTAGAGAGAAACAAACAGTGCTGTAACAAATCTATTCTCTACTGGTGTTCTTTATTTTTTAATAAAAATTTCATATGGATTATTTATAAAAATTTCATATGGATTCATGAATTATCCATAAAACTTTAATACTCTAATTCACAGAGCAAATTATTAGCTATTTTATATCTTTACTTCCACTGGTTTGCACTTTGAGGTTTTTATATTCATTGTTGATAGTGTATGAAAAACATTTAATTTGTAGTAAATATGAGCAGAGTCCATTTCATTTCTAACTTTACTTTTCACTGATGAATGGAAAATATTAAACATGATCAATTTTCTTTCCATTTTAGGAGAGGTGAGATGTTTTCTTTATTCATATATGCCTTTGATCTAAATACTACAAAGTAAGGTATTCAAGTGGAAAACTATAAAAAGCTAGATTGAGAAACTTGTAGTTAGGCTTCTAGGGAAGGGGAACATGAAAATAGACAACAGAAAAAGTGAGGGAGGGTGTAATAAGTTTGACAAGAAATGTACTCACTACCTTATGTATGTAACTGCAACCCCTCTTTACATCAACTTGACAATAAAATTAAATTTAAAAATGCTTGTAGGTAGAGAAATCATTTATTCTCCTAATATTGGTTTGCTACAATTTCCCAATTCTAGGTTTAAACAAGCTTGAGTTTACTTTATATGCTAAAGTAAAAAAAAATCTTTCAAATTTTAGAAAATTGATAGTGACCATGTCCTACATGTATTGTAGGTGAAATGTGCAGGATAGAACAAAAAAAAGAATCATTAAAAATATGAGCTTTAAGCCTGAGAAATTTGCCCAGTCATAAAGCTACCTCCTACCTAGCATGCACAAGGCCTTTGTCTTAGGCTTCAGAAACACAAACACACATACACACACACAAACATGCACACAAACTAATTAAATGTTTAGAATCTTAGGTTACATTTTAGTCCTACCAATTTATAGAGTAGTAATATTATCAAAGTATATGAAATCTTGGTTATAGTAGAGTTTAATCAGAAGTGATAATGCCTCCCAACTCATTGCTTGTTATGAAAAATGAGAAAGGTAATGATTACTACAGCCTATTAAAAGGTTTTTGTTTTGTTTTGCTCTTTTATGTCAGTTGTGCCACTTGAACTCAAGAATTACGCGCTGCCTGAGGTCTTTTCCTCAAGGCTAGTGCTCTACTACTTTGAGGCACACCATCACTTCTGGTTTTCTGGTGGCTAATTAGAGATAAGAATCTTACAGATTTTCCTGACAGGCTGACTTGAACTGTGATCCTCAGATATCCATCTTCTGAGTAGCTAGGATTACAGGGATGAAGCACCAGCCTTCAGCTTATTACCAGTTTTTACAATGGATATTTAATATGATATTATTACCAATAAATAGATTGTTGGTTTAATAACTAAATTGCAAATTTTACATTATCAGCCACCATATGCTTTTAGTAATGCCTATTTCCATTTAAGACAATATATAAAGATAGGGAAATGAAGTTTAAATTCATTATTTTTCTTTCAAGTTAATTCATATTCTTTCTGCTTTCTTGAAAGAGGAAAGAATTGTTATCCTTTATATAATGAACTTTAGTAACAACAAAAGGCTGTTGCTCAATGATATTTTACTTTTTGCTCCAGTATGAAATAAACTAGAATCCAACAGAGTAATTCAGTTGTACCCAGGATTTCAAAATACCCTCCCAACACAGTAGGTTCCTGGACATGGTGGCTCATAACTGTCACCCTAGAAACTTGGAAGGCAGAGATGAGAGAATCATAATTTCCAGCCAGACCTCTAATATTTCAAAAGATAGTAAGGCCCCATCCCAAACCAGCCTGTGTTTTATTTTGGTAACATGGGTATTGTATATATGTTTATCTGAATTAGGGAAGTGAAAGGGAACAAAAAATAATGAGACAAAGGGTAAAAGGCAAACCAATGCAACAGCAACACTTAGAAGACAGAATGTTGTAAACCAACTGTACAACATCCAGCAGGAACTGGGAAGAAGGGAAGATGGGAGGAAAAAATGAAGAAAGAGGTAGCAAGTTTGACAAGAAATGTACTTACTACCTGATGTATGTAACTGTAACACCTCTATACAGCACCTTGGCAATAAAAAAATACAATATACAATCATCATATAAAAGAGAATCTCCATTCCTACACATGCATTCAAAATACATGAAGAATTTGTATTTGAGTAGGGATTTCTGCCTTCACGGATATTCAAACCAAGCATTAATCAACAGGTGATTTTATAAACCAATATATGAATGAACTACCTGGAATATCATTCAGTGTCAAAACTCAGGAAGTGATGACATGCTGGTGGACTTTGAGGCCATGAAGTGACACAAACTAGAATGCACACATGATGAGTGGTTTGACTGATCTTCAGAGTTCAGTATCATGGTCAATTTTCATAGACTATGGTTATTGGATTGAATTGAGGTGCAATAGTGAGGTGTTGTTTAATGGATAAAGATTTTTTGAATTTTATAATAAAGAATTTCAATGGAGAGGAGAGAACAATGACTATTAAACAATGTGAATGGAGGTATGCAATGTACTACACACACAAAAACAGGAATGGTAACAAATGGTATTCCTATGAATTGGTCCTCAATTGAATTTCAACAAAAATGGTAAGAATGGAAATTGAAAATTGCTTGATAGTTTTTCACTTTAAATGACTTAGGCAGCTTTCAGGAGTTTAAGCTATAGACTTCTCTGAAGTCTTCAGTTGTGCTGTTCCTCTCAAGATTAGCATGAAACTCCATAAAACTTCAAAGGACTCAAGTGTCATTTTCCTCCTGTCAGGTCAGTGGCACACAATAGCCTCACAACAACAGACTGCCTGGAATCTTTGTTGTCTTGATTAAAGCACTGTTTGTTGTATTTCCCTCCTGCTATCACTCAGTCCTGCATACCATACTGTGTAAAACATACTTACAAAAAAGAAAGAAAATTTATAAATCTTTGAGCTCACATCCATAAAATAATTATGGATTTTAACCCCAGAAAGCTTCTCCCCGAGCCATTCATTTTTATTGTTACTGATGACTGTGTAGTCTTTGGTACACATACACACACACACACACACACACATATATTGACATATTGACATATGTGGGGGGGGGGGTTAAAATTACTGTAGGTTTGGTTACCTTTACTGCTATGTTGTTATTCAGATACTTACATTCTTCATATATTTGATCATCATATAGTCTTACATTGAACCATATCTACAGTAAATAAACACTTCACTGTCTGTGTGCTGTGTGAATTTTGTCACTCACTTCCTTTGTACCTCACAGGAGATTCTTCTTGTACATTCTCAACGTAGATCTACTAGGAAATAAACACTACTCCCATGATCATTTTATTAGAGTGGTATTAGAAACCACAGTATGAGTGCTAAATTATTTTTATTTGTTCTAGACAAAGAGGGTATTTGTTTTCCTAAATGGCACTTTTAATTGAAATAGTATTCCACTTTTACATACAATAGAACAAAATTATAGATTATGTTCTTTACCTCATCTGGCTCCTGTTTCTCAATTGGGGAGAGGGGAAAGAGACACTTTAGTGAATGATTTCCCAGATGCCTGTATTTTACATCATTCTCACTAAATATACCACCAGGGAATAAGGAAGGGAGAAAATCCAAGTTAAAAATTCTGTAGGAGGAGTGGTTTTAGAAAATATCAAATGACTCTGGAACCAAGTGAAAACATAAATTTATCTCAGAGATCCAAGAGATTCTGATTTCAGAATAATCTGACATTAGAGTTCTCACTTGAGGAAATTGCTCACAAATTATCTATGAAGAAAAGGAGACTGAGCACATTATCCTTACTTAATTTCTTACCAAAACTGGTAAGATTTCTATTAATGTCGCCATTTCTTATACTTGTAGAATATTAATCTCACAGCCAGTGCCTCAAATGCTTCAGCATGTGCAGAAGAATAGAATGCTTAGGGATAATTCTATTAGAGGTGACAATCCACAATGAAAAGATGACAAATATGTTCAGGTGGTTCCTGATGATAATGACATTACAAGGTAAGCACTGCTGGAGATGATCATTTTAAAATTAATTACATACAAATAATGCCAATTTGGGTTTGTCTAGGAATTGTTCATCAGCAGTGGTGATATTGCCTTGAATATAGGTGGATTCAGAAATTCCTATTCCTCGATGCCAGCTAGATCCGCAATAGTATGGAACATGATTGAGCTGAATCTATCACCAATCCCTTAACCCTGTGATGTTGTCTTACATTAATAATGACTTGCTCTATACAAACATGTCAGGATTTTTATCTGCCTTTACCAGTCCATAGTAATATATGTATATAAATACATATGGTGACAGGAACAGATTATTTTATATTACTTATTCATAGAACATTTTTTATATTTGCATGCTGAAAGAATTCATTTGGAAAATATTCGATGTTCAAACCAGCATGCCTGTAGTTGCTGATAGTGTGTTAAATTATATATTTAAAGTGTACTCACCATGTTATTCAAGCCTCTGGATCTGAATTAATGACTCCACAGGGCCAGCATACTGCCTGTCTGCACTGACAAGAGTTGGGATAGCTAAATGAGCCCAAGTCTTCTAAGGTAAGATGATTTTAAACTTTATTTTTAACTTAGTGTGACACACATGCAAATGTTTACAAATTGGATAATTTTAAAGGAAGTAGATCTTCCATATGGAAGTGCCAGAAGTCAACTCGCCTTCTCAGATAGTACAACTATATATAATATTTATAATACCCTTTTAGAGGGAATTAGTGTATAAAATCAGATACATATATGTTTATGTATTTTATTACATAATTCATTTTTAGTGAATACACAGCATCAAAATCTTGAATTTCAATTTCCATTGTATTTAGAGGTAATTGCATATGCTTGATATTTCTTATAAGGACAAAGATCTTCATGAAAGAATCAAGTGTTTGTTCATTATTTGGGCTAGTATTTAGATTATCTGTGAAATATTTACATTTCTAGAAATAATGTTTTGGTCTGCAGTATGTTTTCTAAACATATTATGCCAGTTTGATATGTATATCTTGGTAAGCTTATGTTTATTAAAATGTTAGAAGAGCAAATATTCTTTTGTCCTTAAGATATTCATAAATATATTTGCATAGGAAAACACATTGGAAATGAAGATAAATATATTTAAGTATTTTTAAAAATATATTTATATATGATTCTATATGTAATATATAAAATTACTGTCTACTCTATTTTTATGAAAACTTGTTGAAGGATATATAACTCGCAAAATGGACAGGAAAATTTTTAATAAATGCATCGTTTTACTATTGGAGAGGTAATGTACAGAGAGTCTACTGTTAAATAAGTCAGGTAAAGAGTACATTTCTTTTTGGAGAGTGTCACCATGTCCCTCACTCTCTCCTAGTTTTTCCCTCCTATCCAAACTCACAAGTTGTACAGTTCATTTTCCACCTAATGTCTAGTGAGTACCACTGCTGCATTTGCTCACCTTTTTTCCCTTCCTTTATGTGCCTCCTCTTTTTTTTTTAACCAGTCTTGAGGCTTGAACTCAGGGCCTGAGCACTGTCCCTGGTTTCTTTTTGCTCAACGCTAGCATTCTGCCACCTGAGCCACAGTGCCACTTCTGGCCTTTTCTATATATGTGGGGCTGAGAAATCAAACCCAGGGCTTCCTGTATACGAGGAACGCACTCTTGCCACTAGGCCATATTCCCAACCCCTGTGTGCCTCCTCTTATACTCCCATAATAGCAATAACACCAAAAAATCTCTTGCTTCTATTTCTTGCAGGTAATTTTGTAAAATATTATTTTATATGATTATATGCACATAACTATTGAGCCTTTGTGGTCTGCTCCTGTGAATATCCTTCTTGTTCTCACTGCCTGACTGTCTAGAGATATGTGTAATTTACCATCAGACAGGCAGGTTTAAAGGATATAAATTTAGCCATGATGTGAGTTTACATTAATTTTAATTCTGAATTTGACTGACTAGGTTAGTCTTCATTTCTGAAATGTTATATTCACAATTCCTTTACCATGGTATCTGCCACTTTCACTCACTATTTGTGTATGGGTATCTGACAGTGCACACGTAGATTCTATTAAGGACAGTAATCGCTAAGGCTTAGAAATTTTACTACCTACGTTATTCAAATAAGAACCTCACATTTTACTAGTAGCATAATTGTCAAGTTCAAATAACATCAAAACATATTAAACTAAATTATGCAAAAGTTTTTTGATTCAACATGCTATCCTACTGTTAATACATCTTTGTTAAAACTAATAAGAAACATTTATTGACTCCTAAGAAATCACCTTGTTAAAAAAAAACATTTTCTCTTTCATTACTGCAAATTGTATTGCATGACATTAAATTGATGAATGCAGAAAAATGAAATATTAATAAGTAATAACCCACTAGTCATTTAATTTCATGACAGAAACAGACACAAATACAAAAATTGAGTAATACTTTTCCTTTGCTCCTTTGCAGATTTTTTTCTGTGAGTTGAGATTTCCTCACATCAACTAAAATGATGCCTAATAACAGCACTGTAACCATGTTTGTATTGTTAGGGTTGACACAGGATCCTCAGAAACAAAAATTAGTGTTTTTCATCTTTTCAATTTTCTATGGAGGCACTTTTGTGGGGAATTCGCTCATCATTGTCACCATCAAGTTCAGCCGGACGCTTGGCAGCCCCATGTACTTCTTCCTCTTTTATTTGTCCCTTGCTGATTTCTGCTTTTCCACGTCCATAGCCCCCAGACTCATTGCGGATTCCCTCTCTGCAAAGAAAATCATTTCCTACAATGAATGCATGACCCAAGTCTTTGCACTGCATCTATTTGGTTGCATGGAAATCTTTGTCCTCATCCTGATGGCTGCTGATCGCTATATAGCCATCTGTAAGCCCTTGCGCTACCCAACCATCATGCGAAGGCAGGTGTGCGTCATCTTAATTGTGTTTGCCTGGTTCGGGTCTTTCATACATGCCACTGCCCAGATTGTCTTGCTCTTAAAATTACCCTTCTGTGGGCCCAATTTAATTGACCATTATTGCTGTGATTTGCAGCCCTTGTTGAAACTTGCTTGCATGGACACGTACACGATCAACCTATTGTTGGTGTCCAACAGTGGTGTAATTTGTTCAAGCAGTTTCTTGATTTTGATGATCTCATATGTTGTCATCTTGCATTCACTGAGAAATCACAGTGCAGAAGCCAGGAAGAAAGCTCTCTCCACTTGCACATCTCACATCACTGTAGTTATAATATTCTTTGTTCCTTGTATATTCATGTATACTCGTCCTCCTACCACTTTCCCTGTGGACAAAATGGTGGCAGTGTTTTATACCATTGGAACGCCCTTTCTCAACCCACTGATTTACACACTGAGGAATGCAGAAGTGAAAAATGCCATGAGAAAGTTATGGAATGTTAAAATCATGACTAAGTGAGAATATATTGTGATATAACACACAAAGTTACTGAATGCTTAAATTTTCATGAAGAGGTAAGATTCCTTCAGAAAAGTTTATACCAATATTTACTCCTCTGAATCTCTTCCCAATTGTGAAATTTGAAAGTTATATACTTGCCTACACTTCTTCATTCATATCTAATCTAATAGGCTTTTTCTTTTCCTTTCTATGTGCTTCTGGCTTTAAAATAGTAGTTACTCTGAACAGTTAAGTTTGTCATTTTTCCTGAGAGCTTATTTCTGGCATAGCTACATGTATTATGTATCAAAGCTTATTCAACACACCTGATTGGTAAGAAGAAAGACAGGATTTGTTCAAAATTGTGAGCATCCTTAAATACGATGTAGTTCTCTACATTTATTTATTTATATAACATATTTCCAATGAAATTGTTTCTCTTGACCATTTATACTACAAAATATTAAATCTGTGTATCAAAACTGCATGATTTATTTTATCATTAATTTGATTTTAGATTCATAGCACTGAACTACAGGAATATCTTCTGTTATAATATTCAAATTTGGTGATATCTGGTACTTACTGTAAATGTGAGAAATTTGTGATATGTTTTAATATACTTGTGTACACTTCAAATATTCAACAATTTATATGGTCAGCACATTCAAGCTATACTGAGGACAGAACTCCAACCCTTACGTAGAAGCTTAGGAAATTAACAGATGTTACAAATCTAAATTTAAAATATTAAGTATCTAGTGTTCAGCCTTTTTTTGCGACTACAGGGAAAAATGTAGAAAAGATTTCCAAGTCAAATATTGTATGATGTATTGTCTGTAAATCTGATAATAGGAAAACAATAAATAAATTTTTGTCACACAAAAATATAAAAGTTTCTAGTTATTGGGTTTAGAGAGAAGCAAACACTGCTGCAGCGAATGTTTTCTTTACTGGTGTTGTCTTATAAAATATTCATATGGGTTCATTGAATTACCCATAAAGTTTTCATGCCCTAATTAGCATAGCGAATTATTAGGTGCTTTATTTCCCAAGGCTTGTATTTTGAGGTTTTCATATTCTTTGATTACAGTGTATGCAAAATATATTACCTATAGTAAATATTGCCAGATTCTGTTTCATTTTTAACTTTATTTTTCACTGGTGAATGGAAAATACTGAAAATAATCAATTGTCCTTCCATTTTAGAATAGGCTGAAAGTGTTTCTGTAAATCATATGTTCACTTGATCTACATAATACAAAGTGAAGCATTCAACTGAAAAATTATAAAAACGTTATATTTAAAAACCTACAGCTAGAGAAATCACTATTCTCATAAGGTTGATTTGCTACAAATTACCAGATGAGAGGTTTAAAGAAGCCCAAATTCAGTTTATCTGTTAAAGAGAAAAAATCTTACAAGTAGCATAATACTCATGAAACTTTAGAAAACTGATGCAATGACCATGATCTGCATTTATTTTATCTGGAATGTGCATGGAGGTACATAAATAATCATTAAAAATTGAGCACTAGGGCTGAGAAGTTTTCTCAGTGGTACAGCTCCTACATAGCATTCCCAAGGACCTTTGCTTAGACTTCACACACACACACACACACACACACACACACACACACAAATTAAGTGTTTAGAATCTTAATATATCAAGTTACATTTGGGCTCTACCACTTCATAGAGTAGTAATATTATCAATGTATATGAAATATTGGTTGTAGTAGAGCTTAATCAGAAGTGAAAATGGAACTAATTTGTAGCTTACGATGAAAACTGAGCAAGATAATGCTTATTAGAGTTTATTAGAAGGTTTTGTTTTGTTTTTCTTCATTTGGTGAGTTGTGGCACTTGAACTCAGGACGTGAGTGTTGTTGTTTCCTGAGCTCTTTTGCTCAAGGTTAGTGCTATACCACTTTCAGGCATAGCATTGTTTCCTGTTTTCTGGTGGCTAATTGGAAATAAGAGTCTCACTTGCTTTCCTGCAGGACTGGCTTTGAACTGTAATTCTCAGATACCTTCTGAGTAGCTCGAACTACAAGGGTGAGCCACCAGGTCCCAGCTTACTACAAAATTTTACAATTAAATTTTAACATGACCTTTTTATTAGAAAATAGATTGTTCTCTTTATTAGCCACTGTATATTATTGGTAATGCCTATTACATTTAAGACAATTTATAATGTCAGGGGAAAAGTTAAAATTCATTGTTTTCCTTTCAAGTTTATTTTTGTTTTTGTCTTTCTTGAAAGAGGAAATAATTTTTATCATATTCATAATGAACTTCCATAACAATATATGTTATTCAGTGATCTTTTACATTTTGTACTGGTAAGAAAGAAATTACAGGAAAAAAGTCAAACAGTATAATTCAGCTGTACCAAATGTCTCAAAATACCCTCTCACTATAGAGGTTCCTGGACATGGTGGCTTACACTTGTCATCCTGTCATCCTAGAAACTTGGAAGGCAGAGATGAGAGTATCATGATTTCCAGCCAGACCTCAAATACATCAAAAGATAATGAGGCCCCATCCCAAACCAGACAAGCTGGTCATGGCATCTACAAAGCAATTGGAGAGGAAAATGCTGAAAACTGAAATGAGATGGCATTGGTCAGGAACCTAGAGTGACATAATAGGTAGATGAACATAGGCTAAGCACCATTAGGGAATTACAATGTAACACCCCAATAAGATGCCACTAAGTCTCTATTTGAACAAGTTCATGAGATAGGGAATCCCCATGCCAATCAACACAAGCTGAGCAGAATGGCATGTCCCTGTCTTCTCAGACCCATGGGGAATGTAAATAGTATGATCAACATTCAGTCAGCCAGGGTATAAATGTAAGACCTCATCCCACAAAATTTAAAATCAGAATGCCTATGTAATATTTCAAATGATGTGGTAGCTAATACTCATCCACAATTTAAGTTACATTTCTAGGAAATTAAATAAGGTTGTCACTAAAGGCAAACTGCTTCTAAGTTGTGGATAGTACAGCAGGTGTGATATGACATTTCATTGTGAATTTGAGTCACAATTTCCTGATTATTAGGGACAACATGGTTTAATCTCATAGACCCTTAACTTGTGCACATGAGGATGTATACAAACAGCCCCAAATGAATTAACTGATTTACAATGGATGCTATTAGAATCGCATCGTAGATGCTTAGAAAGACTAAGTGAAAGTTCAACCAAGTAATAGAGGCTGTGGCAAGGAGAGAGAGGTAGAGATGAAGGTGGATAAGAGTAAGAATGCAATGAAGAACATATAGCATGTACTACAAAATTAAAAACTGTGTGGGAAGGAATGGATCTAAGCGGGTGACACAGAACAAGATTCATATGCTCTCTACTAAATGCTGCTTCCCTTCTGCTACTAGATAATAACACAATAAATTAATACAAATATTTGCAAATCAATACAGATAGTGATAAAGAAAGGTTGTGGTATTCATTTTATGGCTTGATAAAATGGTTCAACTTCTAAGAAAGATGTTGTCTCCTGCTTCAACCATGCTATATATACTCACCATACAACAGAGATTTTCCCTTTCTGAACATGCCCTCAAAATACATGAAGATTTTATATTTCAGCCCTCATAGCTATTCAAACGAAACATTCATCAACACATGAATTTATATACTGTATAACATGAACTACCTGGAATATCATTCAGTGTCAAAACTCAGGAAGTGGTGTCATGCTGGTGAACTTTCAGATCACAAAGTAACACAAAACTGGAGTGCACACCTGCTGAATGGCTCAGCTTATTTGAGGTGACTTGAGTGTTCATGGACAACTGCTGTAGAATTAAATTTATAGGACTGGAGTGAGGTACATCTGTGGATGCAGATTTTCTGAATTTGAAGATAAAAGTTCCCTGTAGATATGAAAGGGGGATGATTCCTAAACAATGCGATTGGATGCATGCAACGTAGCACACACATAAAAACAGGAAGAGTAACAAATTATATTTTTACAAATTGGTCCTCAATTGAAATTCCACAAAAATAATATTAATACACTGTGGTAATTGCTTGATTGTCTCCCATTTTGAATGACTCAGGCAGCTTTCAGGAGTTTAAGCTATAGACTTCTCTGAAGTCTTCAATTGTGTTTGATTTTTTTTTAATGTATTTCTCAAGAGTAGCATGAAACTCTCTGCCGAGCCAGCTGGCAGCGAAAAGGGAATCCTGACTGAGGGCGGCGAGGATTAAAGAAAAGGTAAATACAAGACAAGAGAAAAAAGACAAGAGGCAAAGATGGGGTACGGGAGGTCTGCAGCCATAAGATTGAAACTCAAGACTGCAGCCAAGTTTATTCTTAACTCCCAGCTTATATGCAGTTTTGGAACCAGGGAACAGCATAAGGTTGTTAAAATTCAAGAACACAAAGAGGCTTTGAAGTTTGCAACATTTGGTTACAGTAAACACAGGTTGATTAACATAGGAATCTACTCCAGCGGACATAGCACAGTGCGGACATAGCAAAGCAATTCTGGATAGTGGCTGTGAACAAATGTCCTTGCATCTAGCGTATCCTGGCGATAAAAGCACAGCCAGAGGAGAGAATGAATTTTAGCTGCAAGTTTGGCTCCCGACATTCTGGCGACATCGGCACAGCCAGAGGGCAGGATGAGCTTAGCTGCTAGCTCAGCTCCCAACATTTCCCCCCCCCCCCCGTCTTTATTAAAAGAAGCGAACCCGTCTGTCTTAGGTGGGGTGGGTCGCCCAGCCTGCCTTACCCATCCTGGGGTCAACTTCAGAGCAATGCTGAAGGCCCATGTCTTAGGTCGGTCAAGCTGGCCCCGCCCTCAAACCCGTCTCTGGCTGCGGTTCCTCTCAGGGGGAAAATTCATTCACTGGGAGCTTGATCTTATGCAGCTGACTGGCTAAACTCATGAAAGAGTTTTGCAATATGCATACAATGCAAGGAAGGCATAGGAAAGCCATCAGCAAAAGTATCCCCAGACCAAGAAATGTCATTAGCAGCCCCTTAACATTAGTCAAGGAAGGGATATACTGTTGAAGTTGCTCAAACAGTTCTTTTGCTGTTTCTGCCACTTTAAAGTCCAGAGGTGGAGCTCGCTCTAGGGCAGCTTTTTGCCTATGGAGTTGAAAGAGATCTAAGGACAAATTATTATGGTGCCAAATACCACTTAGATGTGCTACAACTTGTTCCCAATGATAGCTGGACCCATTATATTTATGGAGGGTCACACAAATAATGTCAAACCCAGCATGACAGCGAACTCTATGAAAAGTTTGCAAAGCACGAATTTGCTCTCCCAGTGACAACACAGATTCATACAATGCTTCTAATTTTTGTTCTACCTTATCATCAATCCTGCCTTGAAAGTGCAGGGCTTGCGTGGTATTATGAGCAAGCTGATTAACATAGTGAGCTTATTAACAGCTCACTAGCTGTCTGCACACTTTGTGTTAAAGCCACAGTAGCCACTGCAGCAGAGGCAGCTAAGGAAATAAAGGCTACAATGCCTGCTAATAACAGCCCTACAAATCATCTAGGGTGCATAAGCTCTTTTAAATGTTTTAACACTTGAATACCTGTTTCTTCATACCAAGCTTCAGATATGTTCATATGAAGCATGACAAAAGGTGGCTGTTTAATAATAATTACAGAATCAGTAAGACCACTATACAAGCAATTTGTAAAAGAACAGTTAGTACAAGTGACATTAAAATACATGGCTCCTATAAAAATGTTAAAAGGTCCATACATAAGGGCATAAGGGGGTGTTAATAACTCATAATATTTTTTAAAGAAGATGAAGTGGGCCAGGAGATATTTTTTAGGGCAGCCACTAACATCCAGACATGACGTTGAGAGTGTCCATTCATCCACCACAGACCTGGGTTGTACTTGTTGGTGAGATGAGATTGGCTCCAGACCAGTCCATCAGCTGAAAATTAGTTACTGAAATATTGGTTATAAAAGGATGATCATGTCTGCACTTTATGGGTGCAGTTCTCCCGTGGATTCGACAATTTGGGAGGAGTTGATGCAGTGAGGTATCATGAAAGACAAGGTAGATTGGCATGTACAGGAAACCCAGTAGGCAATGAAGTCATTCATATATTATATACTTGACTACTATCAGGAATCCAAATTCTATGATGTATGGATTGCATTACAGTACAGCCTGGAATATAACTGTTGGAGTCAGTTGTAAAGCATAAAGGGGTTCCAATGCCAGAAGCTGCAAAGTTTCCCATTTTAATGTGTTGGACAAAAGGGTCTGGAGCTGTACTGTACGCTGATCTGTTGACATGGACGAACACCTCAGCTCCTTCCCAAGTCGCAGGGTGCACAATCGGTGGATCTGGCACGTAAGCCCAGTGGGTCAGCGCTTGTACCATTCTGATGAGTTTCCACAATCCGAACCCAATGCTCAGGTAGCCAGCGGGCATCATTTTCATCCTGTGAAAAAACACAGACATGTCCTCGACCCCATGTCAATACCAGATCGGGCCTGTGCCAAGCACTTGTTAAAGGATCTTTCCAGTTAACTTCGGCAAAAGCTCTTTGCTCTCTCTTTTCCCAGAACTGCTGTGCTGCGGAGTGGCCATTGCAGTCCAAATTTAAACAATTTATTACGAATAAAGCGTGAGAAAGAATATTAACAGGAGAGAAGGGGTATAATTCCCCCCCCCCCTTTTAATTTAGAAATTTGGTGTTTTAACAAACCGTTGGTCCGTTTAACAATTCCTTGACCTTGAGGATTATAGGGAATTCCTGTAGAGTGAACAATTTGGTAAGATTTGCAAAAAGTTTGAAAAGCTCGTCCAACATAGCCTGGACCATTATCAGTTTTAATTTGTTTACGAAGTCCCATAGTAGCAAAGCAGCATAAGGCATGGGAGATGCAATGTTTGCTAGCTTACCCTCTAAGAGGAGTAACCATAATAAAATTAGAGTAAGTGTCTATGGTAACATGGACAAAGCAGAGCTGTCCAAAAGAGGGGATGTGGGTAACATCCATTTGCCAAACATGGTTGGCCACTAAGCCTCGAGGGTTACTGCCATTGGAGGGCACAGGAAGGAAGGTAGTACAGTTGGGACAAGTTTTTACAATTTGACGAGCCGCCTCACATGTGATATGAAATTGCTGACATAAGGCATGACTGTTTTGATGGTGGGCAGCATGTGATTGCTTTGCTAAGTCAATTTGAGTGAGAAAAATTTGAGTAGCCTCATCCATAATAGCATTGCCCTCAGTTAATGGTAAGAAGAGGCAAAGTGAAGTAATTTGTTGGAGGGACAATGATGTGAAATTATGCCCATTAAATTGTCCCAAGCAATGGCCCAGGAATCACAATGAATATAAAGCCATTCTTGCTGTTGTAAAGTATAGGGGATATAAACAACCTGTGGATCTCGTCCAAGATACTTACAAGATTCCACACGGCACATATGAACTAAGGTGGCCACCAATTTATAATAGGGAGTTAACACTTTTGAAGGAGTAGCAGGCAAGGAAAGCCATAAAAGGGGTCCCTTCTGCCAGAGGACCACTGTTGGAGAATGAGGTGTAGTTAAAATATATGCTTCCCAAGGGGCTGATGTAATTTACATGTTGGGAAGAAATGAAAGAATTTACTATGCTTAAGGCTTTGGCTGCTTTAGTTGTCATTTCTATGGGAGATGTAGGGTGAGGGTACCCCTTTAATAGATCAAATAAGGGTTTTAATTCAGCTGTGGATAATTTAAGATAAAGCGAAGCCAATTAATATCTCCCAGAAATTTTTGAAAATCATGCAAAGTACGCAAATGAGAAGTATTAACCTGTAATTTCTGACTAGTAAAATAATAAGGACCCAAAATATGACCAAGAGGGATTTTTATTTTTCTCTGCCTGGGCTGGCTTTGAACTGTCCAAGGAGTCTTAGCCATAAAAGCCCTTTTTATTTCCAATTAAAGCAACAGGAGAACAAAAGGAGTAGAGTTTACTTGTAAGTTTTTAAGAATTAACCAACAAATAGTTGCCAGAGTTTTGCTGTAACACTTAAAGAACAGTAGACTGAATGGGATCCATGTGCCATTAAATCAAATCATATTATTTAACCTTACCTTACTGGCACGTGAAAGAGAAAACAAATGAATAAAAAGTCTCAGCTTCAGTGGATCTGAAGTGGCTGTGTCTTCCATCCCAAATTAGCAGGCCAGCAGGAGATATGGCTTGCATCTGGATAAGGCTATATTAGCATCTCAGAGTTCCCTGGATAGGCTGTCACATTTTCTGCTTTTTACCTGTAAATTTCTACACAGACTGGTTAAGGGCATTTTCAAACAGATTTTAGAAGGCTTGGGCCTTTAACCATCTTCCTAGTCACAAAATCCACACAGATTGAAGGCCAACCAAGTCTGCTCCCTGTAGCAGCCAGGACAGTTTGTGAGTCATGGAGGGAGAAGACATCAATGCTACCCCAATGCAACCCTGTGGTCGCCAAACACAACTCTGATGCTTTTAACCTTGGAATAAGTCTCGGTTGCAACTCTGTCATGATAGGCCTGTTATAAACCCAACTCTAATCTTGGGGCAGGTAGAGCCAGGGTAGTAGCCTTTGACAGCCTGGGCCTGTCAAAATCCTCACAGGACTCCTAGATGCCTGAGCAAACCAGGCAGTTTGGGAGCTGACTGGTGAGGCAGCTTTCTGTAGCCACAGACTGCCCCGGTCCACTCAGCTAATGCACATGTCAACCTGTATCCTATAAAGCAAAATGTTAATTTTGGGTCAGGGAAATTTAGGTTAATAGACACATTTGTGCAGTTTTTCCAAAATGACTCTGGTCCCTTGAGCTTAAAGAGTTTATGAGAGCGCAGTGAAAAAAGAAGAAAAAAAAATGGAGAAGCAAAATCTTAGTCTATATCAAAGAATTGTCAGGATTAGATGTACACTTGACTCTTAGCAAAGATAGACACAAAGAATAACACACTGGTTTTACATCATTGTACTTCTATCACGTGCTGTATATTAGAACCTTTTGGAGTTTTTCTTAGACACATTTGTTTGCACCCAAACATATCAGTTTGGGTTTGAAATCTGTTTTTAGTTTTGTTTTTAAGTTTTACCAACACATAGACATAGACAGACATACATACACATACAGACAATGTGCACCAGCTTTGGGGCACACTTAGAATTGTTCGTTAATTGGCCATGTAAGTTTTCTGGAATTCCAGTGGCAAATGATATTATTTTGCCTATATTCTAGAACCACGTGGTTAGATAGTAAACAAACAAACAAACAAAAAAACCTTTTCAGCAAACCAAAAACTTCAGATCATCGAGAAGCCACATATTGAGAAACCAGCTTAGCTCCCATGGGGAGCTTATGAACAGAACACAGAGAGCAAGCTCACAGTAAGACACCTTCATCTTCCAGCATTTGAATTGCAAGGCACTTTTGAAATGCAAGGCCACAGGACTCCAAGTCCCTTCCCAGCCTCCATGAATTTGGCATGCTTGTCACCTGGGGGATGGGCAGGCTTCCACCCCAACCAATCCTATTGTCAACCTTATGCTCAATGCTAGGGAAAACTTACGATTTAGCCAAACAAGCAGAATTTAACTGAGTCTCCAAAGTTAACATCAATAACAAGAATAGAAAACCTTTCTTTGAGTCTTTCAAAGCAGATGTTAAACAAATATCGATACCCATCCTATGTCACAAGCAGGCAGGTAGAGTTTAGAGGCAGGCAGAAAAAGAGACAGAGAGAACTTCATCTGCCTGAGCGCGCATAGAAGTTAGGTAAGTCCTGCAAAATACTCCAAATATGTAAGATCGGGCTCAAACTTGAGCAGCTTTCCTGAAGCAATTTAGACTGTCCCCCACTTGATGAGTGACCAGTGGAGCTGAACTACAGATCAGTTGACTCCAAACACCCACAATAGCTGATCTCCTAGACCTAGCCCTGTGGCTTTATGGAAAATCCAAGCTCCAGGCTAATGGTCACTCACCCTGGTTGGGGTTTCAAATCTGTCATGGTGGATGGAAATAGAGCGCTTGGTCAGGTCAGGAGGAGTTACCTTGGTGGTGTTAGCATTTCCCTAGCCTCAGGTCCCTCCCCACTGCAAGCAGCCTGTACCTAGGAGAGCTGTAAGTCTGTCAGGACTGTAGGTGGGGGCTCACCAGAATCTCTCTTTGAAGGAGTTTGTTGTTCTGGATGAAGCTGTGATAATAGAGCTATAACTGATTTAAACATATTCTCAACATGGGTCAATATATCTTTAGTAGGCTCATTGCATAATTTCTCCTCAGAGTCTGAGCCATCTGAGTCTTCCTTAATATCTAGCCCATTGGGTTCAGATCTTTTAATTTTCTCAGCTCTTCCCGGACAGCTGCATATGCTCCTGGGGCTGGGCAACTTTCATCAGGTCCCTGTTTAGTTTCTCCAATCGACTGATTGAATTTAATCTGTTCATGTCTAGGATCTAAGCAATCTTGGAGCAGACACCAAAGAATAATAGCACCCACTGGGGTTTTCTCAGGGCCATTTGCATCATAATGTTCCTGAATCTTTTTTTCAATTTTCTGCCAAGTTTCTAAGTTATTGGTTCCTTCCTCCAGGAACTGGGGGCATGCTTCCTCAATAAAGTGAAAGAGACGTTCTAACTGACTTTGGCCAACTTTCACTGCCCAGGCATGAAGCATGCCTTTGGGGACCTGCACGTATAGCATGCAGCCTATACTTTGCCCCATAATTTCTTACTCCTGACAATACTCTTTCTCTCCCACTCTCCTTCCCAAGTGATCGGATGTCCTTACCTGAGCGGGGGTCCTCTGCCGTTCACAGGCGCCACATCTGCCGAGCCAGCTGGCAGCGAAAAGGGAATCCTGACTGAGGGCGGCGAGGATTAAAGAAAAGGAAAATTCAAGACAAGAGAAAAAAGACAAGAGGCAAAGATGGGGTACGGGAGGTCTGCAGCCATAAGATTGAAACTCAAGACTGCAGCCAAGTTTATTCTTTACTCCCAGCTTATATGCAGTTTTGGAACCAGGGAACAGCATAGGGTTGTTAAAATTCAAGAACACAAAGAGGCTTTGAAGTTTGCAACATTTGGTTACAGTAAACACAGGATAAGTTTGATTAACATAGGAATCTACTCCAGCGGACATAGCACGTTGCGGACATAGCAAGGCAATTCCGGATAGTGGCTGTGAACAAATGTCCTTGCATCTAGTGTATCCTGGCAATAACAGCACAGCCAGAGGAGAGAATGAATTTTAGCTGCAAGTTTGGCTCCCGACATTCTGGCGACATCGACATCGGCACAGCCAGAAGGCAGGATGCGCTTAGCTGCTAGCTCGGCTCCCGACAAAACTCCATAAAAATTCAAAAGACCAAAGTGTCATTTTCCTCCTGTCAAGTCAATAGCACATGATAACTTCACATCAACAGGCTGGCTGGAATCTTTGAGGTCTTGATTGAAGCAGAGTTTGTCATATTTCTTTCCTGCTGTCAATTGGTTCTGCATATCATACTGTGTCAAACATAGTTAAAAATAAGAGAGATAAATTACACATCTTTGAGATGACATGCATAAAAATAAAATTGAATTTTATCCTCAGAAAGTTTTCTTGTGTTGTGATTAAATTACTGATGACTCTGTATTCCTTGATACACATATACATACATTGACATACGTGTGTGGTTACTTTTACTGCTGTTGTTTATTCAGATGCTTACATTCTTCATGTAGTTGGCCATCATACAGTCTATGGAACTAACAATGTCTACAGTAAATAAACATATCATTGAGGATGTGGGTGTTGTGTGGATTCTGTCACTCGCTTCCTTTGTACCACACACAACATTCTTGTCCAGTCTCAGCCTAGATCTACTGGGAAATAAACATTGATTCTGTGATCATTTTATTAGATAGTGGTATTAGAAACAAAAGTGTGAGTGCTAAACTCTTTATATTTATTCTACAGAAAAACAGCATTTATTATCCTAAATGGTATTTTTAGTAATATCCTACTTGTGTTTGAATAATAGAAGACCAATTGCAGATTAAATACTTTACCTCATTTGGCTCCTGTTTCTCAGTTGAGAGGGAAGAGACACTTTAGGGAATGAATTTCCCAGATGCCTATCTTTTACAACATTCTTGCTAAATATATCGCCAGGGAATAGAGGAGGGAGAAAATTCAAGTTAAAATCCTGTGCACAGAGTGGTTTGAGAAAATATTGAATGTCTTTGGAAACAAGTGAAAATACAAATTTCTCAGGGAGATCCTAACTGGAAACACTTTCAAAATTTTAGAAGTACTTTTAATTTTTTCATTTAAGTTAACTCCCAATTTATTTATGAAGAAAGGAAGGAGACAGAACACACGAGTCTTCCTCTATTTCTTACCAAAGCTGGTAAGATATCTATTAATGTCACCATGCCTCATACTTGAAAAATAGTAATAGTACAGCCAGTTCCTACAGTATATCAGGCATGTGTGGAAGAATACAGACTTTCCTAAAATGATTTACACTCCAAATGAAGATGACAATCAAGACATGCATGGTATTCCCTAATGCTAATGACATTACAAGGTAAGCATTGTTAGTATTTTATTTAAGCCCTGTTAAATGTTAAATCAATTTAAAGTTAAAGTTAATTAACTAGAAATGTCACCGTCTGAAATAGTCCAAGAATTGCTCTTCAGCAATGATGATGTTGCCATGAATATAACAAGACTGAGACATTCCTTTCCCTCAGTGCCAGCTAGAGCCACAGTAGTATAGATCAGGATTAATCTGAATCTCTCTGTAAGCACTTAATGCTGTTATGTTTTCTTATAACAATAACTAGTACAAATAATGACTTGTTGCCTACCAACCTGTTAGTATTTTACCTGCATATATCAACCTGTTTATAGTAATATATGCATGCAAATAAATGTAGATACCAGAACACATCATTCTTCTATTTCTTATTCCTGAAATTTAAAATATTTTTTCATTTGCTGAAAGAAAATTCATATTGAGAATACTCAATATAGCCACTGTACCTGTGATTTCTGTTAGTATGGTAAATTCTGTATTCAAAGATCACTGAGTTCGGCCACTTTATCTACAGTGTACTCATCATTGTATTCAAGCCTCTGGATCTGAAATAATGGCCTAACAGTGCAGCATGCTGCCTGTGTACACACAAAGAGTTGGGATGACTCAGTGATATGAAAATGTAAGTCCCAGTCTTCTAAGGTAGGATGTTTTAAATCTTCATTTTTAATTTAGTGTAACATACCCAAATGTTTACAAATTGAGTAATATTAAAATAAATTGATCTTCCATATGGAAATCCAAGATTGCAGACAGTACAAATACTATGCCTTTATGAATAGCTTTCAAATGGAATATATGTATTAAATCATTATAGAACACATACTTCATTTTAGTGAAAATGTCATCCTGAACATGAAATATCAAAATTTGAATTTCAATTTCTAATGAACCAAGGGATAATTGCATATAACTTGTTCAATACATTATTGCACATGAACATTTTTGAAAATATACCATGGTTTTATATTTTGCTTTACTTATTTTTTTTTACTGTGATGGAAGTTGAAATTCCTTCCTGCTTTGTTGCCATTGAAAGGGCTGCCGCTCCTGAGCATGAAAGTCAGTGAGACTCTTATCTCCAATTAACTACCCCCCAGAAATCCAGAAATGAATCTGTGACATATATTGGTAGAGTGCTAAAGTTGAGGGGAAAAAAGCTCAGGGAAAGCACACACACACACACACACACACACACACACACACACGCATGCACGTGCACTCACTGATAGAGTCAGATTTTAAAATAGCAGTGAAGGTCAAATACAAGGCATTTCTAAGTACAGAACCTTCAGTGATTATACAGGTCCCATATCGATGAAGCTAGCCTCACTAGACCATCATGGAAAGAAAGGCACTACTGACAATGATTAGGTCAGGAAAATAAATCCCTAAAATAGTGACTCCTCCGTGGATTTTCTGTGAGTGGTTTCAAGCCAATAAATGCTACAGTAGAATCAAACTATCAGTTAGAACTCATTCCAACTTAATTGAATTACCAAAGCACTAGAAACATTTGGCAGAATTTGCTGTGTCATCACAAAATAAATGTTTTACTTTGGTGAACACGTCAAAAAAAAAAAGGGCTGCCACAATGGTTTTAGTGCCTCTCATGGCCACATCAATGAACAATTCAATCTCTGAATCAGTGTCTTCAGTCAGTTAGTACTGATTCTCCCTTAGAGAATACAAGCACCTGAATTCCCATCTAAACATATCTAACTGACATTTCTCAATTTCCTCAGTGACTTTGATTAAAGACATCTACTAGAAAAATCATGTTACAAATATTAAAGGTGATAAACTTAGAAAACTCCAACATTACTTTGTATGTAACTGTAAATGAAAGGAAGCAAATCTGTATATGCTTGATATTTTTTAAAAGGAGATGCATACCTTTGAAAAACAATTATTTGCTCATCTTTCTGGTAATATTTTGCTTATTTGAGAAATATATTTATAATTCAAGAAATAATGCTTTAATCTGAGGTGTATTCCTAATATATTGTGAAAATTTGACTATGTGTATTATTTATATAGAGAAGTTTATTATATAAACATGTAATTTTATAGTATAGTATATAGTACATAATACATATGAATTAATATATTTTTAAAAGACAAATGCATTTACTAAATATAAGTGTGATTTTCAAATAAACTATTAATATTGAACATTATTAATAATGCTTATATCCAATAAACATAAATATGGTAATTATCTATATTAAAGTTAGATTAATAAATACTTTGTTTAAAGTATACTGTTAGTGATTTAAAATATATTCCTGTAAATATTTTAATAAATGTAATTTTACTTATTCATATTTATATCTATTAATATTTGTTTATATAATAATATGTTTTAACATAAGTAGGTTTATTGTTATTTATTAATAAATGCAGATAGATATGTTAATTATAGTAATACATATATTAATTAACACATGTTTACTTAATGCATTTATAATTATGTTTATGATAAAGAAAGTATATGTTAAATATAAACATGTAATCTATGAATATACAAGTATATTGTGCAGTAAATAAAACATTTTATCAACTAAATAAATGAAATTAATATTGTCTCTTTTAGTATCTCTCTTCAAGTAATATCTGATAGCAGATGTTTACAAATATACACAGTGAGAATTAGGCTAAAATTATCAGTTGTGAATGAATAAACAGACATTATTTTCTAAGTCCTAGATGTTTCATTGTAAATCTTTCCCATAAATATTTCTTTTCTGGTTAATGTCACTGGCTCTCCACTTTTTTTTCATGTTGTTATCATTGTCTGCTTAATTACCATGAAAATTTGTTGAAGAATATAGAACTAATTAAATGGAGAGACAAATATAAATGATATAAATTTAGCCAACAAAGAATAATTCTGAACTGGATAGACCAGGTTGTTCTTCATTTCAGAAATGAATAGCATTCATTATTTTTTCTCACAACCTCTGCCACTTTTGCTCATATTGTGTGTGTGTATGTATGTGTGTGTCTGAGAGTGTACAACCAGATTTTCTTGAGGACAGTAATCTCTGATGTTTAAGCAATTGCCTGGCAGTGTTCAAAGTATTCGTCTCATTTCATACTTACAGCATAATTGACAAATGAAGTAAAATAATGCCAAAGTATTTGACATTATACAAAAATTTCTTAGTGTATTCATCCAGATATTGTATTACTAATAATAGATCCTTGCTTAAAAGGAACAGGTTTATTGCCTCCTAGGGAATCACCTAATATAATGCTGACTTTCTTTAAAGAACTGTTACCTCTTTCATTAACTGTATGTGCAAAAACCAAATTGTTTTGCAAGACATTAACTGGATGAATTTGGAAAAATATGAAAATCATATTAACCTGCTATAAAGTTAATTTCATGCCAGAGAACAAAGACTCAATTGCCAAAATTCAGTGGTCAATTTATATTCTTCCTTTGATCCTTTGCAGATTTTTATTCCAAGCTGTGATTTTCCTACATCAACTAAAAAGATGTCTAATAACAGCACTGTAACTATGTTTGTATTGTTGGGGTTGACACATGATCCCCAAAAACAAAAACTGGTGTTTTTCATCTTCTTAATTTTCTATGGAGGCACCGTTGTGGGGAATTCGCTCATCATGGTAACCATCAAGTTCAGCCAGACACTCAGCAGTCCCATGTACTTCTTCCTATTTTATTTGTCCCTTGTTGACTTCTGTTTTTCCACATCCATAGCCCCCAAACTCATTGCGGATTCCCTCTCTGCAAAGAAAACCATTTCCTACAATGAATGCATGACCCAAGTCTTTGCACTGCATCTGTTTGGCTGTATGGAGGTCTCTATTCTCATCGTCATGGCTGCTGATCGCTATGTGGCCATCTGTAAGCCCTTGCGCTACCCAATCATCATGAGAAGGCAGGTGTGCGTCATCTTGACTGTGTTTTCCTGGATTGGGTCCTTTATACATGCCTCTTCTCAGATTGGCTTGCTGGTAAGATTGCCCTTCTGTGGTCCCAATTTAATTGACCATTATTGCTGTGATTTGCAGCCCTTGTTGAAACTTGCTTGCACGGACACTTATGTGGTCAACCTATTGATGGTATTCAACAGTGGGGCAATTTGCTTAACCAGTTTCTTGATATTGATAATATCATACTTTGTCATCTTATATTCCCTGCGAAACCACAGTGCAGAAGGGAGGAAGAAAGCTCTCTCCACTTGCTCGTCTCACATCCTTGTAGTTATACTAATGTTTGTTCCTTGTATATTCATGTATACTCGTCCTCCAACCACTTACCCAGAGGACAAGATGGTGACAGTATTTTATACCATTGGAACACCCTTTCTCAACCCACTGATTTACACACTGAGGAATGCAGAAGTGAAAAATGCCATGAGAAAGTTATGGAATGTTAAAATGATGTCTAAGTGAGAATATCAAATGTATTTTTCTGTAAATATTGTGATAGAACATAGAAAGTTACTGAGTGCTTTAAATTTCATGGAAAGGCAAGATTAATTTGAGAAAGTTTTTCCCAACAATATTTCCTCCTCTGAATTTTTTACCTACTGTGCAATTTTAAAACTGTAATCTTGCCTGCACTTTTTCATTCATATTAAATCTAACAGAATTTCTTTTCCTTTTATGTGCTTCTGGCTATAGAATAGTAGTTTCCCTGAATGGTGTAGTGTCTTGTTTTTCCTGAGAGCTTATTTCTGGCATAGCTTCCTACATTCAATATTAAAGCTTATTTTACATACCTGATTGATAATAAGCGAGATGTTTTTGCAATCATATTTGTTCAAGACTGTAAGTCTCCTTAAATATGATGTAGTTCTATTTATTTATATATTTCCAATAAATTAGCTTCTCCTGATCATGTCTACTAGAAAATACTAAATCTGTGTGTAAAAACTTCATGATTCTTTCTGATGGAAACATAGAACTCAATTGTGTGTGTCTGTGTGTGTGTGTGTATTACATTTTCTTGATCCATTCATCTACTGAGGAACATCTGAGATGATTCCATATCTTAGTTATCATAAGCAATGCTTTAATGAACATGTTTGTGCGGATAGCTTAATATAGCTTTGTTTGTGGTCTTTTCAGTAAATGCCAGGAGTGGGATTGCTGTGTTGGGGAAGTTCTACCTTTACTCTTTTGGGGAACCTACATACTGCTTTCCCAGGTGGTTGAACAAGTTTGCACTCGCACCAGCAGTGTACTTGCATTCCCTATTAGCCACATCCCTACCAGAATCTGTTATTATTATTTTTCTTGATAATGGCCATTCTAACTGTGGTGAGGTGGAATTTCAATGTTGTTTTGATTTGCCTACCTATGACATAATATTATTGTTTCAAAAGATGAGCAAAATTTCATTATTTTTATGTACCACATTTCTTGATCTCTTCATTATAGAGCACCTGGGCTGTTTCTGTATCTTGACTACTGTGAGTAGCATAGCAATGAACATGGATGTGACAGCATCTTAACTATATACTGACTTATAATATTCAATGTTTGGTATTTGGAAATTGAACTGCAGTGAAAGTTGGACTCATCAACTCACTACTGTAATTGAAAGCACTTTTAACAGTTAATACAAATAAATAAATATTTTAAAAATTCACAAACCCCAAATAGTTTTATGTATGTGTACACAGAGTAATATCACAGAACACTGCTAGGTCAATCATATAGTTTGAAGCAAAAGAAAGCAGGCATTATTTTTTTTTAAGAAATGATACTGTCTGCTAGAAAGAAAGAAATTAGTTTAATGTTTCATTGTCTTGTTCTCTGTGCTTATTTCTTTATGATTTAGTGCCAGAAGTAGCATTGTTCTGATGTCTGTGTTTAACTTTGGAATGTATATTAGTATTATAAATATTGATATTAGCCACCGTACTGAATATTCAATATATTTGATATTTGTTATCCATACTACAACCAAATTAAGTTGAGAAATGTAACAAGATAGTTTCAAGTTACATCTGAACTGACTGGCAGGATTGAAGATTGAATGATTTTATTTATTTTTTGACAATCTGATTGCTATTACTGATTTATCATAGTGTACTTGTTCAGACTTAGCTTGAGGGTAAAGACATGACAAATAACTCTGATGCATACATTTAGCTCTTCCCTCTTTCAAATGGACATTTGAATGGGTATATGATTTTGGCAGCCTGCCAAGGGAGACATTGAGCACAAATTGCAGTGCTAGTAGAATAGCTGGCTGAGATTCCTTCAAGATATACCCTGATACAAATATAATTAAAGTAATAAATATGCTACTAAAAGCAATATAAAATATACAAAAGTTGGCCAAGTGAGAGTGGTAATACCTCTAATCCTAGCTACTCAGGAATCTGAGATCAGATTGACACCACCTCAGGGAAGCCCATAAATCTCTTATCTTCAATTAACTACCAAAAAGCCAGAAGTAGATCTGTGGCTCAAGTGATAAGATTGCTAGCCTTGAGAAAAAAAAACAAACAAAAAAAAAACAAGCATCCAGACCCTGAATTCAATCAACAGGTCCCTTTTCCCTACCAAAAAAAAGCCACATTAAAATTTTAAAATATTAACAACTACAAAGGGATTTCAATGATGATGAAATACATTATACCTAATTTATACTTTTATTCATAAAGGTAGATAATACTCATACACAATTGAAGCTAGGTTTCTATGAAATTAAAACAGGTGCAAAGTTTTGTGAATTATAGATAGTATAGCAAGTGTGATGTGGCATTTCATTGTGCATTTGAATCACAGTTTTCTGATTATGAGAGACAAAGTTTTTTAATCTCATAAAAACTGAACTTAAAGACACTAGGAGGTATGCAAGCAGCTCTAAATGAATTAATTGAACGATAATAGATGCTATGGAGAGATCAATTAGTACAAAGGTTGAGAAAGACTAAATGAATGAGGGCTGGGCAAGGAGAGAGGGGTAAAGGTGAAGGTGGGAAGGGGAAAGATTGCCATGAAGAATGCATTACATATACCACAAAATTAAGAAATAACTGTAAGGGAAGGCTGGGTTTAAGGGGGTAACACAGACCAAGATACATGGTATTCATATACTCTTTTATTAAAAGACAGTTCCTTCTACCACTACTTAATGATAATTACAAAATATATAAAGAAAAAATTTGCAATCAAAACTGATAGTGTTAAAGAAGGTTCATGGTACATATCTCATGGCTTTGTAATGTGGCTCAACTTCTAAGAAAGATGATGTTGACTGCTTCAACAGTGCAATATATAATCATCATATAAAAGAGAATATCCTTTCTAAACATGCACTCAAAATATATGAAGAATTTATATATGAGCAAGCATTTCAGCCTTCATGGCTATTCCAAAGAAACATTCATCAACACATGAATCTATAAATCAACTGCATGACATGAACTACCTGGAATATCGTTCAGTGTCAAAATGTAGGAAGTGGCAACACGCTGGTGAACCTACATGCTGAGAAGTTCAGCTTACTTTCAGTTTTCAAAGTCACAGACTACTGCTGCAGAGTGATGGCTTTCTTTTTTTAAAATTACTGATAACTGTATAGTCTTTGATATGCATACACACACATTGACATATTGACAAATGTGTGTTATAAGATTACTGTACTTTTTGTTTCCTTTACTACTGTGTTGTTATTTGGATATTTACATTCTTCATATATTTGGCCATCATATTTTATATTGAACCACATTTACATTAAATAAACATTCCACTGTCGGTGTGCTGTGTGAATTCTTTCACTCACTTCCTTTGTACCTCAAAGAACATTCTTCTTGTACATTCTCAACCTAGATCTACTGGGAAATAAACATTGTTAACATGATCATTTTATTAAAGTGATATTAGAAACCACAGTGTGAATGCTAATTTTTTATTTAGTCTAGACAAGAAGGGCATTTATTATCCTAAATGACACTTTTAATTGAAATAGTACCCCACTTTTATGTAAAATAGAACACAAATTACAGATTAAGCACTTACTCTCATCTGGTTCCTGTTTCTCAATTGGGAGGGAAGAGACACTTAAGGGAATGAGTGTCTCAAATGCCTATGTTTTACATCATCCTTGCTAAATACATCACCTGGGAATAAAAAAGGGAGAAAATTCAAGTTAAAATCCTGTGCACAAAGTGGTTTGAGAAAATATTGAATGACTTTGCAAACAAGTGAAAACATAACTTTCTCAGGGAAATCCAAGAGATCCTAATTTCCGAATAACTTGACATTAATTGGAAGCAATTTTGAAATTTTAGAAACACTTTTAAAGTTCTCTTGTAAGTAGCTCCCGAGTTATTTATGAAGAAAGGAAGGAGACCGAACACCACAAGACTCCCACCATTTCTTACACAAACTGGTAAGATTTCTCTTAATGTGGGCATATCTCATTTGCAGAACAGTAATAGCACAGCCAATTGCTATAGTATATGAGGCATGTGTGGACAAATAGGGACTGTCCTAAAACGGTTTACAATCCAGATAGAAAAGATGACAATCAAGACATGCATGATATTTCCAAATGCTAATGACACTGCAAGGTAAGCACTGTGAAATATTTTATTTAAATACAGTTACATTATTTTAAAGTTAAATAGAAATGTTACCACTCTGAAATTGTCTAGAAATTGCTCTTCTGCAATGGTGGTGTTGCCATGAACATAAAAGGATGCAGACATCCCTCTTCCTCAGTGCTAACTAGAGCCACAATACCATGGAACATTTAATCTGAATAAATCTGCAACTCAATGCTGTCATGTTGCCTATGTCAATAACATGTTCCTAAAGAACGTGTCATTATTTTTACCTGCTTGTATCTACCTGTTCATAGTAATATGTGCGTATGAATACATGTAGATACTGGAACTGATTATTTTTCAGTTATTCATAAAATTTAAAGTTTTATTTACATTTGTATGCTGAAAGAATTTATTCTGGGACTATTCAATAAAGCCTCTGTACCTGTAGTTTCTGTTGGTGTGGTGCATTCTGTATTCAAAGATCATTGAGTTCTACCAATTGATCTACAGTATATCACCATCTTATTCAATACTCTGGATCTGAAATAATGGCATAACAGTACTGGCATAGTGCTGTCTACACAGAAGGGAGTTGGAACAGCTCAGTAATATGAGAATGTGAGTCCCAGTCTTCTCAGGTAACACATTTTAAATCTCTCTTTTTAATTTAGTGCAACACACCCAAATGTTGACAAATTGAATTATTTTAAGAAAAATTGATCTTTCATACAGAAATCCAAGATGGTAGAATAACCTTTCAGTTACTACAAATATTTTCATTTATAAATAACTTTCAAAGGGAATTAATATATAAAATTATTATATACCACACAATTCATTTTTACAGAAAATGTCATCCTGATGTTAAAATACTGAAATTTGATTTTCAATATCTAATCTATTTAGAGATAATTGCATGTAATATTTTCATCACACTTGCACATGAGCATTTTTGAAAATATAACATACTTTTCTATTTTATTTTATTTTTTACTCTGATGGAAGTTGAACTTCCTTACTGTCTTTGGCTACCATTGAAAGGGCCACAGCTATGGATTTAGTGCCTCTCATGGCCATATCAATGTGAAGTTCAGTCTCTGAACCCCTGTCTAAGGAAGTTTCATACTGCTTCTTTTACAATCACTCCCATACAGACTGCAGGCACCTGAGCACCCATCGCAGCATGGGTAACACATTCTCTCACATTCCTCGGTGACTTTGCTTAAAGACATTTACTAGAAAAATTGTGCACAAATATCAAAAGTACAAATCTTAGAAAAATTCAAAATTGATTTGTATATAACTATAAAGGAAACTAAGTATATTTACTATATGCTTGATCTTTTCAATGAGGAGATGCACACCACTGAAAATCAATTATTTGCTCATCTTTCTGGAAATATTTGGCTTGTCTGTGAAATATATTTGTATTTAAAAAAACAATGCTTTCATCTCCAGTGTATTTTCCAAATGTATCCTGAAACTGTGACAGTGTATATATATTTATTTATACATAAATCTAATATATAAATATATAATGCATAATGTATATTTACTGTGTATTAATATCTTTAATAAATAAAAACCCATTTGTTAAATACCAATTTAATATTTAAATAAAATGTTAAAATGAACATCATTTATAATATTTATATTCAATATAAATATATTAATTATATGCTACAATTATATTAATAAATTTTTGGTGTGAAATATATTTTTGTATTTGATATGTATATGAATATTTTAATAAATATAATTTTATTCATTTACATTTATATGTATTATTTATATACATATATTTATTATTTTGTTTATTAATAAATCCTATTAGATATTTTAATGTGTCTGCTAATTAGTACATAAATATTTATTAAATGTAGTCATAAATATATTTAATATAAGTAATAAATTATATGTAAAATACATGAAAATATGTAAAATTTGAATAAATATATTGTGTGATAAATAAACATTTTATGGACTAAACAAAAGAAGTTAATATCAATTACCTTTCTATATATCTCTTCAAATGATTTCTAAACAGATATTTACAAATATACAGGATGAGAGGCTGAAAGTGTCACTTGTGACTGAATAAATATTGTTATCTAAGTTCCTGATGCTTCACTTTAAATATTTTGTATGAAGATTTTTTCCATTTTATGTTGCTTCTTCTCCACTTTTCTTTTATGTTGTCATCATAGTCTGTTAGTTTGTATGAAAATTTGTTGAAAAATAGAGAACTAATAAAATGGAGAGGCAAAAATCAAAGCATATAAATTTAGCTAATCTAGCAATTTACCTGAATTCTGGACTGGACAGACTAGGTTGTTCTTTATTTCTAAAAAGAATATTGACTTTTACTCACTCTGTGTCTGTGTATGTGGGAGTGCACATCTAGATTTTTTTAAGACTATTAATCTTTGCTGATTAAGCACTTACAATGCAGTATACAAAGTATGCATCTTGTTTCTTGTTTATATGCTTGGCAACTGTTCAGATTATGTCAAAGCCTATAAAATATATAGAATATTTCTCGGTGTATTCTTCATGCTAACTTATTCTTAACAATAGAGCCTTGCTTTAAATAACAAGATTTATTACCTCTGAGGAAATCACCTAAATTAATATTGCCTTTCTATAATAACTGTTTGCTCTTTCATTATCTATATGTGCAAAAGGCAAATTGTATTACTTGATATTAAATGGATGAATTTGGAAAAATAAAAGTCTTATTCAGCTTCTGGAAAGTTAATTTCATGACAAAGAACATAGACTCAATTGCCAAAATTCAGTAATTTTATATTCTTCCTTCATTCTTTTGCATATTTTTTTCCAAGCTGTGATTACACTACATCAAGAGAAACGATGCCTAATAACAGCACTGTAACTATATTTGTATTGTTGGGGTTGACACAGGATCCCCAAAAACAAAAGCTGGTGTTTTTCATCTTCTTAATTTTCTATGGAGGCACAATCGTAGGGAATTCGCTCATCATGTTGACCATCAAGTTCAGCCGGACACTTGGCAGCCCCATGTACTTCTTCCTGTTTTATTTGTCTCTTGTGGATTTCTGTTTCTCCACGTCCATAGCTCCCAGACTCCTTGTGGATTCCCTCTCTGCAAAGAAAACCATTTCCTACAATGAGTGCATGACCCAAGTCTTTGCACTGCATCTATTTGGTTGCATGGAGATCTTTATCCTCATCGTCATGGCTGCTGATCGCTATGTGGCCATCTGTAAGCCCTTGCGTTACCCAATCATCATGAGAAGGCAGGTGTGCATAATCTTGACTGTGTTTTCCTGGATCGGATCCTTCATACATGCCACTGCCCAGATTGTCTTGCTGATAAGATTGCCCTTCTGTGGTCCCAATTTAATTGACCATTATTGCTGTGATTTGCAGCCCTTGTTGAAACTTGCTTGCACGGACACTTATGTGGTCAACCTGTTGTTGGTGTCAAATAGTGGAGTCATTTGTTCAACCAGTTTCTTGATTTTGATAATCTCATATTTTGTTATCTTATATTCCCTACGAAATCACAGTACAGAAGGGAGGAAGAAAGCTCTCTCCACTTGCTCGTCTCACATCCTTGTAGTTATACTAATGTTTGTTCCTTGTATATTCATGTATACTCGTCCTCCAACCACATACCCAGAAGACAAGATGGTGACAGTATTTTATACCATTGGAACACCCTTTCTCAACCCACTGATTTACACACTGAGGAATACAGAAGTGAAGAATGCCATGAGAAACTTATGGAATGTTAAAATGATTTCAAAGTGAGAATATCACATGTGATTCTCTCTATATATTTTGATGTGACACAGAAAGTTTCTGAGTGCTTAAAATTTCATGAAGAGGCAATATTAATTCAGAAACGTTTATCGCAATAGTATTTCCTCCTTTGAAACTTTCTGAACTATGAAATTTCAAAGGTGCAATCTTGCCTACATTATTCCTTTCTAATTTAATGTAATATGATTTTCTCTTCCTTACTTTGTGCTTTTGGCCTTTAAAATAGTAGTTTCCCTACATTGTGTCTTTTTCCTGAGAGCTTATTTTTGGTTGCTACCTACATTAGATATCAAAGCTTATTCAACACATCTCATTCAAAGAAGAGCACTGTCCTTGAAGTCATATTTGTTCAAAACTGTAAGTTCCCTTAAATATGATGTAGTTCTCTCTATTTATTACTTTATATAACATATTTCCAATAAATTAACTTCTCCTGATCATTTCTACCAGAAAATACTGAATCTGTGTATTAAAACTGCATGATTCTTTCTGGGAGAAGCATAAAATTTCATTGTGTATATACACACAACATTATCTTGATCCATTCATCTGCTGATGGGCATCTGGGTTGGTTCCAAATCTCAGTTATTGAAAATAATACTGCAATGAACATGGTTGTGCTAGTAGCTTTATTATGGCCTAGTTTGTGGTCATTTGAGTAAATGCCCAGGAGTGGAATTGTTGGGTTATAGGAGTGCTTTATGTTTTGAGGAACTGCCTGCCATACTGCTTTCCAGAGTGAGATAACCAGTTTGTATTCTCACCAACTATGTAGAAGCATTCCCTTTTGGCCATAAACCACTCCCCCTTGACCCCCCTTCTCCCTGGTCTAGCATCTGTTATTATTAGTTTTCATGATAATGGCCATTGTAAGTGGGGTGAGATGGAATCCATTTTTTTATTTGCATCTCTTTTATGGCCAGAGTTGGTGAACATTTCTTCCTGTTTTTATTGGTTATTCCTATTTCTCTCTCAGACAAGTCTTTCTTTAAATCTTTACCATCTATAAGGAAATGGAAACACTTGGAGAAATTATATGGAATGAAGAAAGTCAGACCCAAAGAAACATAGCCTGCATGGTTTCTCTCATTATTAATAACTATAATATTTTTAGTATATTTTTAGCAGATCACAATAACTCAATAGCTAAGTGTATATGACCATATAAAATGATGCTTATCAAAATGAACTCCAAGAAATAGAAACAATATTTTTTATTGAACTGTTTGCAGTTACTTATTTTTCTCTCTCTTTTTTCCTTTGGTTTATTCTTTGTGTCATTGTTTTAGATTTGTGTATACTTTGTCCTGTATTGAATCTTATCTGAGTTGGGGAGGGGAAGGGGAATCACAACAATGGTGGGACAAAGGGTGAACCAATGCAACAATGGTGCTCACTAGACACTATGTTGAAAATTAACTTTACAACTTTACAAATATAACTAACCCCTCTGTATATCTCTTATACAATATTTTTAACTGCATGATTTATTTTTATGATTAGTTTGATTTTAATAGATTTGTAATTCTGGAATTTCTTTTGTGAAAGTATTCAAATTTAGTGAAAAGTGATCATTGCTATCAATTTAAGATAGATGTGGTATATTTTAATATATGGTTACACTCTCTTCCAATATTTAGCTGTTTATACAATGAGCACATTCAACATACAATGAGAACAAAACCCTGACCATTAGGAAGAAGCTTAGGAAAGGTGCTACACAGCTAAATTTAAATCTAGTATCCATCTTTTTTTTCCCCTGAGACCATAGAGAAAAAACAAAGAAAATTTTTGCAAGTCAAATTTTTGTATTTGGCCAGGTGTCAGTGGTAATGCCTACACTCCTAACTACTCAAGGGCCTGGGATCTGAGCATCACTATTCATTTCCAGCCTAGTCAGGGAAGCCCATGAGACACTTATCTTCAATTAACTGTCAAAAAAGCCAGAAGGAGAGCTGTGACTCAAGTGGTAGAGTACTAGCCTTGAGGGAAACAAAAGGAGCTCAGGAATAAGCACTAAGGTGCTGAGTTAAAGCACCAGGTCCCCTCTCCCAACAAACAAACATTAAAATTATAAAATATTAATATATTATAATAGGTGGGGTGTCTATTTAAATCCTGTCAGAAAAGGTTGAAGACAAAAGTATTTTTTAAAATAACAGATACAAGAGGATCCTAATGGCAATGAAGTGTATTACATAAAACTGAAACTTTTATCCAAAGAAGTAGATAATACACAACCACAATTTAAGTTAAATTTCTATGAAATTATGACAGGTTGTCTTTAGGTATAAAGGTTTTGAGAATTGTACATAGTACAGCAGATATGATGTGACATTTCACTGTGAATTTGAATGACAGTTTTCTGATTATGAGTGACAAGTTTTTTCAATCACATAGAAACTTAGTGACACTAGGACGTATGCAAGCAGCTTCAAATTAATTAAATGAATTTTTATAGATATGGTGACCTCAAATAGTACAAAGATTGAGAAAGACTAAATCACTGTTCAACCAAATACTGAGGGCTGGACAAAGAGAGAGGGGTAGAGATAAAGGTGGGGAGGGGAAAGATTGCCATGAAGAATGCATTGCATATACCACAAAATTAAGAAATAACTGTAAGGGAAGGCTAGGTCTAAGGGGGTGACACAGACCAAGATGCATTGTATTCATATGCTCTTGTATTAGAAGACACTTCGTTCTGCAACTACTTAAAGATAATTATAAAATAAATAAAGAAAAATATTTGCAAATCAAAACTAAGAGTGTTAAAGAAGGTTCATGGTACATATCCCATGGCTTTGTAAAATGGCTCAACTTCTAAGAAAGACAGTGTTGCCTGCTTCCACAAAGTAATATATGATCATCATATAAAAGAGAATATCCTGTTCTAAACATGCACTCAAAATGTATGAAGAAATTATATATGAGCACGTATTTCAGCCCTCATGGCTATTGAAATCAAACATTCATCCACACATGAATTTATAAACCAACTGTATGAAATGAACTTCCTGGAATATCACTCAGTGTCAAAACTCAGGAAATGGTGACATGCTGGTGAAGCTTGAGGCCATGAAGTGACAGACAGGGAAAACACACATGCTGAGAGTTCAGCTTATCTGAGGCAGCCTGAATATTCAAAGTCATAGACAATGCTGTGAATTATGGTTATCAGAACTGGAATGAGGTGCAGTAATAGGTTATCTAATGTAAAAAAGAGTTTCAGGGGCTGAGAATATGACCTAGTGGCAAGCGAGCTTTGCCTCATATACATGAAGCCCTGGATTCTATTCCCAAGCACCACATATATAGAAAATGGCCAGAAGTGGCACTGTGGCTCAAGTGGCAGAGTGCTAGCCTTGAGCAAAAGGAAGCCAGAGACAGCACTCAGGCCCTGATTTCAAGACCCAGGACTGGCAAAAAAGAGTTTCAGACTTTGAAAATGAAGGATTTCTGTAGATGGACAAGGATAATTACAGTAAAACGATGTGAATTATATGACATGCAATGTGCTATACACATAAATATGGTAAGTATAGTAAATTATATTCTTATAAATGGGATTATGATTTAAATTCACCAGAAATAGTAATAACAGATGATAGGATAATACTTTCTAGGATACCATGTTTTAGTAAGTGTACATATGCCAATATTTAGATAAAAATGATTTATACTAATTAAAACTTTGCATATCCAGTAGACTAAATCAAATCCTGTACATAATGCTGCATTTATTTTCATCATTTACATTTCATTTTCAAATAGATCTATGTTTTCAGGAACTTTTTGTAAAGATTCCAAAGAGTTCCTCTACACTCACAATTAGTTTCCCAAATTATCATCTCAAATTAGTACGATGCATTTGTCAAAATGGTTACTGACTGTGATTTGTGGTTTGCTCACATATTTTAAACTCATTTCCTAATTCTCTCCATAGCCCTATGAAGGACAGCACAATGATTCATTCATCCCATTTTCTTTGGCATATCTACAGTGACAGTTGCTTGATATTTTCCCATTTTTGAATGACTTGGGGAGCTCTCAGAAGCTTAAGTTAGAGACTTCTCTGAAATATTCAGTTGTGCTTTAAAAAATATTTTTCTCAAGATTAGCATAAAACTGTGAAATTTCAAAGAACTGAAGTGTTCTTTTTTTAAATTAAATTTTATTGATAAGGTGATGCACAGAGAGGGTATAGTTACATAATAAAGTAGTGAGTACATTTCTTGTCATATTTGTTACACCCTCCTTGATTTTTCTTTCCCTTCCCCAGTTCAGATAAGCATATATACAATATCCAGTGTACCAGAATCATATACAGTGACCACAGGGGGTACGTCAAAGGAAATTCATGTAGTACGTTAAACGTAATGACAACAGTAAAATCCTCCTGTTTCTATCTCTTGGAGTTCATTTTGCTTAGCCTCATCTTATATAATCATATGTATGTAGTTGTTGAGCTACTGTGCTCCTGGTAGGTCTATCCTAGACTTTTTTATGTTTATTTAGTAATTGTTTGGTTTTAGAGACATGATGTAAAGTCGCTGACCAAAATATGTAGAAATACCATTTGAAAAGAAGTTTGTTATTTTACAGACATGATATCTACTGTTCTCTCCTCCCCCTCCAACAACCACGTATCAGGGAGACCATGTGCCTTTGTCCTCTGTGCTCTAGGCTTGTCTCACTCAACATTATTCGTTCAAGAAAAGTGTCATTTTCATCCTGCCGTGTCAATAGGCATGTGTCCGCTTCATATCCTCATCCTTGCTGGAATCATTGATCTCTTGATTACATTTCCTTTGTGCAATTAACTTAGCCCATCCTGTCAGACTGTTCCAATCACACTGAAAATAAGAGAGATACCCTTTAAGTCTTTGAGTGTATATCCATAAAAATAACTTTGAAGTTTATTCCCACTAAGTGTTTCATTTTTCTCCCCTAGTTATTCATTTTTATCAAATTATTGATGACTGTACAGTCTTTGGTACCCATACACATATTGATGTATTGACGTGAGTGTGTTATAAAATGACAATACTTTGAGTTCAATTTACTGCTATGTTGTTATTGTGATGCTTACATTCCTTATATCCACTAAAGTCTTTCAAATGGCCTATGTCTGTAGTGAATAAACTCATCATTGTGTGTATGCTGTGTGAATTCTGTCACTCACTTCCTTTGTACCACATGGGACATTCTCACATACATTCATATGTTGTGCATTCTCAGCCTATACCTACTGGGAAATAAACATTTCTTCCAACATCATTTTATTAACTGTTGGTATTAGAACAAAGTTGTGAGTGGCACATTGTTTTTATTTATTCTAGACAAAAATGGCATTTATTATTCTAAGCAACACGTTTAATAGAAGTAATAGTCCACGTTTTGCATAATAGAAGACAAATTCAGCTTAAGTACCTTACCTCATCTGGGTCCTGTTTCTTGATTAGAACGGAGGAGACCCTTTAGGGAATGAGTTTCCCAAATGCCTATGTGTCACGTCATTCTTGTTAAATATATAATCAGGGAAAAAAGAAAGGAAAAAATGCAAGTTAAAATTCTGTGCAAGGAATGGTATTAGAAAATATTGAAGAATAACTCAGAAACCAAATGAAAACATAAATTTCTAGGGAACTCCCAATTTCAGAATAATCAGACATTAATGAGAAGCACTTTTAAAATTCTTGTTGGAGTAAGTGGCTCTGGAGTTATTTATGAAGAAAGAAAGGAGACAGAACACATGAATCTTCCTCCATTTCTTACCAAAGCTGGTAAAATATCTATTGATGATACCATGTCTCATGCTTGCTGAATAGTAATAGCACAGCCAATTCCTACAGTATATTAGGCATGTGTGGAAAAATAGAGACTTTCCTAAAATGATTTACACTCCAGAAAGAGAAGATGATAATCAAGACATGCATGGTATTTCCTAATGCTAACGACATTACAAGGTAAGCATTGTTAGATATTTTATTTAAGCACAGTTAGATCATAAAGTTAATTAAATAAAGATGCCACAACTCTGAAAATTGTCCAAGAATTGCTCTTCAGCAATGGTGATGTTGCCATGAATATAACAGGATGCAGACATCCCTCTTCTTCAATGCCAGCTAAAGCCACAATACCAGGATCAGGATTAATCTGAATCTATCTGTAATCTCTTAATGCTGTCATGTTGCCTTATGTCAATAACTAGTAAAAATAATGACTTGTTGTCAGTATTTTTACCTGTTTATATTTACTTGTTCATTGTAATATACATACAGGTAGATACGTGAACAGATTTTTTTTCTGTTCCTTATTCATGGAACCCAAAATAATTGTTTACATTTGTATGCTGAAATAAAGCCAGTGTACCTGTAGCTCCTTTAATCTGGTGAGTTCTGTATTAAAAGATCAATGAGTTATGCCACTTAATCTACAGTGTATTCACCATCATTTTCAAGCCTCAGGATCTGAAATAATGGCCCAACAGTGTCAGGATACTGCCTGTCTACACAGATGAAAATTGGGACTGCTCAGTGATACGACAATGTGAGTTCCAGTCTTCTATGGTAAGACCTTTTACAACTTCATGTTTTTTAATTTAGTGTAACACATTTTCAAATGTTGACAAATTGAATCATTTTAAGGGAAATTAACTTTCCATACACAAATCTAAGATTACAGAATGCCTCCTCAGATAATACAAGCACTAAGCATTTATAAATAGCTTTCAAAAGGAATCAATGTATAAAATTATATGAGTATGTAAGTATATGGCATACACTTCATTTTAGTAAAAATTTCATCATATATAGTATCAAAATTTGAGTTTCAATTTCTAACATATTCAGAGATAATTGCACACTGCATACTGCATATGCAACACACCACTGCATATGAACATTTTCAAGAATACACTATGGTTTTATTTTATTATTTTTATTTGTTTACTGTGATCAAAGTTGAACTTCCTTCCTGTCATTTGCTTCACTGGAAGGGCTGCAGAAATGGTGTTAGTGCCTCTCATGGCTACATCTATGAGAAATTCAATCTCTGAACAGATGTCTTCAGGAAGTTTTGTCTTTTACAATCACTCCCTTAGAGTCTGCAGGCACCTGAGCAACTATCAGAACATGAGTAACTGACATTCTGTCACATTCATTAGTCACTTTGTTTAAAGACATGTACTAGGAAAATTATGCTATAAATATCAAAGGAGCAGAACTTATACAACTCCAATACTAATGTAAATGTAACTGAATATAAAACCAAGCAAATCAGTACATGATTGAGCTTTTTAACAAGGTGGTGGATACCTTTGAAAATCAATTATTTGCTCATCTTTATGATAACATTTGAGTTGTCTGTGAAATATATTTATATTTTGAGAAATAATACTTTTATCTGCAGTGTGTCTATTGTAAAAATTTGTATGTATTTATTTTTATGTAACATATTGTAAAAGAATATATAAATATACATTGTATTACATATAATGTAATGTGTATTAACTTATGTATGAATACCTTTAAAAACATTTCTAAATACATATATTTAATAAAATCATAATATTGAACATTATAGAAATATTTCAATTAAATAAGCATAAATATAAGTATTAATATAAAAATTAGTAAATATTTCTTTTAAAATGCATTGTGTTAAATATAAATATTCATATGATTATTTTCATAAATTTTATTTATTTACATTTATATGTCTTAATATTTATGCAACTATATTTACTATGTTTATTAATAAATGTTAGTAATTATGTTAATTACATGACTGTATTTATTAATTAATACATGAATGCTAACGAAGAATATTTATAAATATATTTAAGGTAAATAAAATATATTCACTTAAATGTGTAAAAATATGAATATCTAATAAGTATAATTTGCAGTAAATAAAATATTTTAGAGATTAAACTATTCAAGTTAACATCAATTCTCTTTATACTTCTCTTTCTTCACTTGACATCTAAGAGCAGATATTTATAAATATACACAGTGAGAATTAGACTGAAATTGCCAGTTCTGACTGAAGATAAAGACATTATTTTTTAAGCCCTTGGTATTTCATTGTGGATCATTCATATGAAGATCTTTTCTGGTTTAAGTCATTTGTTTTCCAGTTCACTTCAGTGTTGTCATCACTGCCTACTTGATTTTCATGGACTTTTCTGGAGAATACAGAGCTAATACAATGGAAAGGCAAACTTAAATGATATAAATTTAGCCAATGTACGAGTTTACCTGAATTCTGGACTGTACTGACTAGGTTGTTCTTCATTTCTGAAATGAAGATATTCACTATTTTCATCACAATCTCTGCCACTTTTGCTAATTCTGTGTGTCTGAGAGTGAACACCTAGATTTTATTGAGGACAGTAATCTAATGGGTAATCAATTGCATTGTAGTATTCAATGTATGCACCTCATTTCTTGCTTATACCAATTGCCATGTCTGCAAATAATGTCAAAGCATAGTATACTATGCAAAAGATTTCTCAGTCTATTCATCGTGTTATTCTATTACTCAAAATAGATCCTTACTTAAAAGTAACAATATTTGTTGCCTCCTAAGAAATCACCTAAAATAATACTGTATTTAAAGAACTGTTTGCTCTTTCATTACCTTTATGTGCAACAACCAAATTGTACTGTGTGATATTAAATGGATGAATTTAGAAAAATTACAACAGTCACATTAACCTGCTTGAAAGCTAGTTTCATAAAAGAAAACATAGACTCAGTTGCGAGTATTCAGTGGTCTTTTTATATTCTTCCTTTGCTCCTTTGCAGATTTTTTTTTCAAGCTGTGATTTCCCCAAATCAACTTAAACAATGTCTAATAACAGCAGTATGACGATATTTATACTGTTAGGGCTGACACAGGATCCCCGAGAACAAAAGCTGGTGTTTTTCATCTTCTTAATTTTCTATGGAGGCACCGTTGTGGGGAATTCGCTTATCATGGTGACCATCAAGTTCAGCCGGACACTTGGCAGCCCCATGTACTTCTTCCTGTTTTATTTGTCCCTTATTGATTTCTGTTTTTCCACGTCCATAGCACCCAGACTCCTTGCAAATTCCCTCTTTGCAAAGAAAACCATTTCCTACAATGAGTGCATGACCCAAGTCTTTGCACTGCATTTATTTGGTTGTATGGAGATCTTTATCCTCATCTTTATGGCTGCTGATCGCTATGTGGCCATCTGTAAGCCCTTGCGCTACCCAACCATCATGAGAAGCCAGGTGTGCATCATCTTGATTGTGTTTGCCTGGATAGGGTCTTTCATACATGCTGCTTCTCAGATTGTCTTGCTTGTAAGATTGCCTTTCTGTGGACCCAATTTAATTGACCATTATTGCTGTGATGTGCAGCCCTTGTTGAAACTTGCTTGTGTGGACACTTACGTAGTCAACCTGATGATCGTGTCTAACAGTGGGGCACTTTGTTCATGCAGTTTCTTGATTTTGATGATCTCATACCTTGTCATCTTGTATTCACTGCGAAACCACAGTGCAGAAGGGAGGAAGAAAGCTCTCTCCACTTGCTCTTCTCACATTCTTGTAGTTACAATATCCTTTGTTCCTTGTATATTCATGTATACACGTCCCCCTACCACATACCCGGTGGACAAGATGGTAACAGTGTTTTATACCATTGCAACACCCTTTCTCAACCCACTGATTTACACACTGAGGAATGTAGAAGTAAAAAATGCCATGAGAAAGTTGTGGAATGTTAAAACCATGACTGAATGCTGATATCAAACATGACTGCCTTATTCCACATACCCAACTGCTAAAAAGAAAGATATGTGTATGATCACGCTTGTTCAAAGTTGAGTATCCTTAAATATAATGTGATTCTCTCCACTTAATTCTTTATATAACATATTTCCAATAAATTGGAAAGATTTCTTCTGATCATTTACACTAGAGAAAACTAAATCAGTTTATCAAGACTTCATGATTTGTTTATTGTTATTGTAAAGGTGATGTGCAGAGGGGTTAGTTACAGTTACATAAGTCAGGTAATGAGTGAATTTTTTAACAGTATCACCTCTTCCCTCACTTTCTCCCAGTCCTCTCACCATGTTGTGTCACTCATTTTCAACAGTGCCTAGTGAGTATCACTGCTGCATTTGCTCACCCTGTCCCCAAAACAGATTAGCTTAAAAGACAAAAAGGCACAGAAATCAAAAACAGCTACAAAAAGTGAATAAGATAGTGACTTTTTTTTTTATCATTTGTTTGATTTTTAGTTGATTCCGTGATTCTGAAGTGCACGACTTTCTTGGTTTATAGTATTTAAGCCTGATGATATCTTTGAAAATCACTATGAATGGCATAAATTTGTGAGAGGTTTTAATATACAGTTCCACTCTCTTCAGCCATCTCGGTGTTTATATGATCAGTACATTCAAACTACAGTAAGGGCAGAAATCGGTGACTCTGGGAAGAAATTAACAGATGTTAAAAGACTAAATTTGAAAAGTTAAATACACTCCTATTTTGCCTGTTTTCTGAGACCAGAAAGAAAGAAATGTATAAATTTTTTTCAAGCCAAATACTATATTATCTATTGCCTGTAAGTGTGATGATAAAAAAAGAATCATTGTCACTCAAAAAAGATTGTCTCTAGTTATTAAGTTTAGAAAGAAGCAAACACTCCTGCACTAATTTCTTTCTCTATTTGTGTTTTTTTATAAAAGATTCATATGGGTTCTTCATTGAATTATCCATAAAGTTTTCATGCTTTACTTCACGGAGCAAATTATTAGCTAATTTCTACTTTTATTTTCCATCACTTGTATTTTAAGCTCTTCATATTCATTGATAACAGTGTATGAAAAATGTTATCTGTGGTAAATATCACCATATTCCTTTTTATTTCTAATTTATTTCTCACTAATGAATGGAAAATATTAAGCATAATCAATTTTCCTTCCATTTTAGGATAGGCTAAACATTTTATTTTTAAATCATATATACATTTGATCTAAGTAGCACAAAGTCAGGTATTCAATTGAAATATGTACAAACAATTTAAATAAAAATCCTGTAGTTAGAGAAATCTTTTATTCCCATAATGTTGACACACTGCAAGTTTACAGATTACAAGTTTAAACCAAGCATAAACTCATTGTTTAAAAAATCTTTCAAATAGTCTAAAACTTATGAAACTTGAGATACTTGATGTCCTGACCACAATTTGCACTTATTTTAGCTGAAAATAATGGGGTGGAACATAAAAACATCATAATAATATCAGCTCTAGGGCTGACAGTGTTGTTCAGTGGTAGAGCTCCTACATAGCATGTGTCAGACACTTGATTTAGTCTTCAGTAACACACACACACTCATGTACACAAGTTAAATGACTGGAATCATATTATATAAGACTACACTTTGGCTTTAATAGAGCAATAACATTATTAAAAGTATGTGAAATCTTAGTCCTAGTATTTTAATGCATCAGTAGTGAGTTACAATGGCTCCTAGTTTTTGCCATGGGATGAATAATGAACAAAACATTGCTTTTTACAAGTTTTCCAAGTGGAAAGTTAATTTCATATTTATCACTAGATAGATTATTCAGTTTAATAACTAAATTGCATAGTTTACCTTCATAGTCAACATATATTTTTGAGAATTAATATTGCAATTTCTAAGGACAGTTTAATAGAATTTTTGTTTTGTTTTGTGTTTCTTTCTTTCTTAAAAGAAAATATATTTATCATCATCGTAATGAACTTCAGTAACAACCAAAAGGTGTTACCCAATATCCCAATATCCTTTCACAATTTACACTAGTGAGAAACAAACTGGAGGAAGAAAGCCCAAGAATAAGATTCAATTGTACCAAAGTTCTCAAAGTACCCTCCCACCACAGTGGCTTTTTATATCAGTGAAACAAGAAATATACTGAATGAAATTATATGGTTGAAAAATTTCCTCAGTCAAGATCCTGAAATATTGTATTTATATTAACCCGTGTTAATTGTGCATAGTAATGGAGCTTAGTGTGATAGTTCAACACAAATATGGTGTGGATTGGTCAAATCAGTGAAACTGGCATTTTCTTCTACTTGTCATTTTTTAATGGTTGGAGCCTTCAATTTACTTTTCTTCAGATCTTTATAAATAAATACACAGGGCTGGGAATGTGGCTTAGTGTTACAGTGATTGTCAAGCATGCATGAAGCCCTGGGTTCGATTCCTCAGCACCACATAAACTGAAAAAGCCAGAAGTGGCTCTGTGGCTCAAGAGGTAGAGTGCTAGCCTGGAGCAAAAAAAAGCCAAAGGACAGTGTTCAGGCCTGAGTTCATGCTTAAGGACTGGCAAAAAATTAAATAAATAAATAAATAATTGTGTATTGTGAATTATAGCCATTCCCTCTGTAATATCAGAACTTTCCGTGTGTTTTAATATACATTAGCCTGAGCTTGTCACACCTTTTCCACTATCTTTCCTAAGTAAGAAACTTAAAATAGTCCATTGCTAGTGGCTCACTTCTATAATCCTAGCTACTCAGAAGACTGAGAACTGAGGATAGTGGTTCAAAACCGGCCCTGACAGAAAAGTCCATGAGACTATTATCTCTAATAAACAACCAGAAAAACAGAAATGGTGCTGTGGCTCAAAGTGATATAGCTCTAGCCTTGAGCATAAAAGCTCAGGGGGAACATGAGTGCCCTAAGTTCTAGCCCCACAACTGACAAAAATAAAGTTGGTAGAAGGCAATGCATACAACAAAAAGTTACTTACAAATGAAAGCATCTTTAGGAGGCATGCTCCAGGCATTTCCCACATCACATCATTTAAATGTCTGTATCAAAGAGAAAAGGGGATCTTGATATTGTGGCTCACAATTGTCATCTTAGAAACCTGTAAGGCAGAGATTGGGAGGATGGTGATTTCAGGCTAGCCTTGGCAAAGCATTGATAAGATAGTGAGCCCCCAAGCCAACCAACACCAGCTGGGCAGGATGGCATATCCATGTCATCTCAAATCCATGGGAACTGCAAATGGGATGGTCATCCTCAATCAGCCAGGGTATATTTCCATAAAGGTTTAAATCAAAATGCCTAGGGGATGGGTCAAGTGGTAGAGCACCTGCTTGGAAACCCTTGAGCTCAAACATTAATATTACTGACAGGAAAAAAAGGAAGAGACTGAAATAAAGACAGAATGACAGGGATAAGGGAGAAAGAGAGAAGAGAAGGAGAGGAGATTAAAAAGGGAAATGAAGACCATTTGTCCAATATAAATATGAGAAAGAGTAATCAGAAATTGGAGCACTGGACAAATTGGAATGGTCAAACTGGCACTTCTCTTAAAACTGAGGTTTGAAAGGAGAATGGATAAAAAATAGAGCTTCAGAAAGTCATTTATACATACCTTAGAGTATCTCACCTTGAACACTGTACTACAAACCTACCACTCATAATTACCCTTGCTTTTTCATTCTTTATTTCTACTGAATGGTAGAAAGAGGTAAAAGAGAAATAGGAATGTGCATACCACATTTTCTTGATCCTCTCATTGCTTGTAGAGCACCTGGGCTATTTCTGTATCTTGTCTATTATGAATAGCATAGCAATGAACATGAACATAGAGTGTCTTTACTATATCTTGATTTGTAATATTCAATGGCCACTATACAGATATTGAAATGTGTATCTTGTGGGTAAAGATGGGATGGAGGAAGATGTATTCAAAACCTGACAATTGTAATTGAAACCCTTTTGTGCAATTACTTAATAAAATAAATAAATATTATAAAAACTCCTATGCCCTAGATTTATGTATATGTGGACAGAAATAGCACACAACTTTGCTAGCCCAATCATGGTGTGAAGCAAAAGCAAATGTAGTTTATTCTTTAGCAGTGATGTGGTCTGCTAGGGGAAAAAAATCAGTTTCATTTGGCTTTTTCATGTTTTTTGTGCTTCTTCTTGATTGGCTTACTGCACGTAATTGCATTGCTCTGATATCTGTGTTTAATTTTGAAAGGTAAGGTATAAATATTGACATTACAATAACACCACAATTGTCATTATAGTTGATATTTATTATTGATCCTAACTCAAACCAAAGTTGATTCATTACATTTGTCAACGAATAAGGAGATAATCTCAAGTTACATCTAAAATGTTTGTCAGCTCTGATGACTGAATGATTTTTTGACAAAAAAAAATCTAATTGCCATCACAAATATATAAAACTGTACTTTTTCAGACTTAACACAAGAGAAATTGTAGTCATAGTGCTGAGGGGTTCCTCCTTTTAAAATATAGTAAAGTCTGAATGGATGTAGGATTTTGGCAGCATGGCAAAGGAGGCATTGTATTCAGATCCCAGCATCAGTAGAAATTCAATACCAGGAAGGCTGAGATTCTTTCAAGCCAGAATACAAGGAGATACACCACAATAGAAATCAAACTAAACATATAGTCAATAGTCAAGGTAAAAATGTAAAATTTGGCCAGGTGCCAGTGCCAATACCTATAATGCTAGATACTAAGGAGGAAGAATTCTGAACATCACAGGTCAAAGCCATACCAAAAACCAGAGTTCCAGCATTTTAAGATCAAGAGTTTCTGTAGATTGACAAGAACAATGATTATAAAACAATGTGAATTAAATGGCATGCAATGTGCTAAACATATACAAATGATAAGAATAATGCATTATATCCCTATGAATTGGACCACAGTTAAAATTCAATAAAAATAGCAATAATGGAAAATATGATATTTTAATGCTATGTTTTAGTAAATGGTATATATATCAACACTTAAATAAAAATTGTTTCCACATTTAACAGTCCCTGAGAATTCATTAGACTAAAGCAAATTTTACACATAATAGTACATTTTTCTCTATCACTTAAAAAGTTTATTTTCAAATAGATCTGCATTTACTAGAAACTTTGTGAAAATTTTCCAGAGTCTCCATAAGCTTGAACTTACTTTTCCAACTTACCATCTCAAATTAATATGAAGCATTTATCAAAAAGATGACTAAATATTATTTGTGCTTTACTCAGAATTTCTTTTTTTTTTTTTTTTGCCAGTCCTAGGCCTTGGACGCAGGGCCTGAGCACTGTCCCTTGCTTCTTTTTGCTCAAGGCTAGCACTCTGCCACTTGAGCCATAGCGCCACTTCTGGCCATTTTCTATATATGTGGTGCTGGGGAATCGAACCCAGGGCTTCATGTACAGGAAGCAAGCACTCTTTCTACTAGGCCATATTCCCAGCCCCCTTTACTCAGATATTTAAAACTATTTTCCTATTTCTCTCCACAGCCCAATCCAGGACAGCATGTTGATTTATTCCTCACATTATTTTTGCTTAACTGGACAGTGACCACTGCTTGACATCTTCCCATTCTGAGTGACTTGGGCAGATTTCAGGAGGTTAAGTTATAGATTTCTCTGAAGTTTTCAGTTATGTTTTTCATTAATATGTTTTTCTCAAGATTAGCATTGTTATATATGTGTAAATTATCTGAGAAGCCACATATGGACAGATTGAATCTTGGAGTTTTTATTAGAGCATTAGCAGTCTGCAGGCAGCCAGTTGTTACAAAGGCCTGTAGCCCATGCATACCCTTAACACTATCAGGAAACAGGCCCTAGAGGAAAGAAAGAACAAAAACAGTACCAACAAACCAATTAGCTCCAATGGAGAGCTGAATTGGGATGTCATGGGGACAAGACACAGCACTCAAACATGGAGACATGTGTCATGGCATAATGGCACCTAAGCTGGTTTGACCCTAAATAGGTTCAGGTCAGGGGGCAGGGTAATAGGAAGCTCCCAGTCCCAAGCACTTGACTGACAGGTTCAGTATCCTATAGGCCATGTGCCCACCCCTGTCTCTTGGGATTCAAGAATACCCATTACCTGGGATGGGACTTCCCTTCCTCTAGGATTCCAAGCACACCCATGAAGACAAGATGCCAGATAGTACAACTCGCCTTGTGGCCAATGATGGCAATGGCCAGATTTGACCTCCATATTACAACATAAAGCTCTGAAAAAGTTCAAAGAACTGAAGTGCCTTTCTCATCCTCTCATGCCACCAGGTACATATTAGCCTCACATAGCATATTCCAGATGTTGCGAGATAGATCCAGTCATGAGAACAGAGAAGCCACTACTTAGAAGGCCAAATTTGGAGTCATTAAGGGAGCACTGGTGGGTGTTAAGGGGACTCCAGACAAAAAGTCCTATTGCCTTGAACACACTAACACATGGCTGGCTTCTATAGCCCCCACACCACACAAGATGTGTGAAACTAATCTTAAGTAGAAAACAAATCCGATGGGAACACAAAGTAAATTTTAAAAAATATTTAAGATTCAAATAAATATTTCTGGTTACATTTACTTCTGTGTCGTTTATTTAGATGCTTTTATTCCTGTATATTTAGCCATCATATAGTCTTTGAAATGACCCATGTCTAGGTGAATTCACTCATCATTGTGCATGTGCTATGTGAATTCTTTCACTTGCTTCCTTTGTACCTCACAGGACCTTCTTCTTATACATTCCCAGCTTAGACTGACTGGAAAATAAACCTTGATTCCATGATCATTTTATTAGAGAGTGGTATCAGAAACAGAAGTGTAAGTGCTACATTGTTTTGTTTATCCTAGACAAAAATAGCATCTATCATCCAAATGACACTTATAGTTAAAGTAATATCCTATGTTTTTGCATAATAAAACACAAATTGCAGAATGAGCTCTTACCCTCAACTGACTCCGATTTCTCAATTGGGAGGGAAGAGACACATTAGGGAATGAATTTCCAAAACACCAATGTTTTACATCATTCTTGTTAAATGTATCACGAGGGAATAAAGGGAGAAAATGCAAGTTAAAATCCGGTGTGAGGAGTGGGATTTTTTTAATATCCAATGATTATGGAACCGAGTGAAATCATAAATTTCTCTGGGAGACCCAAGAGATCCTGACTTCAAGATAATCAGACATTAATTAGAAGAACTTTTAAATTTTTAGAAGCACTTTTAAAATTCTCTTCAGAAAGAGTTAATGCTCAAGTTATTGATGAAGAAAGAAAGGAGACAGAACACACTAAACTTTCTCCATTTCTTACCAAAGCTGGTAAGATTTCTATTAATGTGGTCCTGTTTCATAGTTGCAGAATAGTAATAGCACAGCCAGCTCCCACATTATGTCAGGCATGGAAGAATAGGGACTTTCCTGAAATGGTTTACAATTCAGGAAGAAAAGATGACAATCAAGACATGCCTAGTATTTCCTAATGCTAATGACAATGCAAGGTAAGGACTGTTAGATATTTTACTTAAGCACTATTAGATCATTTTAAAGTTAATTAAAAAGAAATATTACCACTCTGAAATTTTTCAGGAATTACTCTTCAGGTATGATGATCCTGCCATGAATATAACATGACTCAAACAGGCCTCTTCTTCAAGAGCAGCTTGATCTACATTCCTACGGATCAGGATTAATCTGACTCTATCTGCATGCTGCTATGTTGTCATATGTCAATAATTAGTAAACATAATGACTAGTCTACTAGCCTGTCAGTATGTCCCCCTGGGTATCCCCTGGGTAATTGTTCATAGCAATATATGAATACAAATACATGTAGATACTAGAACAGATTACTTATCTATTACTTATTCATGAAACTTAAAATAGCTTTCCCATTTGTGTACTGAAATAATTCATTTTGAAAATATCCCAGAAAGCCAGTGTACTTGTAGTTTCTGTTAGTCTGGTTCATTCTGTATTCAAAGATTATTGAATTTTACGACTTGATATAGAGTGTACTGATGATCTTACTTACTCAAGCCTTTTGATCTAATATAATGGCCCCAAAGTGCCAGCAGACTGCCTGTCTACACAGGAGAGAGTTAGGATGCCTCAGTGATACGAAAATGTGAGTTCCAGTCTTCTGAGGTAAGATATTTAAATCTTTATTTTTAATAAGGAAATGGATACCTTTGAAAAATAAACTCTTTTTCATCTTTCTGGTAAATATATATCTGTGAAATATATTTTTATTTCAAGTGAGAATGCTTTCATCTGCAGTTTTTTTTAAATATATTGTGAAAATGACTGCATTACATATACATATGTACAAATTTATCATACAATTATATTTATATATTACAGATAAAATGCAGTGTTTATTTACATATGCATTAATATATTTAAAAAATAAAAATACATTTATTAAATACAAATATAATAGATAAAAATAATATTTAACAATATTTAAAATATTTGTACTTATATTTATATAAATATAAATGTATATAAATGTAATGATTAACATTAAAAATATGTTTGCAGATGCTTGGTATAAAACATATTTTTGTGTTTAATAAATATATTAATATAAATATTTTAGAAATTTTATTTATTTACATATATGGCTGTTAATATTTATATGTATACTTGTTAATTTATTTAATAATAAATGCTAGTAAATACATTGTGTATTAATTAATGCAAAAATGTTTACTAAATATTTTTATAATTATACTTAAGATAAATAATAAGGTATAATAACGTCAAAATATGTAAAAATGTGAATATGTAATAAGTGTATTCTGTGGTAAATAAAATACTTTTTAGATTAAACAAACCAAGTTAACATCATTTCTCTTTTTATATCACTTTGATATTGACATGTGGCAGCAGATATTACAAATATACACAGTGAGAATAAGACTGAAAGTGTCTGTTGTGACTAACGATTCAGAGATCATTTTCTAAGGACTTTTTTTCTTTGTAAATCTTTCATATGAATATCTTTTCTGATTTATGGTGTTCTTTTCACCTTTCTGTCATGTTGTCATCACTATCACATTAATTTGTATGAAAATGTAATAAAAAAGCAAACTTAAAGGATCTCAATTTAGCCAGTATAGCATTTTCCTTAAATCTGAACTGAACAGACTAGGTTGTTATTCCTTTCTGAAACGAAGGATATTCAATAATTACTATCATTCTCTCTGCCACTTTTACTCACTCTCTGTGTGTCTAAGAATGCACACTTATATTTTATTAATGACTAAACAACTACTTTGAAGTATTCAAAATATGTATCCCACGTGTTGCTTACAGCGTAATTACAAATTGTGCAAATAAAGTCAAAACATAGTAAATCAAATTATACAAAAGTTTTCTCAGTGTATTCACCATGTTATCCTATTATTCATAATACATCATTACATAAAATCAACAAGCTCTGTTGCCTCCTAAGAAATCACCTAAAATAATACTTTGTTTAAAGAACTGTTTGTTCTTACTGTTATGTGCAACATGCAAATTGACTTGCATGATACTAAATTAGTGATTTTGGTAAAAATACAAGTCAAAAGTAGTAACCAACTGAAAAGTTAATTTCATGACTAAGGACATGAATTCAGCTGCTAAAACTCAGCAGTCGTTTTATATTTTTGCTTTGCTCTTTTGCAGATTTTTTTTGTAAAGTGTGATTGCTCCATATCAACTGAAACGATGCCTAATAACAGCACTGTAACTATATTTGTATTGTTGGGGTTGACACAGGATCCTCAAAAACAAAAAATAGTGTTTTTCATCTTCTTAATTTTCTATGGAGGCACTGTAGTGGGGAATTTGCTTATCATGATGACCATCAAGTCCAGCCGGACACTTGGGAGCCCCATGTACTTCTTCCTCTTTTATTTGTCCCTTGATGATTTCTGCTTTTCCACATCCATAGCCCCCAGACTTATTGCAGATTCCCTCTCTGCAAAGAAAACTATTTCCTACAATGAGTGCATGACCCAAGTCTTTGCATTGCATCTATTTGGTTGCATGGAGATCTTTGTCCTCATCCTGATGGCTGCTGATCGGTATATAGCCATCTGTAAGCCCTTGCGCTACCCAACCATAATGCGAAGCCAGGTGTGCATCATCTTGATTGTGTTTGCTTGGATGGGATCTTTCACACATGCCACTTCTCAGATTGTCATGCTGTTAAATTTACCCTTCTGTGGGCCCAATTTAATTGACCATTATTGCTGTGATGTGCAGCCCTTGTTGAAACTTGCTTGCACTGACACTTACATGGTCAACCTGATGACGGTGTCCAACAGTGGGGCAATTTGTTCAACCAGTTTCCTGATTCTGATGATCTCATACATAGTCATCTTGCATTCTCTGCGAAACCACAGTGCGGAAGGAAGGAAGAAAGCTCTCTCCACTTGCACTTCTCACATCATTGCAGTGGTAATATCCTTTGTTCCTTGTATATTCATGTATGCTCGTCCTCCAACCACATACCCACAGGACAAGATGGTGACAATATTTTATACCATGGGAACACCCTTTCTCAATCCACTGATTTACACACTGAGGAATGCAGAAGTAAAAAATGCCATGAGAAAATTATGGAATGTTAAACTTGTGACTAAGTAAAGGTATCAAAGTTGACTACCTTGTTCCACACACCCAATTGATAAAAAGATATATTTTTCACCCTTGTTCTAGTTACTATCACTGCTGCACTTTTTCACCCTTTCCCTCCCCCAAACAGCTAGACTTGCATACAAGACAAAAGGTACAGAACTCTAAAACAAGGACAAAGGCTATTTTTCAAAAAAGGTAAAATACCATGATTCATATTCTTTGCTAGTTTGATTTTTAATAGATGCATAATTCTGGACACAGGAGTTTCTGGTTTCATAATATTTAAACAAGATGATATCTTTGATAATTACTATTAATGTCATAAATTTGGGAGATGTTTTGATACACTGTTCTACTTTCTTCAAATATTTAGCTGTTTATAAGATCCATACATTCAAGCTACAATGAGGGCAGAGCTCTGTGACTCAAGGAAGAAAATTAGGAAATTAACAAATTTTACAAAACTAAATTTGAAAACTTAAATATAGTGCTACTTTGCCTGTTTTCTAAGACCTGAGAGGAATAAATGTGGAAAATTGTTTCAAGTCACATACTGTATTGCCTGTTGTCTGTAAAGATGATAAGAAAGAAATAAATGAATCTTTGTCACTCAAACAAATGTCTCTAGTTATTGAGTTTAGAGAGAATCAAAAACTGTTGTAGCAAACCATTTCTCTATTGCTGTTGTTTTTTTATAAATGATTTATATAGATTCGTTGAATTAATCTAATTTTATTATAAAGGTGATGTACAGAGGGGTTACAGTTACATTAGTATGGTGATGAGTACAATTCTTGTCAAACCTTGTTATCCCCTCCCTCAGTTTTCTCCAGCTTTGCCTCCCCTGTGACTTCCCCTGCAAGTTGTAAAGTTTATTTCCAACATAGTGTCTTTTGAGTATTGCTGTTACATTGGTTCACCCTTCCCATAAAGTTTTTATGCTCTGTTTCTCAGAGCAAATTGTCACCTACTACTATTATTTCCCATGGCTTGTATTCTAAGCTTTTCATATTCTTTGATTGAAGTATAAAAGTATCTTATCTTTTGTAAATATTAGAAGATTCCATTTCATTTTTAATTTTATTTTTCACTGATGAATGGAAAATATTACGTATCAACAATTGTCCTTCTATATTAGGATAGGCTGAAAATGTTTTTAAATCATATGTGTATTTGTCTAAATAGCACAACATCAGGTACTCAATTGAAAAAAGTATACAATATAAATAAAAATCTATAGTTAGAGAAAACTTTTATTCCTATAGCATTGATATGCTGCAAAATACCAGATTATAGGTTTGAACCAAGCAAGAACTTACTGAAAGTGTTAAAATAAAAGTCTTTCAATTAGTCAAAAACTCATACAACTTTAGATACTTGATGCCATAACCATAATATGCACTTATTTTAGCTGAAAAGGACACAGTGGGACATAAAAAAAACATCATAATATGAGAGCAGGGTGGCAAGTTCCTGTCATCTCAGATACATCTCAGCCAGGGTATAAGTGTAAGTCCCTGTTCTACAAATAATTAAAATAAAAATGCCTAAGGGAAAATTCAAGTGGTAGAGCACCTGTTTGGGAATCATTGAGCTGAAACACTAATATTGCAGACAGGGGTAAAAAGGGAAGACAGAGAAAGAAAGAGAGAATTAGAGGAAGAGGAGAGAAAGAGGGGTGATTAAAATGGAAAAGTAAGGACCATTTATCCAATATAAATATGAGAAAGAGTAATCAGAATTGGAGCAATGGACAATTTGGAATGGTCAAACAATTCTCTTTTAAAATGAGGTTTGAAAGGAAGGGATATGCAAAAGAGAGATTCCAGAATGTCATTTATACATGTTAAAGAGTATCTACCTTGAAAACTGTACTACAAACCTACCATGCACAATTACATTTGCTTCTCAATTCCTTTTTTCTATTGAATGATAGAAAGAGGTAAAAGAGAGACAGGACTGTACTACCACAGTTTCTTGGTCTTCTCATTCCTTATGAATAAGACATATTTTAGGACAATGACACTTCACTTTACTAGATGATTTTTACATTGTACAAAACTCACGAGCATAATAAACCTAATATACAATAGAGATTTGGAATGTTAATAATGTCACAATTATATTCATTTTATCAATTTAAGAACCTCATCATGGTATGATAGTAGAGGAATTTGTGCATATTTGAGAACAGAATGTATGTGGAAACTTTCTGTGAGTTAAAGGTAGATTTTATATGTAAATAAAGACTAAATAAGTGAGATGACAAAAACTGAGAGTGGTTTTAGAAGGGAAGTGCAGGAGGAAAAAGGATGGAAGGATGGTGAAGATTCTTCTATACATAGAAGGACATGTTAAAATTAAACCCTCTTCTTCAATGTTTGGCACTAATAAATAGTAGGCCTACTATCTGTCCTAATCTGCTTCTCATTGCAATTAAATTGCTATTATTAGACACTTAAGGTAGGATATCTTTATAAAGAACACAAAATCACCATTCTTGAGATTCAAAATTGTGGCCACAATGATTTGACCCTGGGGAAGTTCTAATGGCAGATAGTGTAATTTAAGGAATATTTTGCCTGGGAGAAAGAAATAAAACCTCCAAACTGGAAACACATCCAAAGGAACCTTGTGATCTCTGTTGGTGTTGAGTTTTGTGAAGAGGATGGAACGAGTAAAAGACACAGATTTTATACATTTCATAAATTTGACTTTACGTTGTTCTACATCTTTGCCACTTCTTACCTGGATTCTGGAATTCTAGTGAAGATATTTTGTGACTTAATTCCTAGCAGAATTTGTTTTCCTCTTACAATATTGTCTTTAATAAAATTTCTTTTCTAACTTTTTTGCCATATTTGATCTGGCTTTTCATTTATCATTTTGGATATTTCTATCATCATCAAATGTGTTTGCTGCAAATATTTTCTCTGCTAGTTTTGGTTCACATCTGATTTCTTGAGCAAATACTTTTCTTTAAGCAGAAAGCATTTGTCTTTCAAAATTATTTGTCTTCTGTTTTCAACATGCAGAAACAATTAATTTGTCTTTCTGAACAAGACATATTTTACTTCAGATAATTTTTTGTAGATTCATCCACTTCCCTGCATATGACATGCTATTATTCTTCCTAATAAATGAGGAAAATCCCATTGTATGTACAGACTACATTTTCTTGATCCCATTAGTCACTATAGAGGATCCAGACTGTCATATTTTTGTGTTTTTTCCTTGTTGTTTTAGTGTCGGTGGTAGTACTGCTCTGAAGCCTATGTGTACTTTCTGAAGATTAGTATTACTGATATTAGGAATAATACTGAAAATGTCAACATATTTGATATTTATCATCCACACTACAACCATCCAAAGTTGGCAAATGTTATGAATAAAGAAATAGTGTGAAATGGCATCTGAAATGTTTGGCAGTATTGAAGAGGAAATGATTTATTTGGCAATAAATGTGATCATTGTACCGATTTATACTAGTATACTGATGCAGACTGGACATAAAAGAACTATGTGATAATGGGCCCAGAGGCTAAAGGCCTGAGAAATAACACTGCTATGTATGGTAATCGTAAAGTATGAATGAATGTATTATTTTGGCCGCATGCCAAAACCAAAATTGAGCTGAATGATATTATTAAGTCTTCTAGAAACAAGTTTCATTGGAGAATCAATTGTTTGCACATTGCAAATGTATGCTTAGATTTAAAAAATAGCCAAGGACACACAAGATTTGAGTGAGAATGGACTTAAGTCCAAGCTATGTTTGCAAGGAACAAGCTGAGGAGAGCAAGCTCAAGCAGAGGCTCTTACAAATATAGACATTTGGCATGGACTCATGGATAGATAAGTAGTTCAATAGAGAAGTGAACTCTGTTAGAGACTGACACCTGATGATTAGGAAGGGAGCAGAAGGTGAAACATCGTTAAAGGTCACTGATGCAATGAATCATAGAATTCTTTATCTTTCAGGCTGAGTGTATCGGCACCTGCAAGTAGAAGCCATTTCAAGTAACTCAGTGGCTGAATGCACCTTTGAATCTTTTTGCCAAGTAACTTTTGGCTGTTGGATGTCATCACTGGGGAGTTAATAAACAGCAGCTTATTAGTGTGGAAATGTTTTGCTAGCAAATATTCTCAGTAATTAAAGCATTGCATCAGCCATAGAAACCAAGAAACCATATGCAAAGGAGATACACTGACCAGAGTTTGCCTGACACACTTGAAATGCACATTCCCTCTACTTTATGAGAGACAGAAGCTCAAGTTCCAAGGGATCTGAATGGTAGGGTTAATTATATATATATATATATATATATATATATATATATATATATATATATACCAACTAGGTGCCAGTGGCTAACTCCTGTAATCCTATCTACTCAGGAGGCTGAGACCTGAGGATTGTGGCTCAAAGCCAGCCTGAGCAGAAACTGCACGAGACTTTCATCTCCAATAAACTACTTAGAAAAACCCAGAAGTGGAGCTCTGGCTCAAGTAGTAGAGCCCTAGCTTTGAGCAAAAAAAACATTCAGGGACAGATCCCAGGCCCTGAGTTCAAGCCCCACAACAAACAAAAAATGTGTTGCTGAAGGTGAATTACAGATAGCCAATATGCAGATATTTTGGACAGAATTGATTTTAAAACATAAAGAATGTGTTGTTATTAGTTTTCCTGATAATGGCCATAATTGCTGGGGTGAGCTGGAATCTCAATGTTGTTTCTATTTGTGTTTCTTTTAAGGCCAGGGATCCCATAAAATGCAAAACAACATTGATATTCCACCTCTCCCCAGTAAGAATGGCCATTATCAAGAAAACTAATATCAACAGATGCTGGCTGGGATGTGGTCAAAAGGGAACCCTACTACACTGTTGGTGGGAGTGTAAACTTGTTCAACCACTCTGGAAAGCAGTATGTACGTTCCTCAAAAGGCTAAACAGTGCTGTCCTATGACCCAGCAACCCCACCTTTGGGCCTTTACCCAAAGTCACAAACATGACCATAATAAAGCTGCCAGCACAAGCATGTTCGTTGCAGTAATATTTACCATAGCTAAAATATGGAACCAACCCAGATGCCCCTCCATAGATGAACAGATCAATAAATTATGGTATATATACACAATGGAATTCTATGCTTCTATGAGAAAGAATGGCATTGTCCCCTTCGTAAGGAAATGGAAAGACCTGAAAAAAAAAATAGTAAGTGAGTTGAGCCAGACCCAAAGAAACACAGAATCTCTGGATTTTCTCTCATTGGTAATAATTAGCAGATGTCTAGGATAATCCTAAAAGATGATCACAATAGCTCAATAGCTATGTAAATAAGATCACATAAGATGAAGCTAAGCGGAATAAACTCCAAGTTATGGAAACAAGTAGTTTATTATTGTTGTTATTTCTAACGCACTATGTGAAATTATTTCTTTTTTCTTATCTTCCTCCATGTTTTAGCCCCTGTTGTCACTGTATTTGATTTTGATACCCTTGGTATTGTATATATGTTTGTCTGAATCAGGTTAGAGAAGGGGAACATCAAGATGGTGAGACAGGGGTAAAAGGTAAACCAATGCAACAGCAATATTTACAAGACAATATGTTGTAAACCAACTGTACAACTTGAGGGGGCATTGGGGAGGAGGAGAGGTGGGAGAAAAACGAGGGAGGAGGTAACAAGTTTGATGAGAAATGTACTCACTACCCTATGTATGTTACTGTAAACCCTCTGTGCATCACATTGACAATAAAATTTGTTTTTAATAAAGAATTTACTTGGATGATAAAGAGAACAAATGAATTATTAGAAATAAAAAGACTTAATAGATGGATTAGTTTTACTAGAGCAAGAGTGGCATAATAGCCAGGCAAAGGGGCATAGTGTGGTGGTTTACTGGAAAAAGGCAGCTCCAAGGTAGTTTCTAGCTGATTAAAGAAGGTTTATATGGGTATTAGAACTGGGAAAGGGAAAGGGAATATCAAAATTGACAGACAAATGACAAAAAGACAAACTATTCCAAAAGCAATATTTACAAAACCAGTTAGTGGAAACCAACTGCAAAACTCTTGTGGGGAGAGTAAAAGGAGGAGGGGGGAAGTGGGGGGAAAATGAGGGAGGAGGGAACAAGTTGAACAAGAAATGTACTCACTGCCTTACATGAAACTGTAACCCCTCTGTACTTCACTTTGACAATAAAGGGAAAAATTTTTTTTTAAAGAACAGAGAATAGAAAGAAAGATTTTCCCCCCAAACCTCAGTTTCTTATCCTCCACATCATGCTGAGTGAACAAACATTCCAAGACTCAGTGTAGACCCAGAAGCAGACCCAAGAACAAAACCACTGGTGACATCTCTGAACTAAGGAAAGAAACCACTGGATGACAGCTCTGAATTCTGTTAAGAGGAAAAAATCATTGGATGACAGCTCTGAACTCTTTTAGAGGAAATAAACTATTGGTTGAAAGCTCTAAACTTTAAAAGAGGATTGAAATCAGGTATTTGTGAATATGCACTGTGGGCTGATCTAGAATAGGGTGAAGTTCTGGTACTTAGTACTACTGAGAGTCCCTCATGCCTTCTGTACAGCCAGTGAAAGTCAATATGATTTGTATACTTGTAGATCACTGGCAAGTCTATTTCCTTGTTTTTATATTTTATTTTATTGTGGAGGTAATAAACAGGGGGTTTACAGTTACATAAGTAAATGAGTACATTTTTTGTCAAACAATGTTTCCCCATCTCTCATTTTCTCCTGCTTCCCGCTCCTCCTCCCCAAATTGTAAAGTTCATTTTCAACATAGTGTCTTTGGAGTACTGGTGTTGCATTGGTTCACCCTTTGTCCTTTGTCTCATGATTTTTGTGATTGCCCTTCCCCTCCCCAAATCAGATAAACTTATATTAAAGACAAAAGGTACTGGAAAAAAAAAAAAAAACAGTTACAACAGGGGACAAACCAAAGGGGGAAAATGAAAGAAAAAAGAAGGAACTGCAAATAGTACACTTAAAAAATAAAAAATAAATAAATAATACCTCTAGTTTTCATATATTGGAGTTTATTCTGATTATCATCATTGTATATGTTCGTATGTGCATAGCTATTGAGCTATTGCGATCTTCTGCTAGGACTATCCTACACATATACTAGTTATTACCAATGAGGTAAACCATGGAGCCTATGTTTCTTTGAGTCTGGCTTACTTAATATGATTTTTTCCAAGTCCTTCCATTTCCTTACTAATGGAGCAATGTCATTCTTTCTGATGGAAGCATAGAATTCCATTGTGTATATGTACAACATTTTCTTGATCCATTCATCTACTGAGAGGCATCTGGGTTGATTCCGTGTCTTAACAGTGGTACAATGAACATGGTTGTGCTGCTAGCTTGTATGCTAGTATGACCTTGTTGGTGGTCATTTGGATAAATGGTCAGGAGTAGAATTGCAAGGTCATAGGAGAGTTTTTTTGTTTAATCTTTTGAGGAACCTCCCTCCATACTGCTTTCCAGAACGGTTAAACAAGTTTGCATTCCCACCAACCATGTAGTAGCATTCCCTTTGGGCGATGTCCCCAAGAGCATCTGTTATTGGTAGTTTTATTGATAGTAGCCATTGTAACTAGGGTTAAGTTGAGTGTCAATGTTGTTTTGTTTTGCATTTCTTTTATGGCCAGAGTTAGTGAACATTTCTTCATGTGTCTTCTGGCCATTCTTATTTCTTCTTCAGAGAAGTCTCTAAGTCTTTAGCGCACTTATTAATGGGGTGATTGTTTCTTTGAGGATCTGTTTTTAATTTTTTTGAGGTCTACATGTTTGTTGAAGATGTGAAAAACCTCGATAAGGAAAACTTTTAAAACCTGAAATGGAATTAAAGCAGATTTAAGGAAGTGGAAAACAAACCATGCTCCTGAATTGAGAGGATTAACATCATGAAAATGGCAATACTGACAAAAGCTATCTACAGTTTCAATGCAGTATCTATGAAAAGCCCAATAACATTCTTTAATAAAATAGAAGTAATCCAAAAATTCATATGGAATAATTGAAGACTCCAATAGCAAAAGCAATCCTTAGCAGGAAGAATAGTGCTAGAGGAATATTAATACCAAACTTCAAACTCTAAGAACATGAAGAGGCCTGAGGACCAATGGAATAGAATTGAAGACTCAGAAATGAGCACACAGATCTATGGCCAACTAATATTTGATACAGGATCCAAAGAAATGGGCTGGAAGAAAGATTGGCCAGTTCAGTGGAACACAGCCTCAGCTTGGAAAAGCTCACATAGAACAACACAGTAACACAGCATGCTTCTGGTGCTCAGAGGCAAAAAACCCTCCAGCTTCTGTGGTAGGAGCAGTTTGGGGCAATTCCTGCATAAACACAGGGGAATTCAGATAGGACTAAGTCTTCTATAAGTAGTCTTTCCTGGTTTAAATGGTTTGGGACTCAGAGGGAAAGGGAGGCTACCCTGTGAGTGAGAGAAAGGGGGTGGGGGAAGATTTCACCCTCTGTTTAAATCAAGGTTTTGTTATTATTTTGACCATTTTGTCTTCTGTTATGCTGATTCATTTTATTTTTTCTCCTCATATTGTGTGATGTCTTATATTTCCCTCTCTTACCTGTTTCCTCCCTTTTCAATCTTGTCACTTTTTGTCCTTCTTCTGAAGTGCCAGACTTTGAAGTCAGGCCCCACTTTACCACGCAAACCCCACTTTACCACGTGAACCTAAAAATAAGCAGGCCCTGTGAGCAAACCCAGGACAAGCTTATTAGGGCCCAGCCTGTCGAGAACTCTAACGACTGGGAATGCTTAACTCTAACTGCCCCTAGAATACCTCGAGCCCTGAGCCAATCAGATTTGTACCCGTAATCTTGCTAGCTTAAACACCTGATTGCTGTAACTTTGTCTTTTGCCTTTATAAGCTCTGTATAAGGGCAGCTCGTGGCTGCCTCCCAACCTCCGCTGTGTCGGTGGGTAGGACAAGGCCCTGGCCACAGCCCCGCTTGAATAAAGTCTTGCCTTGCTATTGCATTTCGGAATGTCTGAGTCTCGGTGGTCTTCTTGGTGGTGGTCTTGCGACTTGGCACAACACTTGATCCTTCCATTTTATTATTTGGTTATGAGTATCTCTGGCCTTAAATTATTTTATGCTTCTAATATATAGTGTCAGTATTCTCCCTTCCTTCTCCCCCTGGAAGGTAAGGTGAAGATGAGATCACATATGTAAGTCAAATGGTTCTGGTGGCAGCAGACTGATTATTCCATCTGCAAGACTAATCCACACTAACTGCACACCTTAACCCCGGAGATCTGATGAGAAAGAGCCTGGGATTATTTCTATCCTCTCTAGCCAGACAAGAACCCACACATTCATATCACATCCCTGGCATGTCAAAGTTAGATGCAAAAATTCACAACACAAAAACTCACAAAAATCCAACAACACATCAAAAAGATCATATACTAGGATTCATTTGGTTTCATTAGTGGAATGCAAACATGTTTCGATATATGAAAAATAATAAGCATAATGCAACCCAAAAGCAGAATAAAGGGGAGAAAGAGGATGATTGTTTCAACAAGTGAAGAAAAAGTCTTTAACAAACCTTCCCAAACTTTTATGATCAAATCTGTGAAGAAACCAAGAGTGGAAAGAGAATAAGTCATATCATAGGGCTGCATTTGATAAACCTATAGTCAAAATCATAGGAAATGGAAAACACTGAAGTAATTTCCTCAATATCAGGAATGAGACAAGAGAGTCCATTCTCTCAACCATTTTTCAATATACTATTTGAAAATTTATGCAAAGTCATAGGACACAAGAAGGAAATAAAAAGGAATACAACTAATAGGATAGAAAGAAAACAAATTATCCCTACGAGCAGATAATATAATCCTCTATTTAAAAGTCCATAAGACTAAAGCCCAAGAAAAAAGCTTAGAAAAAATCAGGAAAATAATTCTATTGAAAATAGTCTCAAAAAATAACACCTCTTCCCCCCCCCAAAAAAAAGGCAAAAGGAATGTGACTCAGGTGCCTAAAGGCCTCTATATTGAAAATGATAAAACCTTTACAGAATGAAATTTAAGAGTACACAAGAAAATAGAAATGACTTCCCATGTACATGGATAAGCATCATCAAATACCATGAAAATGTTACTATTGTGAAAAAGACTCTGAGGAAATGCAAAAGGCACTTGGAGAGTTGCAAAACTCATGTTTATTACTTGCAAAGAAGTTCTAATCCACAGTCTGAGCCCTGATTCAGAGGAGCACAATTCTTTCATAGCACTTGGGTTCCAATTTTTAGTGCATGGTGGAGCACAGGAGTTTTGAGTTACCCCAGCAGCTATAGTTCCTTGAAAATTACTTAAAGGTTGAAGTTTATAGTTATTCAGAAATTACATATGCTAGGACTGGTGTAAGGATCAAGTGTGGTGACAGACACTAAAGGTCAAGGTAGGGCCGGTCCAGCCGGAAAGTTATAAGGTTGAATTTGTAATAATGGCAGGGTTGGGCTAGTTCTGATAATGGGAGATTTTCCTTATCATTACAACACCAAAACACAATCCATTCAAAAGCATTTTTTTCACAAAAACTGCATTGATAAGCAAATCCTCCAAAGTACATGTTAGAAGGAAAGAACTCATAAGTCAAAACAATCGTGAGCAAAAAGCAATGTGTGAGTATTGTAATATGGGACTTGCACATAAACCACAGAGCCAGAGTAACAAAGAAAAGTGCAACGCTATCACAACTGAAAAATAAAATAGACATAGTCATAATATTCAATATGCATATGTGAAAATGGGATCCAGTACCTAAGTGTATGGGTAAGGTTGGAAGAGATAGGGAAGAACAATGGGAGTGGTATCACTGATTAAGATTCATTGTACTCATAAACTGACATGTTGGATTGAAACTCCTTTGTTCTGTTACTTAAAGGTAATAAAAATAAATAAATAAAAGGGAACTTCCGGGAAGATGGCAAAGGAGCAGCAGAGTCCTAGCTGAGCTCCCTCCAACATCGCAGTTTTCCCATCCAACAGAAAATTTACCCCTAGAAAGATAGCAAAAGTGGCCTGCATGGACCGCCAGAATTCCTCAATTAAAAGCAAAAGCGGCGAGCAGCTACCATACTGGCGGCACAGATCAGCCACACAGGAGATCAAACAGTTCTCGAGACAGAGAACGATTCCATTTAGAAGCCCAATTCACAGCCCCCCCCCAATTCACAGCCCGAAAAGGAGCTGAATTCCATACCCTGCTCTACCCAGGAGACCGCCACACCCAGGAGGGAGGAACCTCCCCCAGGCGAGCAAGCCTCAGCAGGGTAAACCAGACCAGAGGCGCCCCGTCCTGCTGAGTCCACAGGCTATTCAAAGTCAGGCATTAAAGGCAGCAGCCCTACAGAAGATGGGTGGAGCCATGGTTCCCAAGACTGTTCACGTCCCCATCTACAGAGGACGCCCAAGTCTTACCTGCAAGCTGTGGGAACAACAGAGCCCCAGGATTTCACCAACAGGGGAAGAGGGTCAGAGCAGATCCACCCCCTGCAAATTTAAAGCAAATCAAACCAGCCAAGTGGCAGAATACACTGCAGACCATCACAAGGAAACCAGAGACTGTAGCAAGCCCACCCAAACAAGGAAGACTCCTTTTTATTTTTTTATTTTTCTCAAACGTTTTTTAAGATTTCTTTTTTTTTCTTTATGTTTTCATTTCTGTAATATCATTGGTTTGTTTTTGTTTTCCATTTTTACCTATTGGTTCTATCAAGTACTTTTTTGTTTGTTTTTTGTTGTTTGGGTTTTTTTTCCTGATTTTTTTCCTTTTTTCCTTTTTATTTTTTTTAAAATAATTTTTCTCTGTTAGGTGCATCCATCTTCCAGTATTTTTTCTTTATTTATCTCTTTGTATTCTCTTTCTTTAAAAATTACTTTTCTATGAATAACACCTCCACTCTTTACTGTTAACTCTCCATTGGCTATCATTTTAACCTTGTTCTTTCTACTGATTCTACCCTCCTCCACATTTCCATGTCACTTAAACTAAACCAAAATCATCACCCCCCCCCCATACATTTTACTCTATTCTCTTTACTACCTCTAACTTACCCTCCTGACTTACTTCTAGGACCTCCAGATTCCATTGACCGCTGGTTACTGGATAGAGGGTATCCCTGGTTATTCTGAGTGAATCAAAGGGGTTCATAGAGAAAGCCAGTCCAAAAGAACTTAATATAAGAACAAGAATTGCTCATAGTGTTGTAATAGTAAATAAGTAACTACTGAATACAGGGCTCAGGATTGATTGTTATATTAAAATTGTATTCTTTAGGAACACCAAATATAATTTTATACACAGGTATAAAAGGTATCCATATATAATTGTGAACTTCTAAGATTTACACAACAGTGCTTGGTAAGGTCTGCTTTTGGTCTTAAATGGTGCTCACAGGAGCTTGTAGTTTGGCATTCCCAATCCAAATGGGCAGAAGAAACACAAGAAAGATGGCAAACAATGGAGTATTATCTCCCACTCAAAACAACAAGAAAGCAGAGCAGTCAATCAAAGACATAGAAGAGAACCCTCAAAATGCTCTACAAAGTTTACTGATAAACATGATAAATGAAAAGTTTGAATCTCTTCAGTGAATTATTCTAGAGCATGTGAAGGGAAAGCAAAAATTAATGGAGAATTTCATGGCCTACACAAATAGAAAGATAACTGAACTTCTAGAATCAAATGAAAAGATAACTACCCAGCTAAAAGATTTGAAAGACAGCACTCAAAACCATATTAATTAAGTTAATGAAGCCCATGCAGGACCTAAGAGAAAATTATAGCAAGGACATGAAAATCATCAGGAAAGACCAGTCAGAAGGAAAAGAGATTCGAAATCAAGTAGCTAGCCTACAGTCCCGACTAACTGAAGCAGAGGATCAAATCTCAGGAGCTGAAGATTCTCTAGAATCTATGGAGAAAGATCAAAAAGCAATACAAAACGAATCCAAATGGCAAAACAGATCGCTCCAGGAGATTCAAGACACAATCAGAAAGACCCATTTAAGGATAATAGGTGTTGAGGAAAACCTGGAAAAGGAAGTTAATGGAATAGGCACCCTATTTAACAGAATATTAGCTGAGAACTTCCCAAATATCCGGAAGGATAGGCCTATACAGATACAAGAAGCATTTAGAACCCCAAACCAACCAGACCAGAATAGGACATCCCACCTACACATTGTGATCAAAACAGGATCAATAGAGTCCAAAGAAAGAATCCTTAAAGCTGTTAGGGAGAAGAAAACAATCACATATAAAGGAAAATCCATCAAAATTACCCCAGACTTCTCAGCAGAAACCATAAAAGCAAGGAGAGCCTGGAATGAGGTATGCCAAACCCTATATAAAAATAACTACCAACCAAGAATAGTGTACCCAGCTAAACTCTCATTCATAGCCGAAGGTCAAATAAAAGCCTTCCAAAAAAGGAAAAACTGAAACAATATATCTCCACCAAACCAGCTTTACAAAAAAACCTCAAAGATGTACTTTGCAGGGAAAATAATCAAGATCCCAATGCAGACAGAGAAATGAACTCTAAATAGTAAACCAGAATATCAGATCAAGAAATGGGAAGACTCAGCCTTTAACAAGATAGGGATAATGAAAGGAACAACTGATCATCTCTCAATCTTAACTCTCAACATTAATGGACTTAATACACCAATCAAATGACATAGGCTCATAAGTTCGATCAAAAATCAAGACCCATCTTTCTGCTGCCTCCAAGAGACTCATCTATCCAGCAAAAGTAAACATCTTCTAAAAGTGAAAGGCTGGAATCAAATCTATCAAGCAAATGGCCCCCATAAGCAGGCCGGAGTTGCAATCCTAGTATCAGAAAAAATCGACTTCAAATTAAAAGAGGCAAGAAGAGCCAAAGAAGGTTACTACATACTAGTAAAGGGATCTCTCCTACAGGAAGATATATCTATCCTAAATATCTACACACCAAATACAGGAGCACCCAACTTCATCAAACAAACACTACTGACTCTAAAAACACTCATAGATGCAAACACATTGATAGTTGGGGACTTTAACACTCCACTATCACCTCTGGATAGATCAACACACCAAAAACTGAACAAAGAAACCACAGAACTAAACAATTGCATAGACCAACTAAACTTAATTGACATCCACAGAATATTCCACCCTGCAACAGCAGAATACACATTCTTCTCAGCCGCACATGAAACATTCTCCAAAATAGAGCACATCTTGGAGCACAAAGAAAATCTGTAACAAATTCTGAAGTATCAAAACCATTACCTGCATTCTCTCAGACCACAATGGAATAAAATTAGAACTCAACTCAAACAGCCACCACAGAAAATCCTACAGTTCATGGAGATTAAACAACACACTGCTGAACCATCAGTGGGTCATTGAAGAAATTAAAATGGAAATTCAAATGTTTATGGAACTCAACCAAGTTGAGGACACAAAGTTCCAGCTCCTTTGGGACACAGCAAAGGCAGTACTCAGATGAAAATTTATATCTCTGAACGCATACACCAACAAACTGGAGAAACAGCAACTCAGTCATTTAAGGAAACACCCTAATTTACTTGAAAGAGAACAAAGAGCCAAATCCCAAGTCAATAGATGGTAGCAAATAATTAAAATCAAATCAGGATTAAATCAAATCAGTTAAAGATGAAAAAAACCATCGAAAGAATCAACAAAACAAAGAGTTGGTTCTTTGAAAAAATCAACAAGATAGACAGACCCCTAGCAAACCTGACCAAAAAACGAAGACACCACACTCAAATAAACAAGATAAGAGATCAAACAGGTAACATCACCAGAGAAACAACCAAAATGCATACCATAATAAGGGACTATTTTACAAACCTTTATGCCAACAACTTAGAGAACTTGGAAGAAATGGATGATTTTCTAGAAAAAAATTCATATCCCCAAACTCAACCATGAATATTTAAACCTTCTAAACAGACCCATATCCAGTATTGAAATAGAAATGACAATAAGTGATCTCTCATCCAAGAAAAGCCCAGGTCCATACAGATTCACTGCAGAATTCTACAAGGCCTTCAAAACAGAACTCACACCAGTATTTCTCAAACTCTTCAATGAAATTGAAAGAAAACATTCACTACCAGACACTTTCTATGAAGCCAGTATAACCCTCATCCCAAAACCAGGCAGGGACTCATAAGGGAAAGAGAACTATAGACCGATTTCCCTGATGAACATAGACTCAAAAATTCTCAACAAAATTCTGGCCAATCGACTTCAACAGGTCATCAAAAAAATCATACACCACGATCAAACTTGTTTCATCCCAGGGATGCAAAGTTGGTTCAATATACGCAAGTCAATTAATGCAATTCCCCACATCAACCGGAGCAAGGTAAAGAACCACATGGTTATATCACTCGATGCAGAGAAAGTGTTTGATAAAATCCAGCACCCATTTATGCTAAAAGCTCTGGAAAAATTGGGATTCCAGGGAACATTCCTGAATATAATCAAGGCAGTTTATGACAAACCAAGAGCAAGCATAATTCTAAATGGTGAAAAACTAAAGCCATTCCCTTTAAAATCAGGAGCAAGACAGGGATGTCCACTCTCTCCCCTTCTCTTCAACATAGTACTAGAATTCCTAGCCAGAGCAATTAGTCAAGAAGAAAATATAAAGGGGATCCAAATAGGAAAAGATGTAGTTAAACTTTCTCTCTTTGCAGATGACATGATCCTATACCTAAAGAACCCCATAGACTCTACTCCCAAGCTACTAGAGCTGATCCAATACTTTGGCAAAGTTGCAGGATATAAAAAAAACTCTCAAAAATCAACGGCCTTTCTCTATGCTAACGACCCAAAGACCGAGGCTGAAATCAGGAAAGCAACTCCTTTTGCAATAGCCAAAAAAAAAAAAAAATTACCTAGCAATAACCTCAACCAAAGAAGCAATAGACCTCTACGATGAGAACTTTAAATACATGAAAAATGAAATTAAGACATAAATAAGGAAATGGAAAAACCTCCCATGCTCCTGAATTGGGAGGATTAATATAATCAAAATGGCGATATTGCCAAAGGCTATCTACACATTCAATGCAATACCCATTAATATCGCAACACCATTCTTTAATGAAATAGAGGAAGCAATCCAGAAATTCATATGGAACAATAAAAGACCTAGAATAGCAAAAACGATCCTAAGCAGAAAGAACAGTGCTGGAGGAATTACAATACCCAACTTCAAGCTGTATTATAAAGCTATAGTAATAAAAACAGTTTGGTATTGGCACCAGAACAGGCCTGAAGACCAATGGAACAGAACTGAAAACCCAGAAATGAACCCACAGAACTATGCCTACTTAAACTTTGATAAAGGAGCTAAAAAAATAGTCTGGAAGACAGATAGCCTCTTTAACAAATGGTGCTGGCAAAGCTGGTTCAACATAGGCAACCAACTACAACTAGATCCTTATATATCACCCTTCACCAAAATCAATTCCAATTGGATCAAAGACCTAGATATCAAAACAGACACCATGAAAACACTAAAGGAAGGAGTAGGAGAAACACTTGGACTCCTTGGCACAGGATGGAACTTTCTTTAAAAAGACCCAGAAAGGCTACAAATCAAAGAAATGTTGGACAAATGGGACTGCATCAAACTGCAGAGCTTCTGCATGGCAAAGGACATAGCTCGCAAGATAAACAGAAAGCCCACAGATTGGGAGAAGATCTTTACTGGCCATTCAACCGACAAAGGCCTCATATTGAAAATATATGCAGAACTAAAAAAATTACCTTCCTCCAAAACAAAACCGCAAAGAACCAATAGCCTCCTCATCAAGTGGGCTAGAGACTTAAAAAGAGACTTCTCTGATGAGAAAATGGGAATGGCCAAGAGTCATATGAAAAAATGCTCTACATCACTGGCCATAAAAGAAATGCAAATCAAAACAACATTGAGATTCCATCTCACCCCAATAAGAATGTCCTGTATCAAGAAAACTAAAAATAACAATTGTTGGAGGGGATATGACCAAAAGGGAACCCTACTCCATTGTTGGTGGGAATGTAAACTGGTTCAGCCACTCTGGCAAATGGTATGGAGATTCTTCAGAAGGCTAAACATAGAGCTCCTCTATGACCCAGCAGCCCCACTTTTGGGTATCTAGCCAAAAGACCACAAACAAAATCACACTAAAGCCACCAGCACAACAATGTTCATCACAGCACAATTTGTCATAGCTAGAATCTGGAAGCAACCCAGATGCCACTCAGTAGAAGAATGAATCAGGAAAATGTGGTACATATACTCAATGGAATTTTATGCCTCCATCAGAAATATTGACATTGCCCCATTTGTAAGGAAATGGAAGGACCTGGAAAAAGTTATACTAAGTGAAGTAAGCCAGACCCAAAGAAACATGGACTCTATGGTCTCCCTTATAGGGAATAATTAGCACAGTTTTAGGCAAGTCACAGCAAAGATCACAGGAGTCCAATAACTATACCCTTACGAACACATAAGATAATACTAAGTGAAATGAACTCCATTATGGAAACAAATGCTGTAATTACTTTCAAAGTGCCATATGTAATTATAGCCTCTATTATTGATTATCTTCTTGTATCACCCTCCTGTGGTTGTACCTACACTTTCCCTGTATCTTATCTGAGTATATTGGAAACTGGGTATACTGATATTAGAACTAGGAAATTGGAAGGGAATACCAAAATTGAGAGACACCGGTTAAAAAAAGACAAACAACTACAAAAGCAGTACTTGCAAAACTGTTTGGTGTAAATGAACTGAACAACTCATGGTGGGGGGAAGGGAAAGGGGGATGGGGAGGGGGGAATGAGGGACGAGGTAACAAACATTACAAGAAATGTATCCAATGCCTAATGTATGAAATTATAACCTCTCTGTAATTCAGGTTGATAATAAAAAATATTTAAAAAAAAGGAAAAAGGAAAATACTGACTGAATAATAAATGCCACTATATCCAAATAATTACTCTTTGAGAGAGGAAGAAAGTAAGTAAAAAGAACGAAGAAAAGAAGGAAGGATGGAAGGAAGGAAGGAAGGGAGGGAAGGAGGGAGGGAGGAAGGGAGGGAGGGAGGGAGGGAGGGAGGGAGGGAGGGAGGGAGGGAAGTGTAGAAAGCAAGGAAAATAAACCTTAAAGACCATGGGAAAATAGGAATGTTTGCATGTTCTTGTAGGGGATCTAATTAATACATATCAATAACACTAAATGACTTTATTAAAATAAAACCAGTACCTTATAGAATACATGTACATTATTAAAAAAATTGAAACAAATTCATGATGCACATCATCAAGTTCTGTTAGAAGGAATGAGCTCAAGAAATCTGTTCATATCACATGGCATTGTATTTAGTAACAGCAGCATACCTTAGGCTTGAAATTGGTATGAAAGGATGTTTTCACTCATCACATTTTGTATGTGAAAAGAAATGTTAGTTCAATTTTCTTTTCTTTTCTTTTTTCTTTCTTTTTTTGCCAGTCCTGGGGCTTGAACTCAGGGCCTGAGCACTGTCCTTAGCTTCTTTTTGTTCAATACTAGCACTCAGCCAACTTGAGCCACAGCGCCACTTCTGGCCTTTTTTTCTACATATGTGGTGCCGAGGAATCAAACCTAAGGCTTCATGTATATGAGGCAAGCACTTTTGCCTCTAGGCCATATTCCCAGCCATTAGCTCAATTTTCTATTCCCCAATCATACTGACTTTAAGTAGTATGGTTGTCTATAGTTAATTTAATTTAGAAGAATTTTGTCACTAGCAATACTTGTTATGAGATGATAATGTGTTACACTGTTACAGTACAATGCCATATATAAGTATATATGATATATATGGCATATATATGGCATATATATGGAGTATGCCCTTGACTTAGCTCAATGTTGTTTTCAAATGCTCATATTTGATACAATAAAGCATAATTTTCTATTATGTATCCTTGGTTATACTGGAATTTTAGTGATCTAGCCTACATTTTAGGAGAACTTACAGACTTCATGGTGATGATAGGTATGTTTAAGATAACATTCTCCTCCTGTGTAAAATAATTGTGCTACTCTGCAGTGCTCAGATCACATTCTAAACACTCCATTCTAAAACAACTCGACACAGTGTGGACATTGGTGGCCCTCAGCTGTAACCTTAGCTACTTAGAAAGCTGACATTTAGAGGATTGCAGTTTGAGGCCAGTCTGGGTAAAAAAATCTGAAAGACAGCACTTTCAAACCAAACAAACAAACAAACCAAGCCTAGAGGCATGGCTCAGATGGTAGAATGACAACCACACAAGCAAGGATGAAGCTTAAGGCATTCAGTCCAAAACACAGGATTATCTCTGAAATAAAATTATAAATATGTAAATGACTAGACACATTAAAAAATTAAAAATGAAAATCTTTCACTTCCAAGCCACAAAATTCTGTAATTATACTGAGACTTATAGGCGATTAATGCTTCAGTTTCTTGAGCTCATGAAAATAGAATGCATGGTAAACATGAAACATGGAATGCATATGGGGTATTATGAGTCTTGCCTACAACATGATTTACATTAGTTTCTATTGTTCCAGGCTAAGAAGTGCAATCATTTCTAGGAAAATCAGGGAAAACGTTCTAGTATTAAAATATTTTGTTCAAAATGGAGAGACAAAGGATAAAAGATGAACCAGTGCAACAGCAATACTTAACTATATGCTGTAAACCAACTGTACTCATGAGGAGGGTGGGGGGGGAATTGGGGAGGGGGGGAAGGTGGGAGAAAAATGAGGGAGGAGGTAACAAGTTGGATAAGAAATGTACTCACTGAAACCTGAAACCCCTCTGTACATCACTTTGACAATAAATAAATAAGTTCATTTACAAAAAATATTTTGTTCAATGTTAAAGGGAAAAAGATTGCCACTCTTTTCATCAATGATGATTCTAACCAAAGTTATTCCTCCCATCTTGCCACAGCATTTTAGAGCATGGAAAGTCTAGAAGACAAGAATAAATCCATGAACTAAACTATTTCACTTATCGGATATATTCTCACTTGGACAGAAAGAGCCTGAGCTGTTACAGTTCTAATAAATATATATGTGAAAGGTCATTAATTAAAGAACTCAAGTATATAGTCATAACAATTTTTCACTGAATTGATGTGAGTTAGGGTTATGGTCCTAAATTTCAGAGTCAGTTGAGGATCAAAACAATTACATCATTTTTACTTAAAAATAACTGAAATGTAAATTAAATCTCATTGATAACTGTATCATTTGGCTATTAGAATTCCTGAAGATTCAGTAAAGGCTTTCCCTAAGGTCATTATGGTATTGCATCATACCTTTGAAATAGTCCTTATAAGTAGAGCAACAAACATTTATTGCTGAAACCACTGACAAAAATGGCCGATTTCAGTATTTCAGAAAACCAGAGAAAGAGAACACAATGTTTACTAGTCTTTGAGTTTCAGAGTGAGGCATTCCTGGGAGCTAAACTTCCACAAAATCATCAGTCGTCACACTCCTTTTGCTGGGGATGGATGCAGTCAAATTATTCTAAGACGACAAGAGATTAAAACAAGATTCAAGCCTTGAAAACACTGGTGAGATTATTTTCTTCTATAATAAATACAAGATGTTTGATGAAATACAGAAATAAACTTGACTACTATATTCTGAACATCTATAAAACACTATCTAGAAAACTATAGAAAAATTAAATTAAGATTATAATAAAATAATACTGTGTACCTATTAGTAACAATGACCTAGCACAGAACAAATGCAAGTTTCAGAAATGCTACTCATTTTAAAGGAAGTGAGACATAGTGTGAAAATGACTAGAAAAGTCAAGAAGGATTTCTTTGACAAAAAAGCTAGGAGCATTCTACTTCACATTTGTTGTGATCAACGGACCTTGGGTTCGTGTGTAGGTACCAACTAATCTGAAAGTGACATTGGTAACAAAATTTACACTTGTCTATTACTCATTTGAGAGGAAGTTTCTTAAACTGAAGGGATTTGTTAGAGGAAACTGTATTTCCTGTTGTGGAAGAAGTAAAAGGGGAAGGCACATACAAAAGCAGGAGCATATGCCAGAGGCTAAATATTTGCAGTACTGTTGTTGAAAGAATGACCATTATTATTACTGTCATTATTTCTTTTGAGGATATATTTACTATTTTAAGGCCTGTAAAATAGTGATTAAATGGTAAAAACTGTAGTTTTCCTAAAGTGGAAAATATCAACACAGCATTGCTGAAAGAGACTATGAAACAGTACAAAGTTCCATAGTTGTGGGAAGCATCAATGTATGGAGCTACATTAGATGGGCTTTCAACTATATGATACCTACAACCAAGTAGATCATAGTCATCAGTGGAAAAGTATAGAAAATTTCTAGAAATCTGATTTAATCAGAATTCCTCCAGACAGATTCATTCCCCTGCAAGAGACATCATTGCACTATTCCGTGTGTGTGTGTGTGTGTGTGTGTGTGTGTGTGTGTGTGTACATATTTTACAGGATTATGTTCAGTTTTTATGAAAGAAAAAAGGCAATGTCTTTCTGGTGTTTATCTTTCAGGTAGTTGAACTGCTTTTAAGGCTTGTTACACTCAACCCATGGCAAACATAAACAATGTGACAGAGTTCATTTTCTGGGGCCTTACTCAGGACCCAATAGTTGAAGAAGTGTGTCTAGTGGTTTTCTCCTTCTTCTACACAGTCATTCTCCTAGGAAACCTGCTCATCATGCTGACCATCTGCTTGGGCAATCTTTTGAAGTCACCCATGTATTTCTTTCTCAATTCCTTATCTTTTGTGGATATTTGTTTTTCCTCATCTACAGCACCAAAGCTGATTTTTGATCTCTTTGCAGAGAAGAAAAGAATCTCCTATGCAGGGTGTATTTTACAACTCTCTGGGGTACATTTCTTTGGATGCACAGAGATCTTCATCCTTATTGTCATGGCTTATGACCGCTACGTGGCCATCTGTAAGCCTCTACACTATATGACCATCATGGACCGGGAGAGATGCAATAAAATCTTGCTGGGCACCTGGGTGGGTGGGTTCGTGCATACCATAATCCCAGTGTCTCTGCTTGTCCAGCTTCCTTTCTGTGGACCCAATGAGATCAATCACTACTTTTGTGATGTCCACCCTGTGTTGAAACTTGCCTGCACAGACACACACTTCATTGGGAATCTTGTGACAGCCAACAGTGGGACTATCAGCCTGGGCAGTTTTGTCATCTTGCTGATCTCCTACACTGTCATTCTGGTGTCTCTGAGGAAGCAGTCAGCAGAAGGCAGGCGCAAGGCTCTTTCTACCTGTGGTGCCCATATTGCTGTGGTCATCATCTTCTTTGTGCCCTGTACTTTTACCTATATGCGCCCTGATGTGACTTTCACAGAGGATAAGATGGTGGCTGTGTTTTACACTATTATCACCCCTATGCTAAATCCTATGATTTATACCCTACGGAATGCTGAAGTTAAAAATACCATGAAGAAACTGTGGTGCAGGAAGCTTTTCCTTGACAGCAACAAGAAATAGCTGGAAGTGATCAGCGAAGTTAGTGGCTTTCAAATTTCCTTGGCTGTGGTAAAGAGAACTGTAATGAACAAAGTGATAGCATGCCTGGATTTTACAGAGGGACAAATGTGTGAGCACCATATTCTACCTAAGGAAGGTATTCTTTATTGTGATTATCCTATTATACTATTGCACAAATCAGTGATGCTTATATCATCAGACCTGCATTTTCTATTTAGGTAAAATGGTACAGACATTTTATGACATGCATTTAGTTATTACTAGAATTTTGTTCCTGCGGTTTTTATGCTGATTAAATGTATATTTATATGATGAATAAATGATTACTTGGGAAAGAACATATCTGTGTTAGCTCATTCTGATATTAAATCCTTAGAGACAACAGCACATTTAGTTTTATAATTTTGCATTTGGAGTTGAACCATATGCTGAATAGCAAAGAGACAAAGTGAAGGCTTAAAGAGCATGATAGCTTTCATACATATATTCACCTCGGCCTTAACGTTGAATGTCTTTGGTTACACATGGAGGATATCTGTGGTTGGAACATCTTATGAATCTCCTTCTTCTAAATGAATCTAAACTTTACTTTTGATCTGTAACCAGTTTTCAATTTTCATGTAAAGTTCCAAAATGATTTTTTTTAAAAAGTAGTTGGATGCACAAAGCCCACCTAGTGGCTAAAGGTAACCATGACTCATTCATCAGGGCAAATACAATGTGTAGAAATCCATGCCAAGAAAATCATAATTCTTTCAATGTTTTAACTAAACATCTTTCCTAAATGCCATGAGTGAATTACAGGTCACTGGACCTAAGTAATTCTGTTTCCAACTATGCATTGCAAAGACACTATTGTGGACAATGGCTCTTTCCTTCTATTAGATTTATTCTTCACCACGAGCCTCAAGGCAGGCTTATTTTTATGTATGCAAGTGTATAACTGTGGTTCTCTCACATTTTCACATCCCCAAATCTTAGAGCGTCATTGCTGCCTCTATCCATGTTGGTGTTTTGAGTTGAAAGCATGCAAGCATTATTGAGAGAAAGGAAGGTTTTCAGATGGTATGTCATATTAGGACATTCACAAAATTAAACACTTTTTTATTCCATCGATGAGAACTGAACTTAGGGTCTTAAACTTGCCAGACAAGTGCTCTATCATGGAGCTAAATCCCCAGGCCCATCAGTTTTATTTTTTAAGCTACAAATGAATTGGATTAGAATTTAGAATGACCCTATTAGCATTACCTGAGAACTGTAATACTGCATGGTTATTGTCCAGATTTAGCAATGCATACATGGCTGGTATTAGTTTCCTTATGTATGGTTATTAGGTTTATTTTTAATGTGAATATTAGATCAATTCTTGTCAAATTGGATTCATCATTTATGTCACTTTGGGACTATTTTTTTCTGGAAACGTCACAGGAAATAACTGTGTGTCTATGTCTTTGGCAAAGTAGCAAGTACCTAATTCGTGCCTTTTCAAATTTCTTATGAACAATAAAGTATATTGTATCAAAGAGTGCCTGCGTTTCTCTCAGCGACTGCATAAACTTATACGTCCTCACTGAATTTCCTGTGAGCTAATCCACATTAGAGGAGCTCAGAGATTCCCTTTGGACTCCTTGAAAGGACATGACCAAACATCAGGAAAACTCAGACTCTCCACAGCACTGGTGAGAAGTTTCAACAATAAGAGCATTGTATTCCATGGCTGCAGGTCACAACACTGACAGCCAGCCCTGCAGGGTTCAAGATCTGCTATCGCAAGGAATGGCTGTGCTTATATTCTCCATGATTGCAAATGTAGGAACCCTTCATCCTTTCCTGTTGAAAAAAGTAATTTATGTAATAGTGCACTAAGCATAAAACATTTCTTCCTTTAGCCTCTATGTTAGGATTAGTATACTGTCTTGTAGAGATATAGACAAGCTACTGTACACACATTTCTAAGCAATGGTCAACTGTTTGTTTAAACATAGCCTTCACATTGCCTCCACAAGACATAATCTTTGTCATTCACACACACTCTCAAAATTGAAACTTTTCTCACATGTATGAGGTTTCAGAATTAAAGTACTTTGCGGTTTAGGAGTGAGGACACCTCACCAGTACTTGTGTAACACAACCATCTATGAATGTAGAGTAAATTAGCACTGCCATTTTATGCACTTGAAAAGTAAACACTATCTAGAGCATACCTGGGCCACCACAGGTAGAATGAAGTCCAACTTAGAGTAATGGAACCAAATCTTAAAGAAAGACAGATAAAAGAGTATTAACTTTTTGTGCAATCATGAGTTGAAGAGGGATATTTGTAGAACATCATTAAACTTGATGATCCAAAATCACTCTGGCCAAACTATATGCCAGTGAAGTCTTCATGAATCCACACATGTTGTGTGTAAATTCACAGTGTGGAAGGGTCTAAATGAGGAAAGCATGGAGAAATGAACATATATGGGGTAAAATTTATTACTGTTCACTCTGTGTGGGGTATGCAAAGAACCATAAAAGCTTTATTTCAGCTTCCCTAATGTTTTCATACGATTCCTTTCTACACACATGGTGGTGTTAAATAAAGAGTACCTGAGTTGAAATAAAAGGTATCGAATTAAGAAGCTGGATGTCTGTATATGTACATACCTACACATGCAATAGACATATGTATCAACTAAATGTGAGAATGGATGTGCTGATTAATCTGTGATGGTTGACATTTTATACTGTATATCTATAACATATTATCATTTATGCATGCTGAATGTAATTTTGTTTTGCTTTGTTAGCTGGTTTTGGATTCCGATACCGGGTTTGTATATGTAGCTTAGGTTAGCCATAAATCCACGATGTAGTGCAGACTGGCCAGAAAACTCACCATCCTACTGCCTCATCCTTACAAGTCCTTAGAGGACAATGCTCTTCTTTTGACTTGGATGTCAAATATATTCTCTATTCCCAAATTAGACTTCCATCTTTTGAGAAACTGACTATCTTACTTCTTCAAAGACTAGACAGATCTTTCACCAGCCTACCTTAACATGTTATATTTGTCTTTTATTAACTGTTAGTTGGCAATCAATAAAGAGAAGGTAGAAGTAAATCTACCCAGGCATCTAATGTCAATTTCTTCCTATGAGTGGTCAGTGTGAAATCTTTGGTTGTCTCATGTGTATGGAGTCTTTGTCTACCAAATATAGCTCAAGTTGTATACTTATTCTAATATCCATTTTCTGTGGCTTTTCAAAGAACTTTACCCTGAACATTTGGTAGTTTTATTAATTGAATAATTCACTTAATAATCTGATCTCCCAATGTTCACTTGCACATAGTTTTATTAATTTAATTGGCTCATTTTAATAATTATGAACTCCCAGTTCTACACCTTGTACACTTGTACATATTGCCTCTACATCTCTAGAATCAGAAAGTTAAGTTAAGGCTGTTACCAAGCCATACTAAAAACTCATGGTTTGTATAATAACGATTTGGTGCTAGTTGTCATGTTTGTTTGTTTTTTTTGTTTGTTTGTTTTTGAGAAACAAGTTCATGAGGCTAGATGTGGATAGACTTAATTCCAGAATTTTCATCAATGATGATTGTAACCGGTTATTCCTACCATCTTGTCAAAACACTATACAATATGGAAAGGCTGGAAGACTAAATAAGTCCATGGAATAAAATATTTTCATGTATCAGAGTTATTCTCTCTAGATCAGAGAAAGTTTGAGCTGTTATGATTCTACTAAATATATATGGGGAAGGTCATTATTTAAAAAAAAATATACAGAGTCATGCCAATTGTTCATTAAATTGCTGTGAGTTAGGGTTATGGTCCTAAATTGAAGAGTCAGTTGAGTTTCAAAGGAATCACATCATTTTTACTTACAAATAACTGAAATGTAAACAGAATCTCATAGACAACTATGGGATTTGGGCATTATTAATCCAGAAGGCTGAGAAAAGGCTTTCCCTAAGGTAACTACAATATTGCATCATTCCTATGAAAGAGTCTTTATAAGTAGAGCTAAGAATCTTTATTGCCAAAACTACTAGTAGGAAATGGCAGATTTCAGCCATTCAGAGAACCCAGAGAAGGAGAACAATGTTTACTAGTCTTTGACTTTCAGAATCAGGCATTCCCTGTAGCTCCTCTTCCACAAAATCATCACTCGTCACACTCGTTTTGCTGTGGATGGATGCAGGCAAATTATCTTAAGAACAAGGAAAATAAACAAGACTCAAGCCTTGAAAAGACTGGTGAGATTATTTTCTTCTATAATGAATATAGGTTATTTGATGAAATCAGTAAAACAACTTGACTACTATATTTTAATCATGTAAAGGATCTAAGAAGCTAATAAAAATAAAGTTAAGATGATAATAAACTCATAAAGTATAGGTGTTTGTAACGATGAGCTAGGGTAGAACAAATAAGAGTTTCAAAAGTGCCACTCATTAGAAAAGGCAGTGAGACATTATAACGTTCCAATGATCAGAGAAGTCAAGAAGAATTTCTTTGACATGAGCATTAGAAGCACTCTGCTTCACACTGTTTGTCTCCCTACTTGAGTAATAGATCCTGAGTTCATGTATAGGTGTCAACTTATTCTAAAGTGGAATTGGCAACAAGACTTGCACTTGTCTAATACTGGTATGAGAGTTCTCTTAAAGTGAAGTGCTTTGTCAGTAGAAAACTATATTTCTTGTTTTAGTAGAAGTAAAACAGGAAAGACATAGTATAGGAGGAGCATATGTCACATTCTGAATATTTATATTCCTAATGTAACAATGACCATTATGATTCCTCTAATTATTTCTTCTAAGGCCCCAGGAAATTAAACATAGAGGCAATTCTAAGAGTTGCAACACAGAGATCAGATGAAAACTATAGTTTTTCTAAACTGGAAACAAAATGCATAGCATTGTTGAAAAAGATTGGTAAGAGTATAGGAGTTTCACAGAGCAGGATGTGTCCATGCATATAGAACTCTAAAGGATAGACTTTCAAGTGGATCCTCTCTCCCTCTCCCTCTCCCTCTCCCTCTCTCTCTCTCTCTCTCTCTCTGTGTGTCTGTCTCTCTCTGTGTATCTGTCTCTCTATCTGACTCTTTCTCTCTCTTTCTGTGTGTGTGTGTGTGTATGTGTAAAAATGGGACATTTTAGAAAATGTCAAGAATTCTGTTTAATCAGAATGCCTCCAGATCCAACCCTTCCCCTGCAAGTGATATAATTGTATTATTCCTAATTCATATGTGTGTATACATACACATTTTATAGGATTGTATTCACTTATTCCGAAAAGAAAATAAAGGACAATTGTCTTTCTGGTGTTTATCTTTCAGGTAGTTTGTCTTCAAGGCCTGTTACACTCACTCTATGGAAAAGGTAAACAATGTGACAGAGTTCATTTTCTGGGGCCTTACTCAAGACCTAGTAGTTGAAGAAGTGTGTCTAGTGGTTTTCTCCTTCTTCTACACAGTCATTCTTCTAGGAAACCTGCTCATCATGCTGACCATCTGCTTGGGCAATCTTTTGAAGTCACCCATGTATTTCTTTCTCAATTCCTTATCTTTTGTGGACATTTGTTATTCATCAGTTACAGCACCCAAGCTGATTTTTGATCTCTTTGCAGAGAAGAAAAGAATCTCCTATGCAGGATGTATATTACAACTCTTTGGGGTTCATTTCTTTGGATGCACAGAGATCTTCACCCTTGTTGTCATGGCTTTTGACCGCTACGTGGCCATCTGTAAGCCTCTACACTATATGACCATCATGGATAGGGAGAGATGCAATAAAATCTTGCTGGGCACCTGGGTGGGTGGGTTCGTGCATACCATAATCCCAGTGTCTCTGGTTGTCCAGCTCCCCTTCTGTGGACCCAATGAAATCAATCACTACTTTTGTGATGTCCACCCTGTGTTGAAACTTGCCTGCGCAGACACACACTTCATTGGGAATCTTGTGACAGCTAACAGTGGGACCATTGCACTGGGCAGTTTTGTCATCTTGCTGATCTCCTACACTGTCATTCTGGTGTCTCTGAGGAAGCAGTCAGCAGAAGGCAGGCGCAAGGCTCTTTCTACCTGTGGTGCCCATATTGCTGTGGTCATCATCTTCTTTGTGCCCTGTACTTTTACCTATATGCGCCCTGATGTGACTTTCACAGAGGATAAGATGGTGGCTGTGTTTTACACTATTATCACCCCTATGCTAAATCCTATGATTTATACCCTACGGAATGCTGAAGTTAAAAATACCATGAAGAAACTGTGGTGCAGGAAGCTTTTCCTGGACAGCAACAAGAAATAGCTGGAAGTGATCAGCGAAGTTAGTGGCTTTCAAATTTCCTTGGCTGTGGTAAAGAGAACTGTAATGAACAAAGTGATAGCATGCCTGGATTTTGCAGAAGGACAGATGTCTGAGCAGTACATTCAACATAAGAAAGGTATTCTATTGTGATTATCCTATTATATTCCACCAATCAGGTAACATTTACCTTATCAGAGCCACACTTGGCATTTAGTTAAAATGATGTAGACATTTTTATGCAATCTATGCAGTTGTTCCTAGGGATTTATTGCTGTGGTAAACAAATAGATGAAATGACTATTTTCATAATATATGAATGATTAAGTATTTGGGAAATGACATATCTATGCTATCACATTCTGATATACGTCCTGAGAAGAAGGAAAACATTCAGTCTTGTAATTTTGGATTAGGAGTTGAGCCATATGCTGAGTAGCAAGGAGAAAAAAATGCAGGTTTAAAGAATGCAGTAGTTTTTATTCCTATTTTCCCCCATCTAACATTCAACTTCTTTACCTACACACCAAGAATATCCATAGTTAGCCCCAGAACCTACCATCTGTTACAATATCTCATCAATCCCCTTTTTCTAAAGGAATGTAAACTTTACTTTTGATCTGTAACCAGTTTTCCTTTCTCATATAAGCTTCCAAGACAATTAAAAAATGTTGGATGAAAACAAACCCACCTAGAGGATTGAGGTAAGCATGATTCAATCAGCATGGTAAACATAATTTGTTGAATGCATGACAGATAAACCATGATTTCTTCAAAACTGGAAACTAAACATCTTTCCTCAATGCAGTGAGCAATTAACCAGCTACTGAACTTAAATAATTCTGTTTCCAACTATGTATTCCAAATAGACCCTGTGGACAAAGGCTCTTTCCTCTGTTATATTTGTCCTTCACCATGAACCTCAAACTCAGGCTTGTTCTTATGTAAGCAAGCAGATACACTGAAAATAAAATCAAGGAAGTAAAGGAATCCATACAAGATCTAAAACAAAGCTTCAACAAAGAAATTGAAGCCATCCAAACTGAAATTTGTGACTGACAACACAAATCGCAGAACGCCCATATTGCCTCTATCCATGCTTGTGTTGGGTTAGGAGCATACAAACATTGTTTAGAGAATGGAATGTTTATAAATGGTATCTCATATTAGTGCATTCAGAAAACTAAACAGAAGAAAATTTTTTTAAGTAACAGTTGATCTGAATTAGACATTAGAATAAAGTTATGAGCATTACCTGCAAACCTTAGTATTCCACGGTATTGCCTAGGATAAACTATGCATCCAATTCTTCTTTATATGCTGGTATTAGTTCCATTTTAAACATGAATATTAGATCAAGTCTTCCCCTTAGATTTGACTATTGGATTCAATATTATGTCTCTTTGTGACTTTTTTCCTGGAAATATAAGGGGAAATATTCTGAGATTCTGTTCCACCAAGAAAGGTGCTGGGTTAATGAAATAGCCGTATTTTTTAAAAATTTCATCTTTTTTTAAATGTGGATGGCACATCTGAACACATGGAGATAAAAAGCTAGGAATCAATTAATAGATCTTCTATGAGCATAAGAGTTCAATTGTCAAATGGAATATAAACAATACCAGGTATACTGTAAAGATTGAAAGAAATTCAGAATAATGAGCAATATATATTATGTTCTATTGATATTTTTTCTCCATAGTAATTCTACTTTGAACACTGTGAACTAAAGTATTAACTCTTGATAAATATGCACAGTTCTGTGTGTTTATGTCCTTGGCAAAGTAGCAGGTGCCTAATTCAAATTTCTTAGGGACAATAAACTATATTGTATCAAAGAGTGCCTGTGTTTTTTCATGTGTCTCTTGACCATTCTCATTTCCTCATCAGAGAAGTCTCTTTTGAAGTCTTTAGCCCACTTATTGAGGGGGCTGTTGGTTCTTTGAGGTTTTGTTTTGGAGGAATTTAGTATTTTTAGTTCTGCATATATTTTAGATATGAGCCCTTTGTCCATTGTATGGCCACTAAAGATCTTTTTCCAGTCTGTGGGCTTTCTGTTTATCTTACAAGCTATGTCCTCTGCCCTGCAGAAGCTCTGCAGTTTGATGCAGTCCCATTTGTACAACCATTCTTTGTTGCAATTCTGGGCCTTTATTAAGGAAGTGTTAGAGTTTGTTTTTTGTTTTTTTTTTTTGGCCTGTCCTGGGGCTTGAACTCAGGGCCTGAGCACTGTCCCTGGCTTCTTCTTGCTCAAGGCTAGCACTCTGCCACTTGAGCCACAGCGCCACTTCTGGCCATTTTCTGTATATGTGGTGCTGGGGAATCAAACCCAGGGCCTCATGTATACGAGGCAGTCACTCTTGCCACTAGGCCATATCCCCAGCCCAGAGTATTTTTTTTTATACCATCAAGAATGATCGAGTCTCAGCTTTCCAAACTTAATTTCTCAGATATATCACTAACTATATACAGATTTCCACAAGAGCTTATTAAAAGGTATTTAGTCTCTGTACCTGTTAACAAACCTTGTAATCATTGTTTAACTCTTAGAATATGTCCTGTTATCAGCAGGGGGGAATAAAACGACCAAGGTGATTCTAAGAGTCTGTCAAATTTGCAAGCTTTGCCTAGTTCTTTTTTGAAAATCAGTCATATGTTTCAACCCATGCCTTGGAGCTGTATTGTTTCCTTTCCTGTAATATTTCCACATTATCTGGCCTTACACTGACATATTTGATGCATGTAGAATTGGTCCTAGTGCAAGGGAATATATAAGAATCTAGTTTTAGTTTTTCTGTATGTGTATAGCCAATAGTGCTAGCACCATTTGTTAAAGAAGCTGTCTTTCTTCAAACAATATATTTTGGCTCCCTTATTAAATACTAGGTGGCTATGTGGGTAAATTTCTGGGTCTTCTATTCTGTTCCATCAGCCTATTCTTTTTTTTTTCTAATTTTTATTGTCAAACTGATGTACAGAGAGGTTACATTTTCATACATTAGGCATTGGATACATTTCTTGTACTGTTTGTTACCTCCTCCCTAATTCCCTCCTCCCCCCTGCCCTTTCCCTCCCCTCCATGAGTTGTTCAGTTGGTTTACACCAAACAGTTTTGCAAGTATTGCTTTTGTAGTCGTTTGTCTTTTTATCCTGTGTTTCTCAATTTTAGTATTCCCTTTCAGTTTCCTAGTTCTAATACCAGTATACACAGTTTCAAATGTACTCAGATAAGATACAGTGATAGTGCAGGTACAACCACAGAAAGGGGATACAAGAGGATCATCAACAATAGAAGCTACGGTTACACATGGCATGTTGAAAGTAGTTAAAACAGTGATATAACAGTCGTTTCCATAACATGGAGTTCATTTCAGTTGGCATCATCTTATGTGTTCATAAGGGCATAGCTATTGGGCTCTTGTGATCCTCTGCTATTCTTGTACCAGTTCCAAGCTGTTTTTTGTTATGATGGCTTTGGAAGACTAGATAAATGGTACTGCATCAAACTTAAGAGTTTCTATATGGCAAATGTCATAGCTAGCAAGATAAATAGAAATCTCACAGATTTGAGGAATACTTTTTACTAGGTATGCATCAGACAAGGGATTCATATCTAAAATGTACTTAGACTTCAAAAAATTAACCCCCCCCAAAATAAATCCTCAAAGAAAACACAATCCAAATAACAGGTGGGATAAAGACTTAAAGAGAGAATTCTCTGATGAAAAAGTAAAAAATGGGCAATAGACACATGAAGAAATGTTCAATATCTTTAGCCATAAAAGAAATGTAACATTGAAATTAAACCTTACCCTAGTTAGAAATGCCATTATGAAGAAAACTAGCAATAACAGATGCTGCCAGGGATGTGAACAAAAGGGAATGCCACTACACTGTTAAGAATATTCCTTCACTGTAGGAATAAAAACTTGTTCAACCACTCTGGAAAGCAATTTAGAAGTTCCTCAAAAGAATAAATATGGAGACTTCCAGGAAGAGGGTGGAGAAGCAGCAGAGCCCTAGCTGAGGTCCCTCCAACATCGCAGTTTGCTCACCCCATAGAAACTTTTACTCCTAGAAAGACAGCCAGAGTAAGTTCTAACAGTACAGGGATTCTGGCCAGGAAGGAAAAATCGACTTTGCTCATCTGAAAACACAGATTTGAGCTCTGGGTGGCGTCCCGCCACCACGCCAGTGCCGGCACCGGCACAGCACCTGGCACAGCGACCAGCACTCCACACGGCTAAAGCACACAGTGTAGACCAGGGAGAAATCCTCCAGATGGCGGCTGAGCACGGACGGGCTGAAATCTCAGAGAAAGCGTGAGTACCCCACAAAACATATTCTCACTTGCACCCACAGAGCAGCTTCTGGAAGGTAGCCCTGCCCCCACAGCCAGAGAAAAGCACCATCTTTGCCACTGGCATAGGGTCGGAACAGATTGGAACTAAAGCAGCCCTGGGGAAAGAGAGGACAAAGGAGCCATCTTTGAAGAGGGACTGACCAGTGAGAGCCAGCTCCGCCCAGGAGAATGCCTCCTGCCCAGGCGGGAGGCTCATCCTGGGCTGTAGCTTAGCCAGAGGTGCCTCGCCCTGCCCACTGGAATTTCTAAATTTAAAGCGAAAGCGGTGAGCAGCTTCCGGTGGCACAGAAACACCAGATGGGAGAACAAACAGTTCCTGAGACAGATAAATGGTCCCATCACAGAGGAAGCCCAATTCCCAGCCCGAAAACGGAGCTGAATTCCATAGCCACCTCCGCCAAGGAGGCCCAGGAGGGAGGAACCTCCCCCAGGCAAGCAACCCTCAGCCAGGTAAACCATGCCAGAGGCGCTCCGCCCTGCTGAGTTCATAGCCTATTCAAAGCCAGGCATTAAAGGCCGCGGCCCTACAGCAGACAGAGGAGCCATGGTTCCTGAGACTACAGAGGACGCCCAATGCCTACCTGCAAGCTGTGTGAACCACAGAGACCCAGGATTGCACCAACAGGGGAGAAGGGTCAGAACACATCCACGCCCTGCAAACTGAAAGCAAGTCAAACCAGCCAATCAGGAAAATAGACTGCAAACCATTGCAAGGAAACAAGAGACAGGGGAACGACCACTCAAACAAGGAGGACTCCATTTCTTTTTCCTTTCAATCATTTTTTAAACTTTTTAAAATTTTTAAAAAATTTTTTCACTTCTGCAACATCGTTGGTTTTTTATTTTCCATTTTTACCTGTTTGTGTTATCAATTTTTTTTTGGTTGTTCATTTTTCTGGGTTTTTTTTCTTTTTCTTTTTTTCTTTTATAAATAATTTTTCTCTGTTTTGTGCATCTGTCTTCCAGTATTTTTTCTTTATTATCTCTTTGCATTCTCTTTCTTTAAAAATTACTTTCCTATGAATAACACCTCCACTCTTTTCTGCTAACTCTCCATTGTCTATCATTTTAACCTTGTTCTTTCTACTGATTCTACTCTTCTCCACATTTCCACATCACCGAAACTAAACCAAAATCATTACACACACCCCAATACATTTTACTCTATTCTCTTTACTACCTCTACCTTACCCTCCTGACTTGCTGCCAGGACCTCCAGGTTCCATTGACTCCTGGTTATTGGATAGAGGGTATCCCTGCTTAATCCAAGTGAATCAAAGGGATTCATAGAGAAAGCCAGTCCTAAAAGAACTTAATATAAGAACAAGAATTGCTCATAGGGTTGTAACAGTAAATAAGTAACTACTGAATACAGGACCCAGGATCAGTTGTTATATTGAAAATGTATTCTTTAGGAACACCAAATCTAATTTTATAGACAGGTATACAAACTATCTGTATATAATTGTGAACTTCTAAGATTTACACAACAGTGCTTGGTAAGGTCTGCTTTGGGTCTTAAATGGTGCTCACAGGAGCTTGTAGTTTGATAAAATCCAGCATCCTTTTACGCTAAAAGACCTGGAACAACTGGGATTCCAGGGAACATTCCTGAATATAATCAAGGCAGTTTATGACAAACGAACAGCAAGAATAACTCTAAATGGTGAAAAACTAAAGCCATTCCCTTTAAAATCAGGAACAAGGCAGGGATGTCCACTCTCTCCCCTGCTCTTCCACATAGTACTAGAACTCCTAGCCAGAGCAATTAGGCAACAAGAAAATATAAAGGGGATCCCAATAGGAAAAGGTGAAGTTAAACTTTCTCTCTTCGCAGATGACATGATCCTATACCTAAAGAATCCCATAGACTCTACCCCCAAGCTACTAGAGCTGATCCAATACTTTGGCAAACTTGCAGCATATAAAATAATCTCTCAAAAATGAATGGCCTTTCTCTATGCTAATGACCCAAAGACCGAGGCTAAAATCAGGAAAGCAACTCCTTTTGCAATAGCCCCCCAAACATAAAATACCTAGGAATAACCTTAACCAAAGAAGTGAAAGACCTCTTTGAGGAGAACTTTAAAATCTTGAAAAACAAAATTAAGTCAGAACTAAGGAAATGGAAAAACCTCCCATGCTCCTGGATTGGGAGGATTAATATAATCAAAATGGCAATATTGCCAAAGGCTATCTACAAATTCAATGCAATACCCATTAATATCCCAACACCATTTTTTAATGAAATAGAGGAAGCAATCCAGAAATTCATATGGAACAATAAAAGACCTAGAATAGCAAAAACAATCCTAATCATAAAGAACAGTGCTGGAGGAATTACAATACCCAACTTCAAGCTGTATTATAAAGCTATAGTAATAAAAACAGCTTGGTATTGGCACCAGAACAGGCCTGAAGACCAATGGAACAGAATTGAAGACCCAGAAATAAACCCACAGAACTATGCCTACTTAATCTTTGATAAAGGAGCTAAAACAATAGTTTGGAAGAAAGATAGCCTCTTTAACAAATGGTGCTGGCAAAACTGGCTCAACACATGCAACAAACTAAAACTAGATCCTTATATATCACCCTGCACTGAAATCAATTCCAAATGGATTAAAGACCTCGAAATCAAAAGAGACACCATGAAAACACTAAAGGAAGGAGCAGGAGAAACACTGGGCTCCTTGGCACAGCAAGGAACTTCCTTAACAAAGACCCAGAAAGGCTACAAATCAAAGAAAGGTTGGACAAATGGGACTGCATCAAACTGCAGAGCTTCTGCCGGGCAAAGGACATAGCTCGCAAGATAAACAGAAAGCCCACAGACTGGGAGAAGATCTTTACCGGCCATTCAACGGACAAAGGCCTCATCTCTAAAATATATGCAGAACTAAAAAAATTACCTTCTTCCAAAACAAAACCGCAAAGAACCAATAGCCACCTCATCAAGTGGGCTAAAGACTTATAAAGAGACTTCTCTGACGAGGAAATGGGAATGGCCAAGAGACATATGAAAAAGTGCTCTACATCACTGGCCATAAAAGAAATGCAAATCAAAACAACATTGAGATTCCATCTCACCCCATTAAGAATGTCATATATCAAGAAAACTAACAATAACAATTGTTGGAGGGGATGTGGCCAAAAGGGAACCCTACTTCATTGTTGGTGGGAATGTAAACTGGTTCAGCCACTCTGGCAAGCAGTATGGAGATTCCTCAGAAGGCTAAACATAGAACTCCCCTATGACCCAGCAGCCCCACTTTTGTGTATCTATCCAAAAGACCACAAACAAAATCACAGTAATGCCACCAGCACAGCAATGTTCATCGCAGCGCAAGGTGTCATAGCTAGAATCTGGAACCAACCCAGATGCCCCTCAGTAGACGAATGGATCAGGAAAATGTGATACATATACTCAGTGGAATTTTATGCCTCTATCAGAAAGAATGACATTGTCCCATTTGAAAGGAAATGGAAGGACTTGGAAAAAATTATACTAAGTGAAGTGAGCCAGACCCAAAGAAACATGGACTCTGTGGTCTCTCTTATTGGGAATAATTAGTACAGGTTTAGGCAAGTCACAGCAGAGGATCACAAGAGCCCAATAGCTATACCCTTATGAACACTAAGTGAAATGAACTCCATGTTATGGAAACAATTGTTATATCACAGTTGTAACTACTTTCAACGTCGCATGTGTATCTGTAGCTTCTATTATTGATGATGTTCTTGTATCACCTTCCTGTGGTTGTACCTACACTATCTCTGTAATTTTATCTGAGTATATTGGAAACTGTGTATACTGGTATTGGAACAAGGAAATTGAAAGGGAATACAAAAATTGAGAGACACAGGGTAAAAAAGACAAACAACTACAAAAGCAATACTTGCAAAACTGTTTGGTGTAAGTGAACTGAACACCTCATGGGAGGAAAGGGAAAGGGGGAGGTGGGAGGTGGTATGAGGGATGAGGTAACAAACAGTACAAGAAATGTATCCAATGCCTCACATATGCAACTGTAACCTCTCTGTACATCAGTTTGATAATGAAAATTTGAAAACATAAATAAATAAATCTCTTGGTTAAGGTGGTGAAAAAAAAAGAATAAATACAAACCAGGTTACACTAAAGCCACCAGCACTACCATATTCATTTCAGCATTGTTTATCATAGAGCCAAGGTACAGAATCAACCCAGATGCCCCTCAGTCAATGAATGAACCAAGGAAATTATATAATTATATTGTTATATAAATACATATATGCCCATTTTGTTTGGTTTTTCTCTTTGTTGCTGCTTTTGTTTTCTGTTTTTGTCTTGTGTGTATGTTTGTTTGCAGGAGAGTAAGGGAACACAGAAAAGGTGGGACAGCGCATGACTATCAAACTTTATTTCTGAACAATGGTGTTGCTTCAAGTGGTAATGTTTTTACTTCTTTTCTAACCATAAACACAATACCAGGGACAGGAAGTGGCACAGAAATTATTTTTGAAGGAAAGAAAAAGGAAACAACAGCCGAGTCAGAAACAGATCACTTCACTATAAAAGCAAATCACAGGTAGTCTAGTGAGATAAAAATGTTTTACTAAGGCAATTATAAATTCACACAGTAAATACTTGCCCAACATCAGACATATATGCATGGCATGTTACACATGGAAAAATGGAAAAAGAAAAAAAAGTTCAGTCGATAAAATCTTCCCATTGTTTTGAGAATGTATATGTCATTATTAAAGAAAGGAAAAACGTTCCAGGAACCCAAGGATGAAAATTAGTCTTTTATCTGTCAAATCTTTGTTATCTTATTGATGTTTTATGCACACTTCTGATCACATTCTGATCACTATTCAGCTTCCATTTCTCAACTTGATTTTGAGGAATACATATATGATTACTTATCCCAAATGTGTTGCTTTCATTGTGCTCTCATCCACACATCATATAACTATGAAGAGCTCAGTATTTTCCAACCACATTTTTAAACTCTGAAAACACCCTGAAAGACTTCATTACACACTTTCTTCTTCAGAATAAAAATAACGAAACACTAAAAGCATGAGGAGAACAGAATCTTCATGTTTGAGAACAGCATTTGCTCTTTCATATAGGTTGCAGTAAATTGATAATAAATACTATTGAGATAATGATAACTACTCCAAGTTATTTAACATTAGCCTCCCAGAAAAACCTTCCTCCTCCACAATTTCCTCATTGCATTCTTTACTTCTGCATTTCTCAGAGTGTAAATCAGAGGGTTTAACATAGGAGTGATGATGGTGTAAAATACAGCCACCATCTTGTCCTCTGAGAAGGTAGTGTCGGGCCTCATGTACATAAATGTACAGGGGCCAAAAAAGATGATGACCACTGCAATATGGGAGCCACAGGTAGAGAGAGCTTTACGCCTGCCTTCTGCTGACTGCTTCCTGAGGGACACCAGAATGATTGTATAGGAGATCAGCAAGATGACAAAACTGCCCAGTGTAATGGTACCACTGTTGGCTGTCACTACAGCACCCACCACATAGGTGTCTGTGCAGGCAAGTTTCAACACAGGGTGGACATCGCAAAAGTAGTGATCGATCACATTAGGTCCACAGAATGGGAGCTGGACAACCAGAACCACCTGGATAATGGAGTGCAAAAACCCACCCACCCAGGTGCCCAGCAACATTTTATTGCATTTCTGCCGGTCCATAATGGTCATATAATGTAGAGGTTTACAGATGGCTACATAGCGGTCATAGGCCATGACAGTAAGAATGAAGATCTCAGTACAACCAAAGAAATGGGCTCCAAAGACTTGCATTATGCACCCCACATAGGAAATGGTTTTAGTTTTCACTAACAGATCAACAATCATTTTGGGTGCTGTGACGGATGAATAACAAATGTCCACAAATGACAAGAAATAGAGGAAGAAATACATGGGAGACCTAAATAAGTTACCCAGACAAACCGTCAACATGATGAGAGAGTTTCCCAGAAGAATAACTGTGTAGAAAAAGGAAAACACCACAAAACATACTGCTTCGACCTGGGGGTTCTGGGAAAGGCCCCAGAAAATGAATTCTGTTACATTGTTTGCTTTTTCCATGGAGTGAGTCTATGAGGTCATGTTCCCAGGAGGCAAGGAGATTACCTGAAGGACACATGAAAAATCGATTGTCACAGGTCATTTCTAACTTAAAACAAGCGAAAATATATAACCCTGGTAGTTGAAAGTGGAAAAGACTTGAGCTTTAGGTGCTTGATTGGGAACCTGATCAAGGAAATGGACTAGCATCTATTCTGATGATCTTATCTCCATATAATCCATTTATTTACTTGAAATGAGGAAGTGAAGTCCAGAGACAAAAACCAAATCCCCTGAGTTTCTTGTCACCAGTGTTTCTCCAATGTCTTTTCATCTGTATTTTGCATAATTGACTGTCCATTTAAGGTTGTAACAATGCCTGTGTTTGGGCATATGGTTGTATATAAGAAAACATTTGCTTTTTCTGTGATGTAGAAGTGAAAAATTGCATTCTCACATTTTTTTCCTTCTGAATGCTACCAGAGCTGATAATCACAGCTACTCAAGAATCCCCCGAAAGCTGAGACCTAGAAAATGTGTTAGGTTCCTTTCCTTATAAAATTCAGATCCTGCGTAAATAAATGTGCAATCCTTTGTCTGATTTTGAGTTCCCATAATAAAAACAAAAAGGTGATATCATTAGAAGAAGACTTAAGTAACAACTCACACAAATACAATTCTGAAACAATGCTGCTCTAACCTGGGCAATTCATTCAACTTCATGGAGCCTCTTTTATTCTTTGGTGAAGGAAAGAAGCTGGAACTATCCCTTGACTCCCTAGCAGTCACCTCTGTAATGAAATGAAACCATTTTGTAAACATGCACTAGACACAAATCCTGAGAGGCACAAATAATATAATATGAGGTGGCTTTAAAAGTGCTTTAGCAGAAAATAACAAACTTCTTTTCAAATGGTATTTCCACATGTATGGGTCAGTGACTTTACATTATTTATCTAAAACCAAAGAACTACTAAACAAACATAAAAAGGTCTAGGATAGACCTATCAGTGGATCACAATAGCTCAACAGCTATGTACACATGATTATATGAGGATAAGCAAAAACAACTCCAAGAGAAGGAAACAGGAGGATTCTATTGTTGTTGTTACGTTTAATGTTCTAGGTGAATTTCCTTTGGCATACCCTACGCAGTTACGTATATGATTTGGGTACACTGGATATTGTATATATGCCTACCTGAACTAGGGAAGGGAAAGAAAAATGAGGGTGTAACAGATAAGACAAGAAATGTACTCACTACCTTATTATGTAACTGTACCCCCTTTGTCAATAAAATTTAATTTAAAAAAACAAAAGTGCTTTTGCAGAAAAGAAAGGGGAGTGAAGTCTCACACAATTCCTTCATCTTCAAATTGAGCATACTGTAGAATACCCAGCATTGTTTGCATTGATTTAGTGCTTATCATGGATCTATTCGTTGGAACACAAAAACAGAAAAAGAGAGGAAAGAAAAGGAGCACTCTTCCCCCTTCAAGGTGAATTTTTCTTCCTACATCCTAATGCTTCTGGTGTCATGGGAGCCTTTATGTTTTGGCTGAATTACATTTTGCAAGCAAACAGCCACTGAATTACAATGAGAGAGGTTTTAGGAATAAAATATGTAATTTCAGTATCTGACTCTTCATTGGCGAAATGTAAGGCACTCTAGATTTCTATATCTTCTGGTGGGAAGTTTGTGTGGAACAGCTATAATTTAAGGGACTTTTCAAGTTCTTCTTCATCCAAACAAGGTATGAATATAAATGATTATATTGTGCATTGCCCTCCTGAAAACATATCCCTTGAGGATCCATTGATTTTTAAGGCTTACCATGATTGAACCACATTTGATTGCACATGATTGTACAATTATTTACGCAGCATCTTAATTTTATAAGGAAAGGAACCTACCAAACTTTCTAGGTCTCAGCTTTTGGAGGATTCTTGAGTAGCTTGCAGGGTTTAGTCATTTGCAGCAACAATGTGTCTTAGACATCTAGGATCTAGGGAAGTAAAGGGCTATAATTTAGTTAGTCTATAAATAACAGTTGGTGGAAAGGTCACCCCATATCTGCATTTTTATGGTGCTTTACAAACCAATGAAAATAATGATAGCTATGGTAGTAAAATAAATGTATAATTCAGATCCAGAATCAAGCATGTTTCTATGTTTTAACTTTCATATATTCTTTCATTTTTTCCTACATATTAAAAATATTCTGCAATGGAAGAAACTCTTTAAGGAAAGACTATTCATAGCAAGTTCAGCAATTGTTCTTTATTTTTGTTTGATTCTCCTCTAGAATAAACAGAATTTACTCAAAATAGGACTTATTCCATTATTTTCTAAAGCACAATGACCTATAGGAAAATTTACTTTCCTTACGATTCTTCTCAATGATTCTTTCTTCCACTTTTTCACCATTTTGCAAGTGATCATAGAAATCTGTTCATTAAAACAGCCATTTTCTTCTTAAGAGTCATGCTGTCCTAGCTCAAGGTCCATGTATATAAACATTTGATTATCTTATCTTGCTTTTGTGCTGATCCTAGGGCTTAAACTCAATAACCTAGACACTGACCCTGAGCTTTTTTGCCTAAGGCCAGCACTCTACCACTTCACTTGAGCCACAGCTCCACTAAGTGTCTCACAGAATTTCTTGCCCAGACTGGCTCTGAACCGAGGTCTTAAACTCTCAGAATCCTGAGTACCTAGGATTAAAAATGTAAACAATCAACGTTTGACAAGAAATGTCCTCATTACCTTGAGTATGTAACTGTAAACCCTCTGTACATCACCTTGACAATAAAATTAAATGTAAAAAATGTGTAGATCACCAAACCTGGATATTCTACCTTCTTAAAAATCTCATTCTTTCCTGTCTTCAAAATATGATTGCATTGCAATTATATTACAAATATACAATATTTAGCAACTTGATTGAATTCCCTTTTCCACAAGCATGCTGTATTGCTTTTAGAAAACAAAAAATCAACTCTTACCATCGTTTTTCCAGGGCTTGATATTTATTTTTCTTTCTTCCCTGGATAATGAGGGAGCAGCTATCTACAGTGAAGTGAGTGTGATACCTGATGAACTGTTGTATGATTAACATATACTCACACAATTCCTGGTAAACTCAACTCACAGGCAGCTAGAAAGCAGACTTCAATCTCTTTCATCTGACCTCCTGTAATCTGCCATGTCCTTGTGCCTTTGGCACTAAATGCCCATTTTCCCTTTTCTTATACATCTATTTAAGGAAAACCAAGCAAATTGATAATGACTTTAGGGATAGCTTTTTCCCCAAAGTCTTTATACATAGTCTAAACCAAATTGCAGGCCTAACAATGGGCTTAACTTTCCAATGTTGGTCAAATTTTAAAACAAATAAATCAATTAAAGCTCACATGTAAAACTGAAACAAGCATATCATAACCCTAACCCAAAGTAATTTTTGCAAATTCGGGAAAATATTTTATGATTGATTCTATGTTCCTTTAACTAATGTGCTGTTCATATGCATATTAAACAATATGTTTCTATGACAATATCTGCTGCCTTACTATCGATTTTCGTTGTTCTATTTTATTTTTTCATTTCTTTATTTTTGAAGTCATGTACAGAGGGGTTGCAGTTTCATACATAAGGCAGTGAGTATATTTCTTATCCAACTTGTTACTTCCTCCCTCATGCCCTCCCCCGTGCTCTATTTTAATTGTTCTACTCTTTTTTAATATATTTTTATTATCAAACTGAATTACAGAGAGGTTACAGTTTATACATTAGGCATTGGATACATTTCTTGTACTGTTAATTGTTCTACTCTTAAAAGTTCTATTTGAGCAGAAAAAAGTACCTTCAACATTTCTATTGGAGTTTTCTGCCTTCCTTAGTGGAAAGTATGTTGATTTCTACAAGAAGAGTAAGGTTCATTAGTGACCGATATTTTTGAAGATTATGCTGGCCCTTGTATATTTACTTTTGTACTATAAGCAGATTTCCTAAATGAGCAATAATCTTCCTTTTCCTTTTTCTATTTCTAATATCTCTTTTCCTTTTGTAATTTTTTTTTCCTTTTTAAACATTTTCCTTTCCACCTTTATCCACCATCTTTCTTTTTCACACAGCATCAAAAATGTCACCAGAACAGTACATCCTTGCATTTCTCTAGGGAAAAACTTGTTTCCCTGGTTCTTTCACATTTTCAAGACTGCCTATTTCCTGGATTTTTCCCTTCATCTCCAAAGCCACAAATTTCTCTACAAGTCCAACTTCCTCTTTTGCTTCCATCTTCCAGTGTAATACCTTGGGCACAACTGGATAACACTGGAACATATCTTGGTATTATGCTCACATAATTAGCAAATTTGATTCCATGGTAACATCAATCTTCTTTTATTGTATAAGTAAACACATTCATGGAATTTATGGTTTAGGCCATAGATACCTTTGGAGAGGGGGGGTCCTATTCTTTTCATCACAGCTAGTCAGTCTTTCAGTTGAGTGATTAAGAAAGCCAGTCTTTTCCTTTCTACTTATCAAAATCTACTTTAAGATCTCAGTGACATTTGAAAATAGGTTTTGGACAAAACAGTAATTTTTGTACATAGCTGATTAGAATATTAACACCCAGATCTTACATCATGAGAGAACAATATCAGATGACCATCATCTCCTGGATGGAATTAGAGAAATGCCACATCATTGTGAAGTCAAAGTAAATTAATAAAATTTTTATTGTCAAGCATGACACATTTGCGAAACATTACACACACATGCCAATGCACTGTCATGAGTTATAGAAGGTGAGCCCTGGAAACCCTACATCAAGCAGTACAAGATCATCACATCCTAGGCACCTGGCAATGACCTTGCCTAATCATGGAGTCTTTTCCACCCACACACTACACTTGCTTCTGAAGCCATATTAATCATATTGTGATGTAAAACCAAGCAAATACATGTTTTTCCTCAGGTGTTTTTTTTAAATAAATATGACTTTCGAATTAGGTGAAAGGCATCTACAAGCTGATGTCACGTTAAAGTAGCCACTATACTCACTGCCTTATGCATGAAACTGTAACCCCTCTGTACATCACTTTGACAATTAACAGATAAAAAACCATCTAGAGACTTCCTCAGGAAAGGTTCCACATCTTTGAAAAATAAGAAAATTAAGCAAGTTGCAAGTCAGAAGTGTCATGAAGACAGCTAAGACATATTAAAAGGAAGTGCATATCCATTTTCTAACCTCAAGGCTGTCCTCCAGTGTGGATGAGTAGAGGAGAGATAGTGAATGGTGGCTCCCTAGTCACCTCTCCTTCTTGTCTACTGTTCTCTGACACTATCATATATTATTATGCCATCTATATTGTAGTGAAATCCATGCAAACAGGAACAGCATGGTGCAATACAAATGGGTTGTGTTTTTGTTGGTTTGTTTTTGAAAAAACATGGCCCAAGATTCAGAATCCATCTGTCGCCACACTCTGAGTGTAAGGATCACAGAGGTAGTGGCACAGACCAGGCTTTGTGACTTACCTTTAATTATAGAAAATACATGAAAAGAAGCAAATAACTTCTTGATCTTTGAAATCAGCAATACAAAAAAGAAGTGTGAACCTAAGGAGATAGAAAAATGCATTGCATATTTGAGGAGAAACAAAATCAACAGAGCAGGATGAATTTGAAGAAGGGTAAGAAAGGAGTTTGGAGATGAAGCCTAGACCATGGTCATCAGGTGTCTTCTAGGAGAAGGTACTATGATTGAATGCATTGGTTGTAGGATAAGACACCTCTCTACAGAGGGGAATCAGAACAGAAGACATTCCTTAAATAAGATACTAAGAATGTTAGTTGGATTGTTTCATAAGAGTACATTGTCAGGGACACATGTCAACAAAGAGAGAATTTGCAGGAGACTACTAGTGTAAGTAAGACTAAGGAAGTAGCAAAGAGATAGTGAGAATAATAAATGGGATATTTTGATGGTAGAATTTACACTGAAATATCTGCTTCCAATTCAATTTCTTCCTATATTCCATATTTTTTCACTGGTTTGTTGCATTTTTCGACAAAAAGTTAAACATACCCTCTTTTATCTTTGATGTTCTTATGAATAAATCTTTCCACTTACACTAGAAATTTAAGCCCTTAGAAAGATGTTATTTTCTATATAGTGTCTGTGTATTTGAGGGCAGAGGAGTGAGTATTGGAATTTACCATTTTCTTTAATGCATGCCTAAGTTGCCATCCTTATCTTATTTAGAGCCTCTGATAGTATTCTAGAAACTTAATATAGAATTTACTCCATTATACTTAGTATGTAACAACTCCATCTGTTGTAGAGCAGATCTTGTTTGAAAAATTTTATAGATTCCCAGTGGTAGTTTTCTGTATATTAATCTTGCTGATGAAATATTCCCTGGAATTTGGTAGTTACTTTTATTTTTCTTATTAGTACTCTCCTTGCTCCATTGAATAAACTAATATTCTCTATGATTTCTTCTTTTTACCCATGACTTATAGGCAAATACACTAACAGCATATGCCATGTCCATCATATTGGTTTTAGAAGAGCCTGAATTTTCACATATTCCACTTTTTTTATTCTGCTCACTTTAGTATTCTACTATGGATAATTTTTTCATGACTTAATGTGTTTCATCTTATATCAATGATATATTTCAGAAAAGCATCAAAATAAATGCACGCTTAAAATAAAGCCTTAATTACAATACACACCACAATTAAGAAACAATAGATAACACATAATTCAACATGACATGTAAAATACTCCAATCATCACTATACATGATAGCTCTTAAACTACACAAAGAAGAACATGGAAAAATTAATCATGTGTGTACTCAAGTTATGAGGTATTGTGCATTAGTGAAACCATAAAATAAGTCATAAATAAGAGAAATGACTTACAAATAAGACTTTCTTATTCTGTAAAATAAAGGAACAGATGACAATAGTGATTTCCTTTGGAATACATGATTAAAGGAGAAGACTGAGGTGGAATCCTTGTGCACTGGAACTACCTCTTAATTTGTTTACTGATCAGACAATGTGCTCAGTTTGTAAATATTCATGAGCTATATATTACTAATATGTGCAATATTGTATGATTTCACATATCCAGTATAATATTTTAAAACTTGAAATTAATATTGCAGTGAGCTTTTCTATGGTTAAGGTTATGAAAATACATATTTATTTTAATTTTTCAATTCAACATATAATCTTTTACTTTTAAGAAACTAATTATTTTGTATAGCATGAGCATACACTTCCTAACTGCATAAGAAAGAAGAGAGAATGAATAAGTATCATGTTTGGAGCAAGTGTGGTGGCACAGGCCTATAATTCCAGCTACTTAGAAAGTAGTAATAAGAGGAAATTGGAAGGGAATACCAAAATCGAGAGACACAGGGTAAAAAAAGACAAACAACTACAAACGCAATACTTGCAAAACTATTTGGTGTAAAAGAACTGAACAACCCATGGGGGGGGAGGGAAAGGGGGAGGGGAGAGGGGGAATGAGGGAAGAGGTAACAAACAGTACAAGAAATGTATCCAATGCCTAATGTATGAAACTGTAACCTCTCTGTAATTCAGTTTGATTATACATATATATATATATATATATATATACATACAGAGAGAGAGAGAGAGACAGAAAGGATTACAGTTTGAGACTAGCCTGTGCCAAAAGTTAGTATGACCTTTCCCTAAAAACAAGCTGCTGAGTATGTTAGCACTCATCTGTGGTCTCACTCAGGACATAAGTAGTTAGATCTTGGCTTGATATTTGCCATGCAAGAACACCTGTCTGAAAATTCAACTGAAATCAAAAGGATGGGAGTGTGACTCATACAGTGGGATATTTCTTAGTGCATAGCCCTGAGTTGCATTCCCAGGAAAGGGAAAGTTGTCAGTGTAGAAGCATAAAGAAAGAGATGACATGTGTTGTCTTGTTGCTCCTCAAACTCTCCAAAGAATGAGGACACGAAGATGAGGAAAAGGGATCTTTCTCAGAGTTGTGATCTCATACAACCAGAGTCTGAGTAGCAGAAATGATTGGCGAATTTATTTTCCAGTCAAGAGCCCTTGAGGACACCAAACTTTCCTCATGGCGTTCTTCATCTCCACGTTCCTTAGTGTGTAGATCAGAGGGTTGAACATGGGAGCGATGATGGTGTAGAAAAGAGCGAACACTTTGTCCTCCGGGAAGGTTACGTTGGGTCTAATGTAAATGAATAAAGCTGGTGCGAAAAACAGGACTACCACAGTTATGTGAGAACTGCAAGTGGAGAGTGCCTTGTGGCGGCTCTCCGCAGAGTAGGCCCTGATGGTGTACAATATACAGAAATAAGACAGCATCAACACCACGAACGTCACCAAAGCAATCAAGCCTGAATTAGCGATGACTAAGATACCTATCACGTGTGTGTGCGCACAGGCTAATTTCAGCAAAGGGTACATGTCGCAGAAGTAGTGATCTATCTCATTGGGGCCACAGAATGGCAGGAAGATGGTGAGGAGAAACTGGCTGGCTGAGTGTGCAAGTCCTCCAGTACAACAGATGAGGATGATTGCGTGACACCTCTGCCTGCTCATGAGGACCGGGTAGTGCAGGGGTTTACAGATGGCCACATAGCGGTCATAGGCCATCGCTGTGAGAATGAAGATCTCAATGCCCCCGAATAAGTGGGTGGAAAAGAGCTGCACCATGCAGTTGTTGTAGGATATAGTCTTCCTTTCCGCCAGTAGATCAGTCATTAGCTTTGGTGTCACGGTGGAGGTGTAGCAGAGGTCTGACAGGGAGAGGCAATTGAGGAAGAAGTACATGGGTTGGTCCATTAGCTGAGTGCAGGTGATGGAAATCATGATGAGCACATTTCCCACCCAAATAGCTAGGTAGCAGAATAGAAATAATACAAAACAGAAGACTTCAATGTTCTTGTTTTGAGAAAGTCCCAGGAGAAGAAAGAAGGTGACATTATTCCTGTTGCCCATGGTCCAGCCTTGTGAAAATGTTTTGCATTCACCTGGGAAGACATCATTCATGAGCATGTATTTTCCAGTGTTGAGTGAGAATTATGACAGCTACATATGTATATGTGGGAGGGGGGGGAGCTGTCAGTCCTGACCCTTGAACTCAAGACCTAGGCACTGCAGTGCCCTGAGTTTTTGTGCTCAAAACTAGCACCCTACTGCTTGAAGTACAGCTCCTTTCTACCTTTTTAGTTATAAATTGGAGATGCAAGTCTCATGGACTTTCTTGCTGGTGTGTGGTTTCTAACCATGATCCTCAGATCTCAGTCTTTATGTAGCTAGGATTACAGGCATGAGCCACCAGCACCAGGCAATAACATTATTTTTGGGAACTAACTAGATTTTATTGATTTTATTGAAGTATATCACCAATAAAAATTTCATGAATAAAAACATGAGTTTCAATTCATTCAGGAAATATATGTCAGATGGTATTTCTTATGCCTTTGTGCAAACAATAACATTGAACTTTAATTTTGATGAATACCTATTTACAATATAATACAGCTTCAAATACAATAGTTTCTTGCAAAGAGTACTGGTATTTTCCAGGACTCAAAAATTATCAAAACAGCTGTTTTTTTTCACTATGTAAAAGCATACTAATTTTCATGAGATTTCATTAGTGGTATATGAACTACCAAAATTTCACTTTTGAATTAGGAAACATCAAATAATAAGCACACCTACATTTTAAAATGGAAGCATCTCTCTTAAGAAGATGATTCAAACATTTTAAAATAGGTTTTTCATGGAATTTTGTTTCTTGCACGGTTGTCTTAGTGATCTAGTGAAAATTACATTGCTGACGTTGAGAAACAAAAAGTAACTTGTCTTATGAGCACATCAATCTACACAAGATATTTTAAGGAAAAATCCATTAAACCTTAGAAGAAACTTTCTCATACTGTGTAATAAAGAATGTTATTCAAAATTTTTATCCTTGGAGCAGACAATGTATTTGGCAAGTCAAATTCCTTTGAGTCTATGATGAAAGAGTGGGCAGTTTTTCTATATTTTTCTCATAAATTTCTTTTGCCCAAACCCATGAAATCTAGAGACCGGTAAATTCATAGGGAAAAAAATGTGATTTTTAGGAAAACAGACTGGAATGTAGGCTGATGCTATTTCATCACACAGTACTATTTGTTTATCTTATTAGCAGATAAGTTAGAGGCAAATTTACCTTTATTTATACAAATAAACTAGAAGAATATTCCTTATTATCAATATGTAAGCTTGTAAAACTAAGAGAACAATGGAATAGGACATTTCTGTCTAAATTCCAGAGAAATTGCTATAGATATTATTTGAGTAGTGTAGAAGCAAATCAGTAAAGTTGATTTTGAGCTAATACAGTCACATATGAATATGTTCAAATATTTGGAGTTTAATATTTCTCAAATAACCTATCATTTTTCTTCTTTTTACCAGTAGGAAGCTTAAATTTCAACTCCAGAAAAAAATGTAAGTGATATGACTCTAATAATTATTCAGTGAATATTGTATCAAATCAACTCCGAACACATAAACTAAAACCATTATAGGAGGTGCTGACCAGATCTGATGCTGAGCCATTTGAACCACAGATGCTGCTGGAAATCAGACCCAGAATTAATAGAACTAAACAGTGGATGAATGACAATGCCATTTTGCTAATATTAATGCACCAGAAGAAAAATTAACAAAAGTACTTGAGATTTGTCCAAGGGAGAGGAGGAACTTACGGAGTAATAAACTTGTGTGGTGCAGACCAGATCTTAAAAACATAGTTTCCTGACCCCCAAACTTAAATTCATGACCATTGCCCTATGTCCCATAAAGTTTATTTGCATGATCCTGACAATAAAAAAAGACTAAAAAAAAAACTAAAGCTGGTATGAACTGAAAATTAATATCCCCCAATTTTGAAATTTGTCTACATCTCTGAATCTGTCAGTCAAACCCAGAACAGCTTTTGAATTTCAAAATTTGCCATGCAAATTTTAAATGTTTATCTGAGAAAAACTAAGACAATAGATTAGAATCGTTTCCTGTATAAAAATCAAATCAGTTCAAGACTGTAATAGATAAAGCAGCTCTAGAAAGTATGAGCCAACCTACACTGTTCACAAATTTCTGTGGAGATCAATGAATGCTTCAGTCTTTTATGCTTGAATGTGGATAGTACATTCTCAGTTATTGGTCATAGAAGCAAGTGAAACAGTGACAGGGAAGAGATTAACATTGTGACTTTAATTTACGAGCCCTCAAATTTCTTCTGCAATAGAGAATTATTGAAATTTTCTCTGACAATTGTTCTCAAGTAATAGCCTTTAGAAAATGCAGACAGGAATTCAATTTATATCCTACAATGTTAAGAATATTAAGAATATTCCTTCACTGTAGGAATAAAAACTTGTTCAACCACTCTGGAAAGCAATTTAGAAGTTCCTCAAAAGAATAAATATGGAGACTTCCAGGAAGAGGGTGGAGAAGCAGCAGAGCCCTAGCTGAGGTCCCTCCAACATCGCAGTTTGCTCACCCCATAGAAACTTTTACTCCTAGAAAGACAGCCAGAGTAAGTTCTAACAGTACAGGGATTCTGGCCAGGAAGGAAAAATCGACTTTGCTCATCTGAAAACACAGATTTGAGCTCTGGGTGGCGTCCCGCCACCACGCCAGTGCCGGCACCGGCACAGCACCTGGCACAGCGACCTGCACTCCACACGGCTAAAGCACACAGTGTAGACCAGGGAGAAATCCTCCAGATGGCGGCTGAGCACGGACGGGCTGAAATCTCAGAGAAAGCGTGAGTACCCCACAAAACATATTCTCACTTGCACCCACAGAGCAGCTTCTGGAAGGTAGCCCTGCCCCCACAGCCAGAGAAAAGCACCATCTTTGCCACTGGCATAGGGTCGGAACAGATTGGAACTAAAGCGGCCCTGGGGAAAGCGAGGACAAAGGAGCCATCTTTGAAGAGGGACTGACCAGTGAGAGCCAGCTCCGCCCAGGAGAACGCCTCCTGCCCAGGCGGGAGGCTTATCCTGGGCTGTAGCTTAGCCAGAGGTGCCTCGCCCTGCCCACTGGAATTTCTAAATTTAAAGCGAAAGCGGTGAGCAGCTCCCGGTGGCACAGAAACACCAGATGGGGGAACAAACAGTTCCTGAGACAGATAAATGGTCCCATCACAGAGGAAGCCCAATTCCCAGCCCGAAAACGGAGCTGAATTCCATAGCCACCTCCGCCAAGGAGGCCCAGGAGGGAGGAACCTCCCCCAGGCAAGCAACCCTCAGCCAGGTAAACCATGCCAGAGGCGCTCCGCCCTGCTGAGTTCACAGCCTATTCAAAGCCAGGCATTAAAGGCCACGGCCCTACAGCAGACAGAGGAGCCACGGTTCCCGAGACTACAGAGGACGCCCAATGCCTACCTGCAAGCTGTGTGAACCACAGAGACCCAGGATTGCACCAACAGGGGAGAAGGGTCAGAACACATCCACGCCCTGCAAACTGAAAGCAAGTCAAACCAGCCAATCAGGAAAATAGACTGCAAACCATTGCAAGGAAACAAGAGACAGGGGAAAGACCACTCAAACAAGGAGGACTCCATTTCTTTTTCCTTTCAATCAGTTTTTAAACTTTTTAAAATTTTTTAAAAATTTTTTCACTTCTGAACCATCGTTGGTTTTTTTATTTTCCATTTTTACCTGTTTGTGTTATCAATTTTTTTTTTGGTTGTTCATTTTTCTGGGTTTTTTTTCTTTTTCTTTTTTTCTTTTATAAATAATTTTTCTCTGTTTTGTGCATCTGTCTTCCAGTATTTTTTCTTTATTATCTCTTTGCATTCTCTTTCTTTAAAAATTACTTTCCTATGAATAACACCTCCACTCTTTTCTGCTAACTCTCCATTGTCTATCATTTTAACCTTGTTCTTTCTACTGATTCTACTCTTCTCCACATTTCCACATCACCGAAACTAAACCAAAATCATTACACACACCCCAATACATTTTACTCTATTCTCTTTACTACCTCTACCTTACCCTCCTGACTTGCTGCCAGGACCTCCAGGTTCCATTGACTCCTGGTTATTGGATAGAGGGTATCCCTGCTTAATCCAAGTGAATCAAAGGGATTCATTGAGAAAGCCAGTCCTAAAAGAACTTAATATAAGAACAAGAATTGCTCATAGGGTTGTAACAGTAAATAAGTAACTACTGAATACAGGACCCAGGATCAGTTGTTATATTGAAAATGTATTCTTTAGGAACACCAAATCTAATTTTATAGACAGGTATACAAACTATCTGTATATAATTGTGAACTTCTAAGATTTACACAACAGTGCTTGGTAAGGTCTGCTTTGGGTCTTAAATGGTGCTCACAGGAGCTTGTAGTTTGATAAAATCCAGCATCCTTTTATGCTAAAAGACCTGGAACAACTGGGATTCCAGGGAACATTCCTGAATATAATCAAGGCAGTTTATGACAAACCAACAGCAAGAATAACTCTAAATGGTGAAAAACTAAAGCCATTCCCTTTAAAATCAGGAACAAGGCAGGGATGTCCACTCTCTCCCCTGCTCTTCCACATAGTACTAGAACTCCTAGCCAGAGCAATTAGGCAACAAGAAAATATAAAGGGGATCCCAATGGGAAAAGATGAAGTTAAACTTTCTCTCTTCGCAGATGACATGATCCTATACCTAAAGAATCCCATAGACTCTACGCCCAAGCTACTAGAGCTGATCCAATACTTTGGCAAACTTGCAGCATATAAAATAAACTCTCAAAAATGAATGGCCTTTCTCTATGCTAATGACCCAAAGACCGAGGCTGAAATCAGGAAAGCAACTCCTTTTGCAATAGCCCCCCAAAACATAAAATACCTAGGAATAACCTTAACCAAAGAAGTGAAAGACCTCTTTGAGGAGAACTTTAAAACCTTGAAAAACAAAATTAAGTCAGAACTAAGGAAATGGAAAAACCTCCCATGCTCCTGGATTGGGAGGATTAATATAAACAAAATGGCAATATTGCCAAAGGCTATCTACAAATTCAATGCAATACCCATTAATATCCCAACACCATTTTTTAATGAAATAGAGGAAGCAATCCAGAAATTCATATGGAACAATAAAAGACCTAGAATAGCAAAAACAATCCTAATCATAAAGAACAGTGCTGGAGGAATTACAATACCCAACTTCAAGCTGTATTATAAAGCTATAGTAATAAAAACAGCTTGGTATTGGCACCGGAACAGGCCTGAAGACCAATGGAACAGAATTGAAGACCCAGAAATAAACCCACAGAACTACACCTACTTAATCTTTGATAAAGGAGCTAAAACAATAGTTTGGAAGAAAGATAGCCTCTTTAACAAATGGTGCTGGCAAAACTGGCTCAACACATGCAACAAACTAAAACTAGATCCTTATATATCACCCTGCACTGAAATCAATTCCAAATGGATTAAAGACCTCGAAATCAAAAGAGACACCATGAAAACACTAAAGGAAGGAGTAGGAGAAACACTGGGCTCCTTGGCACAGGACAGAACTTCCTTAACAAAGACCCAGAAAGGCTACAAATCAAAGAAATGTTGGACAAATGGGACTGCATCAAACTGCAGAGCTTCTGCCGGGCAAAGGACATAGCTCGCAAGATAAACAGAAAGCCCACAGACTGGGAGAAGATCTTTACCGGCCATTCAACGGACAAAGGCCTCATCTCTAAAATATATGCAGAACTAAAAAAATTACCTTCTTCCAAAACAAAACCGCAAAGAACCAATAGCCACCTCATCAAGTGGGCTAAAGACTTATAAAGAGACTTCTCTGACGAGGAAATGGGAATGGCCAAGAGACATATGAAAAAGTGCTCTACATCACTGGCCATAAAAGAAATGCAAATCAAAACAACATTGAGATTCCATCTCACCCCAGTAAGAATGTCATATATCAAGAAAACTAACAATAACAATTGTTGGAGGGGATGTGCCCAAAAGGGTACCCTACTTCTTTGTTGGTGGCAATGTAAACTGGTTCAGCCACTCTGGCAAGCAGTATGGAGATTCCTCAGAAGGCTAAACATAGAACTCCCCTATGACCCAGCAGCCCCACTTTTGGGTATCTATCCAAAAGACCACAAACAAAATCACAGTAATGCCACCAGCACAGCAATGTTCATCGCAGCGCAAGGTGTCATAGCTAGAATCTGGAACCAACCCAGATGCCCTTCAGTAGACGAATGGATCAGGAAAATGTGGTACATATACACAATGGAATTTTATGCCTCTATCAGAAAGAATGACATTGTCCCATTTGTAAGGAAATGGAAGGACTTGGAAAAAATTATACTAAGTGAAGTGAGCCAGACCCAAAGAAACATGGACTCTGTGGTCTCTCTTATTGGGAATAATTAGTACAGGTTTAGGCAAGTCACAGCAGAAGATCACAAGAGCCCAATAGCTATACCCTTATGAACACATAAGATGATGCTAAGTGAAATGAACTCCATGTTATGGAAACAATTGTTATATCACAGTTGTAACTACTTTCAACGTCGCATGTGTATCTGTAGCTTCTATTATTGATGATGTTCTTGTATCACCTTCCTGTGGTTGTACCTACACTATCTCTGTAATTTTATCTGAGTATATTTGAAACTGTGTATACTGGTATTGGAACAAGGAAATTGAAAGGGAATACAAAAATTGAGAGACCCAGGGTAAAAAAGACAAACAACTACAAAAGCAATACTTGCAAAACTGTTTGGCGTAAGTGAACTGAACACCTCATGGGAGGAAAGGGAAAGGGGGAGGTGGGAGGTGGTATGAGGGATGAGGTAACAAACAGTACAAGAAATGTATCCAATGCCTCACATATGAAACTGTAACCTCTCTGTACATCAGTTTGATAATAAAAATTTGAAAAAATAAATAAATAAATCTCTTGGTTAAGGTGGTGAAAAAAAAAAGAATAAATACAAACCAGGTTACACTAAAGCCACCAGCACTACCATATTCATTTTAGCATTTTTTATCATAGAGCCAAGGTACAGAATCAACCCAGATGCCCCTCAGTCAATGAATGAACCAAGGAAATTATATAATTATATTGTTATATAAATACATATATGCCCATTTTGTTTGGTTTTTCTCTTTGTTGCTGCTTTTGTTTTCTGTTTTTGTCTTGTGTGTATGTTTGTTTGCAGGAAAGTAAGGGAACACAGAAAAGGTGGGACAGCGCATGACTATCAAACTATTTCTGAACAATGGTGTTGCTTCAAGTGGTAATGTTTTTACTTCTTTTCTAATCATAAACACAATACCAGGGACAGGAAGTGGCACAGAAATTATTTTTGAAGGAAAGAAAAAGGAAACAACAGCTGAGTCAGAAACAGATCACTTCACTATAATAGCAAATCAGAGGTAGTCTAGTGAGATAAAAATGTTTTACTAAGGCAATTATAAATTCACACAGTAAATACTTGCCCAACATCAGACATATATGCATGGCATGTTACACATGGAAAAATGGAAAAAGAAACAAAAAGATCAGTCGATAAAATCTTCCCATTGTTTTGAGAATGTATATGTCATTATTAAAGAAAGGAAAAACGTTCCAGGAACCCAAGGATGAAAATTAGTCTTTTATCTGTCAAATCTTTGTTATCTTATTGATGTTTTATGCACACTTCTGATCACATTCTGATCACTATTCAGCTTCCATTTCTCAACTTGATTTTGAGGAATACATATATGATTACTTATCCCAAATGTGTTGCTTTCATTGTGCTCTCATCCACACATCATATAACTATGAAGAGCTCAGTATTTTCCAACCACATTTTTAAACTCTGAAAACACCCTGAAAGACTTCATTACACACTTTCCTCTTCAGAATAAAAATAACGAAACACTAAAAGCATGAGGAGAACAGAATCTTCATGTTTGAGAACAGCATTTGCTCTTTCATATAGGTTCCAGTAAATTGATAATAAATACTATTGAGATAATGATAACTACTCCAAGTCATTTATTAGCCTCCCAGAAAAACCTTCCTCCTCCACAATTTCCTCATTGCATTCTTTACTTCTGCATTTCTCAGAGTGTAAATCAGAGGGTTTAACATAGGAGTGATGATGGTGTAAAATACAGCCACCATCTTGTCCTCTGAGAAGGTAGTGTCGGGCCTCATGTACATAAATGTACAGGGGCCAAAAAAGATGATGACCACTGCAATATGGGAGCCACAGGTAGAGAGAGCTTTACGCCTGCCTTCTGCTGACTGCTTCCTGAGGGACACCAGAATGATTGTATAGGAGATCAGCAAGATGACAAAACTGCCCAGTGCAATGGTACCACTGTTGGCTGTCACTACAGCACCCACCACATAGGTGTCTGTGCAGGCAAGTTTCAACACAGGGTGGACATCGCAAAAGTAGTGATCGATCACATTAGGTCCACAGAATGGGAGCTGGACAACCAGAACCACCTGGATAATGGAGTGCAAAAACCCACCCACCCAGGTGCCCAGCAACATTTTATTGCATTTCTGCCGGTCCATAATGGTCATATAATGTAGAGGTTTACAGATGGCTACATAGCGGTCATAGGCCATGACAGTAAGAATGAAGATCTCAGTACAACCAAAGAAATGGACTCCAAAGACTTGCATTATGCACCCCACATAGGAAATGGTTTTAGTTTTCACTAACAGATCAACAATCATTTTGGGTGCTGTGACGGATGAATAACAAATGTCCACAAATGACAAGAAATAGAGGAAGAAATACATGGGAGACCTAAATAAGTTACCCAGACAAACCGTCAACATGATGAGAGAGTTTCCCAGAAGAATAACTGTGTAGAAAAAGGAAAACACCACAAAACATACTGCTTCGACCTGGGGGTTCTGGGAAAGGCCCCAGAAAATGAATTCTGTTACATTGTTTGCTTTTTCCATGGAGTGAGTCTATGAGGTCATGTTCCCAGGAGGCAAGGAGATTACCTGAAGGACACATGAAAAATCGATTGTCACAGGTCATTTCTAACTTAAAACAAGCGAAAATATATAACCCTGGTAGTTGAAAGTGGAAAAGACTTGAGCTTTAGGTGCTTGATTGGGAACCTGATCAAGGAAATGGACTAGCATCTATTCTGATGATCTTATCTCCATATAATCCATTTATTTACTTGAAATGAGGAAGTGAAGTCCAGAGACAAAAACCAAATCCCCTGAGTTTCTTGTCACCAGTGTTTCTCCAATGTCTTTTCATCTGTATTTTGCATAATTGACTGTCCATTTAAGGTTGTAACAATGCCTGTGTTTGGGCATATGGTTGTATATAAGAAAACATTTGCTTTTTCTGTGATGTAGAAGTGAAAAATTGCATTCTCACATTTTTTTCCTTCTGAATGCTACCAGAGCTGATAATCACAGCTACTCAAGAATCCCCCGAAAGCTGAGACCTAGAAAATGTGTTAGGTTCCTTTCCTTATAAAATTCAGATCCTGCGTAAATAAATGTGCAATCCTTTGTCTGATTTTGAGTTCCCATTATAAAAACAAAAAAGGTGATATCATTAGAAGAAGACTTAAGTAACAACTCACACAAATACAATTCTGAAACAATGCTGCTCTAACCTGGGCAATTCATTCAACTTCATGGAGCCTCTTTTATTCTTTGGTGAAGGAAAGAAGTTCGAACTATCCCTTGACTCCTTAGCAGTCACCTCTGTAATGAAATGAAACCATTTTGTAAACATGCACTAGACACAAATCCTGAGAGGCACAAATAATATAATATGAGGTGGCTTTAAAAGTGCTTTAGCAGAAAATAACAAACTTCTTTTCAAATGGTATTTCCACATGTATGGGTCAGTGACTTTACATTATTTATCTAAAACCAAAGAACTACTAAACAAACATAAAAAGGTCTAGGATAGACCTATCAGTGGATCACAATAGCTCAACAGCTATATACACATGATTATATGAGGATAAGCAAAAACAACTCCAAGAGAAGGAAACAGGAGGATTCTACTGTTGTTGTTACGTTTAATGTTCTAGGTGAATTTCCTTTGGCATACCCTACGCAGTTACGTATATGAGTTGGGTACACTGGATATTGTATATATGCCTACCTGAACTAGGGAAGGGAAAGAAAAATGAGGGTGTAACAGATAAGACAAGAAATGTACTCACTACCTTATTATGTAACTGTACCCCCTTTGTCAATAAAATTTAATTTAAAAAAACAAAAGTGCTTTTGCAGAAAAGAAAGGGGAGTGAAGTCTCACACAATTCCTTCATCTTCAAATTGAGCATACTGTAGAATACCCAGCATTGTTTGCATTGATTTAGTGCTTATCATGGATCTATTCGTTGGAACACAAAAACAGAAAAAGAGAGGAAAGAAAAGGAGCACTCTTCCCCCTTCAAGGTGAATTTTTCTTCCTACATCCTAATGCTTCTGGTGTCATGGGAGCCTTTATGTTTTGGCTGAATTACATTTTGCAAGCAAACAGCCACTGAATTACAATGAGAGAGGTTTTAGGAATAAAATATGTAATTTCAATATCTGACTCTTCATTGGCGAAATGTAAGGCACTCTAGATTTCTATATCTTCTGGTGGGAAGTTTGTGTGGAACAGCTATAATTTAAGGGACTTTTCAAGTTCTTCTTCATCCAAACAAGGTATGAATATAAATGATTATATTGTGCATTGCCCTCCTGAAAACATATCCCTTGAGGATCCATTGATTTTTAAGGCTTACCATGATTGAACCACATTTGATTGCACATGATTGTACAATTATTTACGCAGGATCTGAATTTTATAAGGAAAGGAACCTACCAAACTTTCTAGGTCTCAGCTTTTGGAGGATTCTTGAGTAGCTTGCAGGGTTTAGTCATTTGCAGCAACAATGTGTCTTAGACATCTAGGATCTAGGGAAGTAAAGGGCTATATTTTAGTTAGTCTATAAATAACAGTTGGTGGAAGGGTCACCCCATATCTGCATTTTCTGGTGCTTTACAAACCAATGAAAATAATGATAGCTATGGGAGTAAAATAAATGTATAATTCAGATCCAGAATCAAGCATGTTTCTATGTTTTAACTTTCATATATTCTTTCATTTTATCCTACATATTAAAAATATTCTGCAATGGAAGAAACTCTTTAAGGAAAGACTATTCATAGCAAGTTCAGCAATTGTTCTTTATTTTTGTTTGATTCTCCTCTAGAATAAACAGAATTTACTCAAAATAGGACTTATTCCATTATTTTCTAAAGCACAATGACCTATAGGAAAATTTACTTTCCTTAAGATTCTTCTCAATGATTCTTTCTTCCACTTTTTCACCATTTTGCAAGTGATCATAAAAATCTGTTCATTAAAACAGCCATTTTCTTCTTAAGAGTCATGCTGTCCTAGCTCAAGGTCCATGTATATAAACATTTGATTATCTTATCTTGCTTTTGTGCTGATCCTAGGGCTTAAACTCAATAACCTAGACACTGACCCTGAGCTTTTTTGCCTAAGGCCAGCACTCTACCACTTCACTTGAGCCACAGCTCCACTAAGTGTCTCACAGAATTTCTTGCCCAGACTGGCTCTGAACCGAGGTCTTAAACTCTCAGAATCCTGAGTACCTAGGATTAAAAATGTAAACAATCAACGTTTGACAAGAAATGTCCTCATTACCTTCAGTACGTAACTGTAAACCCTCTGTACATCACCTTGACAATAAAATTAAATGTAAAAAATGTATAGATCACCAAACCTGGATATTCTACCTTCTTAAAAATCTCATTCTTTCCTGTCTTCAAAATATGATTGCATTGCAATTATATTACAAATATACAATATTTAGCAACTTGATTGAATTCCCTTTTCCACAAGCATGCTGTATTACTTTTAGAAAACAAAAAATCAACTCTTACCATTGCTTTTCCAGGGCTTGGTATTTATTTTTCTATCTTCCTTGGATAATGAGGGAGCAGCTATCTACAGTGATGTGAGTGTGATACCTGATGAACTGTTGTATGATTAACATATACTCACACAATTCCTGGTAAACTCAACTCACAGGCAGCTAGAAAGCAGACTTCATTCTCTTTCATCTGACCTCCTGTAATCTGCCATGTCCTTGTGCCTTTGGCACTAAATGCCCATTTTCCCTTTTCTTATACATCTATTTAAGGAAAACCAAGCAAATTGATAATGACTTTAGGGATAGCTTTTTCCCCAAAGTCTTTATACATAGTCTAAACCAAATTGCAGGCCTAACAATGGGCTTAACTTTCCAATGTTTGTCAAATTTTAAAATAAATAAATCAATTAAAGCTCACATGTAAAACTGAAACAAGCATATCATAACCCTAACCCAAAGTAATTTTTGCAAATTAGGGAAAATATTTTATGATTGATTCTATGTTCCTTGAACTAATGTGCTGTTCATATGCATATTAAACAATATGTTTCTATGACAATATCTGCTGCCTTACTATCGATTTTCGTTGTTCTATTTTATTTTTTCATTTCTTTATTTTTGAAGTCATGTACAGAGGGGTTGCAGTTTCATACATAAGGCAGTGAGTATATTTCTTATCCAACTTGTTACTTCCTCCCTCATGCCCTCCCCCCCTGCTCTATTTTAATTGTTCTACTCTTTTTAAATATATTTTTATTATCAAACTGAATTACAGAGAGGTTACAGTTTCATACATTAGGCACTGGATACATTTCTTGTACTGTTTAATTGTTCTACTCTTAAAAGTTCTATTTGAGCAGCAAAAAGTACCTTCAACATTTCTATTGGAGTTTTCTGCCTTCCTTAGTGGAAAGTATGTTGATTTCTACAAGAAGAGTAAGGTTCATTAGTGACCGATATTTTTGAAGATTATGCTGGCCCTTGTATATTTACTTTTGTACTATAAGCAGATTTCCTAAATGAGCAATAATCTTCCTCTTCCTTTTTCTATTTCTAATATCTCTTTTCCTTTTGTAATTTTTTTTCCTTTTTAAACATTTTCCTTTCCACCTTTATCCACCATCTTTCTTTTTCACACAGCATCAAAAATGTCACCAGAACAGTACATCCTTGCATTTCTCTAGGGAAAAACTTGTTTCCCTGGTTCTTTCACATTTTCAAGGCTGCCTATTTCCTGGATTTTTCCCTTCATCTCCAAAGCCACAAATTTCTCTACAAGTCCAACTTCCTCTTTTGCCTCCATCTTCCAGTGTAATACCTTGGGCACAACTGGATAACACTGGAACATATCTTGGTATTATGCTCACATAATTAGCAAATTTGATTCCATGGTAACATCAATCTTCTTTTATTGTATAAGTAAACACATTCATGGAATTTATGGTTTAGGCCATAGATACCTTTGGAGAGGGGGGTCCCATTCTTTTCATCACAGCTAGTCAGTCTTTCAGTTGAGTGATTAAGAAAGCCAGTCTTTTCCTTTCTACTTATCAAAATCTACTTTAAGATCTCAGTGACATTTGAAAATAGGTTTTGGACAAAACAGTAATTTTTGTACATAGCTGATTAGAATATTAACACCCAGATCTTACATCATGAGAGAACAATATCAGATGACCATCATCTCCTGGATGGAATTAGAGAAATGCCACATCATTGTGAAGTCAAAGTAAATTAATAAAATTTTTATTGTCAAGCATGACACATTTGCGAAACATTACACACACATGCCAATGCACTGTCATGAGTTATAGAAGGTGAGCCCTGGAAACCCTACATCAAGCAGTACAAGATCATCACATCCTAGGCACCTGGCAATGACCTTGCCTAATCATGGAGTCTTTTCCACCCACACACTACACTTGCTTCTGAAGCCATATTAATCATATTGTGATGTAAAACCAAGCAAATACATGTTTTTCCTCAGGTGTTTTTTTTTTAAATAAATAAGACTTTCGAATTAGGTGAAAGGCATCTACAAGCTGATGTCACGTTAAAGTAGCCACTATACTCACTCCCTTATGCATGAAACTGTAACCCCTCTGTACATCACTTTGACAATTAACAGATAAAAAACTATCTAGAGACTTCCTCAGGAAAGGTTCCACATCTTTGAAAAATAAGAAAATTAAGCAAGTTGCAAGTCAGAAGTGTCATGAAGACAGCTAAGACATATTAAAAGGAAGTGCATATCCATTTTCTAACCTCAAGGCTGTCCTCCAGTGTGGATGAGTAGAGGAGAGATAGTGAATGGTGGCTCCCTAGTCACCTCTCCCTCTTGTCTACTGTTCTCTGACACTATCATATATTATTATGCCATCTATATTGTAGTGAAATCCATGCAAACAGGAACAGCATGGTGCAATACAAATGGGTTGTGTTTTTGTTGGTTTGTTTTTGAAAAAACATGGCCCAAGATTCAGAATCCATCTGACGCCACACTCTGAGTGTAAGGATCACAGAGGTAGTGGCACAGACCAGGCTTTGTGACTTACCTTTAATTATAGAAAATACATGAAAAGAAGCAAATAACTTCTTGATCTTTGAAATCAGCAATACAAAAAAGAAGTGTGAACCTAAGGAGATAGAAAAATGCATTGCATATTTGAGGAGAAACAAAATCAACAGAGCAGGATGAATTTGAAGAAGGGTAAGAAAGGAGTTTGGAGATGAAGCCTAGACCATGGTCATCAGGTGTCTTCTAGGAGAAGGTACTATGATTGAATGCATTGGTTGTAGGATAAGACACCACTCTACAGAGGGGAATCAGAACAGAAGACATTCCTTAAATAAGATACTAAGAATGATAGTTGGATTGTTTCATAAGAGTACATTGTCAGGGACACATGTCAACAAAGAGAGAATTTGCATGAGACTACTAGTGTAAGTAAGACTAAGGAAGTAGCAAAGAGATAGTGAGAATAATAAATGGGATATTTTGATGGTAGAATTTACACTGAAATATCTGCTTCCAATTCAATTTCTTCCTATATTCCATATTTTTTCACTGGTTTGTTGCATTTTTCGACAAAAAGTTAAACATAACCTCTTTTATCTTTGATGTACTTATTAATAAATCTTTCCACTTACACTAGAAATTTAAGCCCTTAGAAAGATGTTATTTTCTATATAGTGTCTGTGTATTTGAGGGCAGAGGAGTGAGTATTGGAATTTACCATTTTCTTTAATGCCTGCCTAAGTTGCCATCCTTATCTTATTTAGAGCCTCTGATAGTATTCTAGAAACTTAATATAGAATTTACTCCATTATACTTAGTATGTAACAACTCCATCTGTTGTAGAGCAGATCTTGTTTGAAAAATTTTATAGATTCCCAGTGGTAGTTTTCTGTATATTAATCTTGCTGATGAAATATTCCCAGGAATTTGGTAGTTACTTTTATTTTTCTTATTACTACTCTCCTTGCTCCATTGAATAAACTAATATTCTCTATGATTTCTTCTTTTTACCCATGACTTATAGGCAAATACACTAACAGCATATGCCATGTCCATCATATTGGTTTTAGAAGAGCCTGAATTTTCACATATTCCACTTTTTTTATTCTGCTCACTTTAGTATTCTACTATGGATAATTTTTTCATGACTTAATGTGTTTCATCTTATATCAATGATATATTTCAGAAAAGCGTCAAAATAAATGCACGCTTAAAATAAAGCCTTAATTACAATACACACCACAATTAAGAAACAATAGATAACACATAATTCAACATGACATGTAAAATACTCCAATCATCACTATACATGATAGCTCTTAAACTACACAAAGAAGAACATGGAAAAATTAATCATGTGTGTACTCAAGTTATGAGGTATTGTGCATTAGTGAAACCATAAAATAAGTCATAAATAAGAGAAATGACTTACAAATAAGACTTTCTTATTCTGTAAAATAAAGGAACAGATGACAATAGTGATTTCCTTTGGAATACATGATTAAAGGAGAAGACTGAGGTGGAATCCTTGTGCACTGGAACTACCTCTTAATTTGTTTACTGATCAGACAATGTGCTCAGTTTGTAAATATTCATGAGCTATATATTACTAATATGTGCAATATTGTATGATTTCACATATCCAGTATAATATTTTAAAACTTGAAATTAATATTGCAGTGAGCTTTTCTATGGTTAAGGTTATGAAAATACATATTTATTTTAATTTTTCAATTCAACATATAATCTTTTACTTTTAAGAAACTAATTATTTTGTATAGCATGAGCATACACTTCCTAACTGCATAAGAAAGAAGAGAGAATGAATAAGTATCATGTTTGGAGCAAGTGTGGTGGCACAGGCCTATAATTCCAGCTACTTAGAAAGTAGTAATAAGAGGAAATTGGAAGGGAATACCAAAATCGAGAGACACAGGGTAAAAAAAGACAAACAACTACAAACGCAATACTTGCAAAACTATTTGGTGTAAAAGAACTGAACAACCCATGGGGGGGGAGGGAAAGGGGGAGGGGAGAGGGGGAATGAGGGAAGAGGTAACAAACAGTACAAGAAATGTATCCAATGCCTAATGTATGAAACTGTAACCTCTCTGTAATTCAGTTTGATATATATATATATATATATATATATATATATATATATATATACAGAGAGAGAGAGAGAGAGAGAGAGAGGATTACAGTTTGAGACTAGCCTGTGCCAAAAGTTAGTATGACCTTTCCCTAAAAACAAGCTGCTGAGTATGTTAGCACTCATCTGTGGTCTCACTCAGGACATAAGTAGTTAGATCTTGGCTTGATATTTGCCATGCAAGAACACCTGTCTGAAAATTCAACTGAAATCAAAAGGATGGGAGTGTGACTCATAAAGTGGGATATGTCTTAGTGCATAGCCCTGAGTTGCATTCCCAGGAAAGGGAAAGTTGTCAGTGTAGAAGCATAAAGAAAGAGATGACATGTGTTGTCTTGTTGCTCCTCAAACTCTCCAAAGAATGAGGACACGAAGATGAGGAAAAGGGATCTTTCTCAGAGTTGTGATCTCATACAACCAGAGTCTGAGTAGCAGAAATGATTGGCGAATTTATTTTCCAGTCAAGAGCCCTTGAGGACACCAAACTTTCCTCATGGCGTTCTTCATCTCCACGTTCCTTAGTGTGTAGATCAGAGGGTTGAACATGGGAGCGATGATGGTGTAGAAAAGAGCGAACACTTTGTCCTCCGGGAAGGTTACGTTGGGTCTAATGTAAATGAATAAAGCTGGTGCGAAAAACAGGACTACCACAGTTATGTGAGAACTGCAAGTGGAGAGTGCCTTGTGGCGGCTCTCCGCAGAGTAGGCCCTGATGGTGTACAATATACAGAAATAAGACAGCATCAACACCACGAACGTCACCAAAGCAATCAAGCCTGAATTAGCGATGACTAAGATACCTATCACGTGTGTGTGCGCACAGGCTAATTTCAGCAAAGGGTACATGTCGCAGAAGTAGTGATCTATCTCATTGGGGCCGCAGAATGGCAGGAAGATGGTGAGGAGAAACTGGCTGGCTGAGTGTGCAAGTCCTCCAGTACAACAGATGAGGATGATTGCGTGACACCTCTGCCTGCTCATGAGGACCGGGTAGTGCAGGGGTTTACAGATGGCCACATAGCGGTCATAGGCCATCGCTGTGAGAATGAAGATCTCAATGCCTCCGAATAAGTGGGTGGAAAAGAGCTGCACCATGCAGTTGTTGTAGGATATAGTCTTCCTTTCCGCCAGTAGATCAGTCATTAGCTTTGGTGTCACGGTGGAGGTGTAGCAGAGGTCTGACAGGGAGAGGCAATTGAGGAAGAAGTACATGGGTTGGTCCATTAGCTGAGTGCAGGTGATGGAAATCATGATGAGCACATTTCCCACCCAAATAGCTAGGTAGCAGAATAGAAATAATACAAAACAGAAGACTTCAATGTTCTTGTTTTGAGAAAGTCCCAGGAGAAGAAAGAAGGTGACATTATTCCTGTTGCCCATGGTCCAGCCTTGTGAAAATGTTTTGCATTCACCTGGGAAGACATCATTCATGAGCATGTATTTTCCAGTGTTGAGTGAGAATTATGACAGCTACATATGTATATGTGGGAGGGGAGGAGCTGTCAGTCCTGACCCTTGAACTCAAGACCTAGGCACTGCAGTGCCCTGAGTTTTTGTGCTCAAAACTAGCACCCTACTGCTTGAAGTACAGCTCCTTTCTACCTTTTTAGTTATAAATTGGAGATGCAAGTCTCATGGACTTTCTTTTTTTTTTTTTTTAATTTTTTTTTTTAATTAATTTATTTTTTTTTGGCCAGTCCTGGGCCTTGGACTCCGGGCCTGAGCACTGTCCCTGGCTTCTTCCCGCTCAAGGCTAGCACTCCGCCACTTGAGCCACAGCGCCGCTTCTGGCCATTTTCTGTTATGTGGTGCTGGGGAATCGAACCTAGGGCCTCATGTATCCGAGGCAGGCACTCTTGCCACTAGGCTATATCCCCAGCCCATGGACTTTCTTGCTGGTGTGTGGTTTCTAACCATGATCCTCAGATCTCAGTCTTTTATGTAGCTAGGATTACAGGCATGAGCCACCAGCACCAGGCAATAACATTATTTTTGGGAACTAACTAGATTTTATTGATTTTATTGAAGTATATCACCAATAAAAATTTCATGAATAAAAACATGAGTTTCAATTCATTCAGGAAATATATGTCAGATGGTATTTCTTATGCCTTTGTGCAAACAATACCATTGAACTTTAATTTTGATGAATACCTATTTACAATATAATACAGCTTCAAATACAATAGTTTCTTGCAAAGAGTTCTGGTATTTTCCAGGACTCAAAAATTATCAAAACAGCTCTTTTTTTTCACTATGTAAAAGCATACTAATTTTCATGAGATTTCATTAGCGGTATATGAACTACCAAAATTTCACTTTTGAATTAGGAAACATCAAATAATAAGCACACCTACATTTTAAAATGGAAGCATCTCTCTTAAGAAGATGATTCAAACATTTTAAAATAGGTTTTTCATGGAATTTTGTTTCTTGCACGGTTGTCTTAGTGATCTAGTGAAAATTACATTGCTGACGTTGAGAAACAAAAAGTAACTTGTCTTATGAGCACATCAATCTACACAAGATGTTTTAAGGAAAAATCCATTAAACCTTAGAAGAAACTTTCTCATACTGTGTAATAAAGAATGTTATTCAAAATTTTTATCCTTGGAGCAGACAATGTATTTGGCAAGTCAAATTCCTTTGAGTCTATGATGAAAGAGTGGGCAGTTTTTCTATATTTTTCTCATAAATTTATTTTGCCCAAACCCATGAAATCTAGAGACTGGTAAATTCATAGGGAAAAAATGTGATTTTCAGGAAAACAGACTGGAATGTAGGCTGATGCTATTTCATCACACAGTACTATTTGTTTATCTTATTAGCAGATAAGTTAGAGGCAAATTTACCTTTATTTATTCAAATAAACTAGAAGAATATTCCTTATTTTCAATATGTAAGCTTGTAAAACTAAGAGAACAATGGAATAGGACATTTCTGTCTAAATTCCAGAGAAATTGCTATAGATATTATTTGAGTAGTGTAGAAGCAAATCAGTAAAGTTGATTTTGAGCTAATACAGTCACATATGAATATGTTCAAATATTTGGAGTTTAATATTTCTCAAATAACCTATCATTTTTCTTCTTTTTACCAGTAGGAAGCTTAAATTTCAACTCCAGAAAAAAATGTAAGTGATATGACTCTAATAATAATTCAGTGAATATTGTATCAAATCAACTCCGAACACATAAACTAAAACCATTATAGGAGGTGCTGACCAGATCTGATGCTGAGCCATTAGAACCACAGATGCTGCTGGAAATCAGACCCAGAATTAATAGAACTAAACAGTGGATGAATGACAATGCCATTTTGCTAATATTAATGCACCAGAAGAAAAATTAACAAAAGTACTTGAGATTTGTCCAAGGGAGAGGAGGAACTTAAAGAGTAATAAACTTGTGTGGTGCAGACCAGATCTTAAAAACATAGTTTCCTGACCCCCAAACTTAAATTCATGACCATTGCCCTATGTCCCATAAAGTTTATTTGCATGATCCTGACAATAAAAAAAGACTAAAAAAAAAAACTAAAGCTGGTATGAACTGAAAATTAATATCTTCCAATTTTGAAATTTGTCTACATCTCTGAATCTGTCAGTCAAACCCAGAAATGCTTTTGAATTTCAAAATTGCCTTATTTTAGCCATGCAAATTTTAAATGTTTATCTGAGAAAAACTAAGACAATAGATTAGAATCGTTTCCTGTATAAAAATCAAATCAGTTCAAGACTGTAATAGATAAAGCAGCTCTAGAAAGTATGAGCCAACCTACACTGTTCACAAATTTCTGTGGAGATCAATGAATGCTTCAGTCTTTTAAGCTTGAATGTGGATAGTACATTCTCAGTTATTGGTCATAGAAGCAAGTGAAACAGTGACAGGGAAGAGATTAACATTGTGACTTTAATTTACGAGCCCTCAAATTTCTTCTGCAATAGAGAATTATTGAAATTTTCTCTGACAATTGTTCTCAAGTAATAGCCTTTAGAAAATGCAGACAGGAATTCAATTTATATCCTACAATATTAAGAAAAGGGAAGGAAGGGATGGCTAGAGTAGGGTTGGGTGAGAATATTGAAAGAGGTGACACTGATTAAGATATATTGTATTCATAAGCTGCTTTGTTAAAAGGCAATTTCATGGTACAGTTACTTAAGATATCAACAAAAAATTTAAAAGAGAATTCAAATTGTGTTTTTCTTAGTCATTGACAACCTCCCAGAGTTTGCAATAGTATGTATCTTTTTCCAATATATTAGGCAGTAGTATTGTAACTTTGATCTTATTTTCCTAGATAATATCATCTGGCCCTCAATAAATATTCAGCTCTTCTTTAACTTATTCTAAAGACATCTTATTTTATAGAACTTTCAGTAGTGTCTGTCTAAAACTTGCTTTTTGTTAATATTTTGTGAATGTAAGTAAAATATTTTCAGCCATAAGCACATCTTTTTTATTATTATTATTAAATTTTATTGGCAAGGTGATGTACAGAGGGGGTACAGTATCATATTTGTTATACCTACCCTCATTTTTCTTTCCCTTCCCTAGTTCAGATAAGCATATATACAATATCCAGCGTACGAAAATCATACACAGTAACCACATGGAGTATGCAACAGGAAATTCACCTAGTACGTAAAATCATCCTGTTTCCCCTGTTGCAGTTCATTTTTGCATAAGCACATCTTAACAAGGGTATTGTATGAGAAAATAAGTCATTTGCTCACGTAAATTTCACATAATTTTGAAGGATTTCTTTCATAATCTTTTCTTTATTGAGATCATAGCCATACATTAACTATGTAAGTTGTTTTTTTTTTCCTTTCAGCTGCTGACTTTACTTGTTCTTCAGCACAGTGAGTGACACTGAAAGCTTTTTATCTTTCCCAAATTTTAAAATAAACAGATATAAAATTCATATTATTTTAGCAACACTTATCACCTGTCCTATCACGAAATATTTGCAAGTAGGTATGGGGCACATTAAGGCAGGGACAAAGAGTGAACAACTGCAGCATTGGTACTCACTAAACACCATGTTGAAAATAAACTATAAAACTTGTAGTTTTGGACAGGGAGGAAAAACTGGGAGACAGCAAGGAAAGGGGTCACATTGTTCAACAGAAATGTACTCTTTATCTGTTTAGGTATAACTAAAAAGCCCCTGTACATCACCTCTTTATAATAAAATTAAAAAAATGTATGAAGAAAAAAGAATGAAATGATGTGATCTCACAGAACTACAGAAAAGAAATTTGAGGCAGGAATAGTTTGTTTTCAAAACTAGCTACACCAAGATCTGTACAGAATCAAATTAATCCCGAGCATTTTCAGGCTCAATTGCTAAGTAAAATTTTAGATACATAATATACCCTAAAAATCAATTTTCATTTCCTCCCAAGGCATTACAAATTTCCTAAAAGTAATGCATGCACAACCATATAATCAACACACCTCTCAGCATCACAGATATCTCTGCTGAAGCCTGTTTCTCAAATACCATTCATTGCAGACATTTTTATGATTGATATAAGATGCTTACGCAATTTTGAGTTTCTCTTTCCCATCTGTCGTGTTCTTCAGAGAAAGTGATAGTTTGGGTTCTGTACAAAGAAATGAGCACCACCAAATCCCACTTAGTGTTTTTATTATGTCCTCCAGGGAAGAAGTATGTGTTTGTGCTTTATTTATTTATTTATTTATTTATTTATTTTTGTAGTATTGAAAAGCAATCTAGGCTAAGAAAGTGCGTGAACACCAAGCTACAGTACACCCGCTGCCTCATGGGTACTATTTAAAGTATTTCTACTCATCAAGAATTTTCGAGGAAATTACAAATGATTAGATTTTTATTTCTGGTAATTTTATGCTTACAAAATGACTGTTCAAATGTTTGTCAACAGAGCAGTTGGAGATTCTGTAACTTTTTCACAGTTTTATGCTGTGTGCATCTGGACTTACAGCTACCATTTATTTCTATGTTACTCCATGAATTCCACTCATAAATATAAAATATTTTAGTAAACAGAAAGCATCAAACTTGAGTGAAGTAACTAGATTTGGGTGAGGAACCTTGTTATGGAATATTCTTTACTTAGCATCCCACAAAATTTACTACTACTATGAAACATTTGATACAAACTTCTATTGCTATGTAAAAAACTCCTAGAATTAAGGATCAGCCTGCAGGTACCTTGGTAGAATAAGACCTAACTATTTTGAGAGCATTATAAGGACCATGGGGTAGTACTCCTCACTCCCGGCCCTAGAGAATGATTAGTTAGACGTACACCCCAAAAGTATAAGCAAGCAACAAATAGACCAATAGGCAAATGGGATACACCAAATGAAATTGTTCTGCATTGAAATGGAAAAAATTTCATCACATTTCACCGTCTTTTTCTCCATCTTCCATGCTTTATATTTCTCCTTTCACTTTCACTTTCTCTTTTCTCTGTAGCTAAAGTCAAACTCTTATTCCTAGTATTTTTGTTCTCCTAGCTTCCTAATGGAAAAACATAAAAACAACAAGACTGACTGTGAAAGTATCATTAGCAATCATTTCTTACTGGTTATAAAAGTCAAGTTATAGTTAAAACCGATAAATCTAATAGAGATCTGCCACCCATTAAAGTGGGATTGGGCAGGGGGTGGGAGGAGTGAAGTAGCAGCATATCAAACTTATCAATGTGGCCCACTATCAATCCTATGAAAATATAGAGATTAACCCAAAGGGAGGACTTCAAATCACCAAGGCCTAGCACACAGAGTTTCTTCAAGTCAATAAATCCTAATTCAGAAGAAGAGAAATAGAAAACAATAAAAAAGTCACCCAAACAACATCAACATGACAACAAAGAATCATAATAACGTCAAACTAAAAGAAACTCTAGACACTCAAAAATAGGGTAACATTCAATGAACTTAGAATATTTATAAGCAGCTTTATGAAACCAGACAACACAAACAAGGGAAACCAATGAGACAATAGACAAAGGAAGTGAATTCCAAGAAAATACAAATAAACATCTAAATGAACTCAAAGATAATTCAACCAATCATCTAAGAGAGTTTGAAGATACATATAAACAATTAAGTGAAGTAAAACAGCAAGTGTAATACATGAAATTGATGCATATAAGGAGAAATTGTGAGGGGAGGAAATGAAAGTGAAATTCTGGATATAAAAAATGGACAAGGAAAACACAGTTTAAGGACTTCCAAGTAGATTAGTCATATTAGAAGAAAGTACTGAAAAATAGTTTATAAATATGATAAACAAAAAAGCAAATGAGAATAACAAAAAACCCAAATCAGGAGATGGAAAAAAATAATTATTAGGGAAGATACCAATGAAGTGGAGAATAAAAAAATCATATAAGGAGTGAAAAAATATGTTGGTTCTTTAAGCAAATTAAAAAAGTGTTAAACCTATTAGCCAATCTAACCAATGGGGGAGTCATCCAAGTAAATAAACTTAGGGAGGGAAAAGGACCTTGTTACTGTGTTAAAGAAAAAAAAAAAAAACAGATCTCCAACAAAGTTGGAGATCTTTGCTATTTGTCTCTCTGACAAGTATCTAATTATCATAATATAAAAGACTTTGAAAATTTAACCTAGAATATGTCTAGTATATTCTTAGCAGAGGATCACAATATCTCAGTAACTATGTGCATATGACCATATAAAATGATGCTTATCATAATGAACTCAAGGAAATGGAAACAAGTGGGTGTTTTTGCTTCGTATACTGTTGTTTCTTTTCCCTTTGGTTTATTCCCTATTATCATTATTTTTTATGTATGTACCCTTTGTCTTGTATACACATTTATCTGATTTGAAGAAGGGAAGAAGTGAAGAGGAATCACAGAAATGATGAAACAAAGGACAAAGGGCAAATCAATGCAACAGTGACACTCATTTGACACTATGTTGGAAAAGAACTTTACAACTTGTTGGGGGACTTCAGGGGGGAAGTAGGAGAAAATGAGGGAGGGGTGACACTGTTCAAAAAGAAATATGCTCATTGCCTTACTATGTAACTGTAACCCCACTGTACAATAAAATTTAAAATATAGAGAGACTCAAAAGAAGACCTAATTAGAGAAGGAGAAGAGTAGGTAACTAAAGGGATCAGACACATATTTAACAGAATTCCAGCAGAGAACTTACTGAATGTCCATGAGAAGATTATCTCTGATTAACTAACCCCCCCCCCCCCAAAAAAAAGCCAGAATGAAGCTGTGGATCAAATGGTAGAGTGCCAAATGAAGCTGTGGATCAAATGGTAGAGTGCCAAACTTGAGTGACATAGCTCAGGGATAGTAGCTAGTCCCTGAGTTTAAGCCCTGCCTCCCCCACAACCACACACACACACACACACACACACACACACACACACACACACACATACATGTACAAACAAACACACACACAGAGAAAATACATGAAAAATAATAAAGAAGTGTAACAACTCAATTATGCCTGATTTCACAGGTGTTGTCAAAAGAAGCTCAGGTACTAAATATGAACTGTCAATATAGAGGGAAAATCTATCAATGTGTTTTTCAGACTGTTATTACCTCAAAGACTCCTGTCATCATATACCAAACTTTCTTACACTGTGGGAAATTCTGAGACCAGCAGATGAGCCTGGCAGTTTGGAAATATTTCTTATTAACAAGTGGCAAAATTAAGTTGTATTCAGTGTGTCTCTTTCTTTTTGGTCAGTCATGGGGCTTGAACTCTATGCCTAGGCACTGTATGTGAGCGCTTCAGCTCTAGGCTAGTACTCTACCACTTGAGCCACAGTGCCACTTCCTTAAGTTGTATTTCAAAGGAAATAAAATTTAATGCAGTATTTTGAATGGGGATTGATATGGTTGAATCTTCTCCATTTGTATTCCTTTTGGTTGTTCTGAATTTACCCCCTATCTTTTATACCCTAAGCATTCTTTTCACTTTTCCGCTATGACCAAAGGCAGAAGGATGTGTTTTACAGGGACCTTTCTTGAAATCTTCAAATCTTCCCATTTCAATCTTGGCTAGAAGAACCATTTAACTTATAGATTACAATCTAAATTACAGTAGGTTATTGTATTGTAGGGTGTTTTTTGGTACCTACAACATAGGAGGTCATTTCACCCAACCTCAACAGAAAACTTATGATGTTAACACGAACATTTAAGTTAAAGCATAACTCAGAGCATAATGGCTGTTTCCCAATTAATTTAATTCAGAATTGCGGGAAGCCGGCAGCGGCGCCATTACAGGATGGCGCCTGCTTCCTGGCAGCCCTAACAATAAACAATTTCCTAGACGGCAATGCTTAGTGGACTTTCGCGCCCAAACCCCGCGCACGCGCAAGCGAGCTCTAGTCCCAGCCAATCCCGAAGCGGTTGCTAGTAACAACCAGCCACAGACCAATCAGGGAGCGACCCTTGCTCCCCCAAGCGTATATAAGCAGGCGTTTTTTGGCCCGCGGCGCCCCTCGCTCCAACCCCCCTTCAACCGAGCAGCTCTTCAATAAAGTGCGATTGAGAAGGATCCTTGTGTGGTGGTCGTCTTTCTTGCTGGACGAGGTAGCCGCCCGCCGCACAGAATGTGACATTTGACACCATATCTTCTTCATGGCCATTTTCATCTCCATGTTTCTCAGAGTATAGATGAGAGGATTTAGCATGGGAGTTATCATAGTGTAGAACACCGAGATTTGTTTATCCTCATTTGCACTTTCTGCAGGTAAGCTATAAGTATAAATGCAAGGCACAAAAAATAGAACTACAACCATTATGTGAGAGCTACAGGTGGACAGAGCTTTGTGATGCCCTGCAGAGGATCTTGTCCGGAGATGACATAAAATGAGTATGTATGAAGTTAATAGTACAATAAAAATTACAACTAATACTGTCCCTGAATTAACAATAGCTAAGATACTAACCACATGGATATCTTTGCAAACAAGTTTCAAAAGAGGCTTGATATCACACATGTAATGGTTTATCACATTAGGCCCACAGAATGGTAAATTCAGTACCATGAGCAGCAACGCAATAGAATGCCAGAAACCAAGAGCCCAGGCCATGGCGATCAACATGTTACACGTCTTCCGGTTCATGATGACCATGTAATGGTCAATGTGGCTTAACGATGGCCACGTAACGGTCAAAGGCCATGGACACCAAGATGAATATTTCCACACCTGCCAGCCAGTGCCCAGTGAAGAGTTGGGTCATGCAGCTGTTGTAGGAAATGCCTCGTCTGGTTGCAGCTAAGTCCCTGATTAGCCGGGGAGCCACAGTGGATATATAGCAGAGGTCCATGAGGGAAAGGTGGCAGAGGAAGTAGTACATTGGTTGTTCCAGGAGATGGCTGCAGGTGATTGTGAGTACAATGACAAAATTTCCCATTATGACAGCCAGGTAGCAGAGCAGGAACAAGAACAAAAACACTAATTCCGTTTGCTTATTTCCAAAAAGACCCGTGAAAACAAATTCAGTAACATTCTGGTTTTCCATGAAGTCAAGAGTCAAGCTGAGCCTGCTATTCACCATAGAACCCAATTCATCTTAAATTATACAGACTATAATACATTTTGATTGGTGTGTGTGTGTGTGTGTGTGTGTGTTTTACTGGGATTCAAACTCAGATTAGCATACTGCTAATTTAATGCTTTACAATTTGAGGCACATCTACACGTCTACTTTTGCTGAATATTGTGGACATAGAGTCTAGAAAACGTTTATGCCAGGGTTGGCCTTCAGTAGTGATTCTCCAGATATTGAACTCCTGTGTGGCTAGGATTACAGTTATGGCTCACTGGCATCTGGTTCAGATTAAAATGCATCTTTGGGACAAATGCAGCAAATGACACAACCTGTGTCGGCCCAGGCAGAAGGGGAAAACTGGGAGAAAGCACGGGAATATGTAACTCTGCTCAAAAAAGAAACGTTCTCATTACCTGTCATGCAACTGTAATCCCTCTGTACATCACCTATGCAATATAGGAACAACAACAAAAATATAAACTAAAAGCCTTCATACTAATTACACAATTCTATATTGTATGGTTTTTCAACTTTTAGACTTAGAATAAAAGAAAAAGACATAAAAATATTTTTGTTTTGTAAATATTTATAACTTAGAAAAACTCCTTAGAGCAGATTTATAAAAGGATTTGTGTTCTAACCTTATTCCATTAAAAGGCATCATTTTACTTCTATTAGTATTTAAGCAAAGCAAAATTTTTGCCAAAAAATTTTACAAAAATTTGATTTGTAAAACATGGTTTGACTCTCATGAAAACCAAATAGGTATGGTTCTATTTGTAATGTTTGAAAAACCTAGTGAAGAGGAGGTAGGAGAAAATTACATGAAATAATTGAGATTTTATATACCAAGAATTCATTAGTTGTTTCCATAATCTAAGTCATATTGTCTATGATCAAGTAAAATTCCAATTGTTCCACAGCACTCTAACAAATAGGTATTATATTACACTAAATGATCTTTCATTATTAGCAATGAAATATTCAAAAAAGTCTATTTTCCCTGAAAATTTAGCATGTAATTTATTTGTAAAATCCCAGTAGTGCCCCCCTAAAATTCCATATACTGGTAGAATTTATTTTTGATAAGTGGCAATTGCTCTTAATGATACCAGAATAGTTCACATTGAGTGATAAAAATTTTTCAGTATTTCTTCATGACATCTTTGGTCAATTACGAGATTTTGACAGGCTGGCAATCAGGATATTGAGGCATCTAATCTTGGGCATCTAAATAGAGGAACAAATTGCCTTTAATTCTGTAAAATGTTTTCAACTTATTTCCACAAACTCTATTAGAGTTAAGAACTGATATATTAGAAACTTTTAAGAAAGCTATTTATTTCCTAGTGACACTGCGCAGGATGTACAATATTTTAGACATTTTATACTGTGTGTCTGGAAGCAGATGGCCATTGAAACCATGACCTGTCACCAATATTTAAATATCTGCCTTAACAGATCCATGCTTCATACAAAAGACTGTTGATTAAATATATTTGTGTTTTCTCAGTGGATTCTATGAGAGAACAATGTGATGTCTTAGACAGATCTCGGAATAAGAAATCAGGAGGAGGAGGAGGAAGAAGAGAAGGAGGAGGAACCTAGGTATAGATTGTGACTCTATTTTTGGAGATGAACATTTTGCTCTTTTTGAGATTTTTCTAATGGCAAGTAGAAACAACTCTGCTCATCTGCTTCCCTTATTTATTCTAAAATAAAAATGAGTTTGTGTGAATTAAAAAGACTAGCAAGTTTACAAAACAGTCCTAACTTATGAAAATCCATTAGAAAAGAGAAAATTATTATAAATACAAAACATTATCTTCACATCTGCAAGATTTCAGCTGCAATAGAGTTTGTGTTCTGCCCCAAGCAGGGTGGAAGAACTCATATTAACCAGCCACTAAGGGATTTAATATAATTATTTTGTCCTTGGTTGAAGTTATGAGGACAATTTCATGAGTTAATAACAAAAAATGAATCATTGGATAATTTCTCATTAAGATTACAGAGTAAATCTTTAGGAATACTAGAGCATCTTTTTTTTTTTTTTTTTTTTTTTTTTTTTTGCCAGTTCTGGGCCTTGGACTCAGGGCCTGAGCACTGTCCCTGGCTTCTTCCCCCTCAAGGCTAGTACTCTGCCACCTGAGCCACAGCGCCCCTTCTGGCCGTTTTCCATATATGTGGTGCTGGGGAATCGAACCCATAGCTTCATGTGTAGGAGGCAAGCACTCTTGCCACTAGGCCATATTCCCAGCCCAGCATCTTTTTTTATAACATGAGGATAATTCCTATGATTGCTTCAAAATATTTTTACCTGATATTGGTGTCTCTTAAATGTCAGTGTCTCTTAAAATGTGCATGAGCAGTTGTCATACAATGTTGGGATTTTGTCGAGGAAAACAAAAGACATCATGGCCAAAGCTGATTCAAAGCAATTAGTCTCATGCAGCCTAGGGATTCGTCTCAAAACCTCAAGCTTCCAGCTTAAACCTTACCATTGTGTAATACACTGAAATCTCTCTCTCTCTCTTTTTTCTTTTCCTCCTTCCATTTTACCTCTCTATTCCTCTCATTATCCCCCACACATCCCATCTAATTATATACATAATTACACATGGTTTATGAAAGAAAATCTTTAATCCTGACAATATGTTTCTTTTATGCATCTTATCTGTTATTTCTACTCTTCCAGAAAGATCTAAATGAAGTATTATTTCCCTAAATATTTCAATTAGTGTTAGAGTAGAAGAAAGGAAAGAAAATATTGAGAATTACAAATATGGGGAAATAAGTATAGGATTAAATTTTTTGAGAGTACCTTAATTGTGTAAAGCTCCATCAAGAATTTTATGCTCTGATATTTCTGAAGAGTTTTGATGTCTATGGCTTTGAACATTGTGAATGGAAGAGTGCATGCTTAATTATTATTGCATTTAAATAAAATGTCTATGTACCAAAAATTTGCAATGATATAGTTTCCACAATATGTCAGTCTTACCTTCACCGTAACCCAACAGCTTTTTATGATTTTATTATTGCCTCTGGTTTCCAGAAGTATTATAGGTAAAGAGTTCACAAGTATTTAGAGGTAGATCTACACCTAAATCAGCTTTGTAGTTCTCAGTGCTCATAAATCCTCACTATGATTCCTTGCATTTGAGCCAATACAGTAAAAAAAAAAAAAATTCACTGTCAATTTTATTTGACTTTACCATTCCATTTTCCTTATCTCTTTTCTTGAAAGTAACCACCAGCAAAAAGACATATATAGTTCAGAAGAATTAAACATATACCATCAGATAGGTTGTTCAAGACTGATTTTACCCCAATATATAGAAAATAATCTATACTGCTACTCCTAATTCTTCTGATTTCAGACTTTTAGAATGTCAGGATGGCCCTTCATGTTCAACCTTTTTGCTTTTCTGAGTTGAAAACATGAAAGAGATGCGGAAGAATCCTGTCCCTCCCATGAATTTTCAGACTGAAAGCAGCTTCTAGTGATAACGTTGCTGAGAACACTGAATTAAAAACTAAGGGAATCCCAGGGGACAACTCTTAGGAGCATTGTTTTGAGTCAAATGTACATGGAATAGCAATTATGAAAGTGAACTTAATAATAGTAATATAGCAGTACAGATGATTTTGAAGCTGTTATTTATTTCTTTGGGATATTACAATGTTTGTATTAAGCATTATTTCTCTGGGATATTACAGTGTTTGAGATAAACAATGTTTTTAATGTTATAGCCTTCATGAAGTATTATGAACTATTTTCTCTCTCCTCTCCCAAAAAAAGTTCCTTAAAGACAGAGTTTACTGATGATTTTATAATAAATATTTAATAAGCCTTGAATCATGCATCATCTAATAGCAATGATTTGCCCAGAAAGAATGAGAATCACTATTATATTTACCAACGTCCTCCAAACTAGTTCCATTTTCATACAGGATTGCAAATATTCTTTAATATTTAAGTATGAACACACTGGAAATTTAGCAGCTATGAACACTACTTTATGTTAATATGCATGAGCTAGCATTAGAGTAATGTCTAGCAATTGGAAAATAGCACTATACCTAATTAGTTTTTATATTAATTTTTCTGTTTATGTTTGGCTTTGTTTTGTCCCAGCCTCCTCCTTGAGTAGAGAAGAAAAAGATACCAGTAAAACCTAAAAAGTAGAGAGTATATAAATCATAGTCCTGACTTCGTAATAGCCTATTCTCAAAAGTTTGTAGAAGGCCCTTCTACAGCTTTTCCTTGGTATATTTGTTAATATGGCACAAACTACATGCTTACAATTTATTTTGATCCTATTCCCCCATCGTCTTGCTTTGCCTTCCTTTCCTTATTCCCCAGGTCCTTCCAACACAAAATATTTCCAAATTGCAGTTGTTATCTTCTTGTCTGTTTGTTGTTTGCTTGTGTTTATGTATCTAGTAGCTCAACATTAGAGAAAATATGTGGTACTTGTCTTTTTTCATTTGACTCATTTTTGATAAGGCACATGAGAAAATATATAATAATTTTCTTTTTATTATCATTGATTAGTAGTTGTACAGTTACCCTTCAACAAAGATGTTTATGAATATAAGACATCCTGATTAATGTCTCCCCTTTAATATACTCCCACATTCCAATCCAAACTTTTTTTCTCATTTTTTCATCTTGGAGGATACACATTGAATTCTCCCCACTTCTTTCCTTCATTCACCTACCTCTTTCCCTTCTCCCATGCATTCCAAGTACTATCCTTTTTTGTGTGTTTATATCCTTGAGCTTTGACTTTGACTTTTTAAGGGATTATATTATGAATTTTCCCTTGAATCTACCATTTTACAATTTATATATATATATATTTCTTAATTGGTATATTTTAATTAAGTAATCTCATCCATATTTCTGCAAGTGACATATTTCCTTTTTCTTTATGTCTGAATAATCCTCCATAGTGCATACGTACCACATTTTTTCTATTCACTCATTTGTTTATAGACACTTAATCTGATTCTATAACTCAGTTCTTGTGAGTTATAACCCTGTCATCATTGTGTACACGTATGTTAATTGTATGCAAACTTAAGTCAAGTTTGTTATATCCTCAGGAAACCTACATATCGAGATTGTATTTCAGTACTGATTTTAGTATTTAGATGAACCTCCATACTAGTTTCCAATGTTGTTGTGCTAATTACGTTTCTGTCAACACAGGATGAGATTTCATTTTTTTTTTGTTGTTCTTTGTTTCTTGAAAGTTTCCATTCACACAATGGGGGTGGAGGGTGGAATCTCAATTTTGTTTTGATTTACATTTCTTTTATAACTAAAAGTACTGAGCATTTATTTCTTTCTGTGCTTAGTGAATATTAGTTCTTTTGGCAACTGTTCAATTAATTTCCATATATTATACAACTTATACTTTTGCTTAATAATTTTGAAGTGTATATATTTCATATATTAATCCCTTGTCAGAAGACTATGTTACAACTAAATTCTCACATTCCCTTTGCGATCCTTTCAATCTGATAATTATTTACTTGATTATGCAGAAGTTTTTTAGCCTGGTATAATATGATTTTTAAATTCCTATTTGTATATACTGAGCATTTGGTTTCCTCTTGAATCGTGTCAATATGTTATCAATATTTCTATTATCCCAATTATTATCTTTATTACCAAAATTTCTTCCATTGTATTGAGTTCTAAAATCAGCACATTAGGTGTGGACCAATTTTGGACATGACATATGAGAAGAATAGATTGTATTTGAATGGGAAGAGCTTAATTATAATTTTTGGTGAGAAGATGGAGCCTTCTTAATGTGTGCCTGGTTTATAATATGTTTTGGTACTAGAGATAAAAATCAATGCTTACAAATACTAACCATGATTCCCACCACTGAGCTATAACACCAAGCAGAAGGATGTGCTTTAGAGGAAAATATAAGGATCCAAATCCACTTGGTCACACTGGACTACTTGAAGCATCTCACAGAGATTCTGATATGAATTCAAATAGGATTTATTAACTCATATAAATAACAAAAGTCCATTTAATCCAAGTTCTAGAAGTGCCCACAAAAAGTGTGTGCACTGTATTTGTGACAACAGAAATGATACCTATCATGGGGACACATACTGAAAGGGTTATAAATAAATCATTCCTTACTTACTTTAATCTTGAATGTGACATTCGCCACCAGACCTTCCCCATAGCAATTTTCATCTCCTTGTTTCTCAGAGTATAGATGAGAGGATTTAGCATGGGGGCAATCACAGTGTACAAAACAGAGATTTCCTTATCCTTATTTTTACCACCTGCAGGGAAGCTGTAGGTGAAAATACAGGGCACAAAGAATAGAACCACAACCATTATGTGAGAGCTACAAGTGGAGAGAGCTTTGCGACGCCCTGATGAGGATCTCATCCTGAGGTTATAAAGAATGACTACATATGATGCAAAGAGCACAATGAAAATTACAATTACCACTGTCCCGGAATTAGCAATTACTAAGATGCTAACCACATGGATATCTTTGCAAACAAGCTTCAAAAGGGGCTTGATATCACACACATAATGATTTATCCGATTAGGACCACAGAAAGGTAAATTGAGGACCATAAGCAGCAACGCAATAGAATGGCAGAAGCCAAGTGCCCAGCCCACGGCTATCAGCATGTTACACCGCCTCCGGTTCACAATGACCATGTAGTGGAGTGGTTTGATGATGGCCACATAACGGTCAAAAGCCATGGACACTAAAATGAACATTTCCACAGCTGCCAGCCAGTGGACAATAAAAAGCTGGGCCATACAGTTGTTATAAGAAATACTTCTTGTTGTTGCAGCTAAATCCCTGATAAGCCGGGGAACGACAGTGGATGTATAGCAGAGGTCCATGAGAGAAAGGTGGCAGAGAAAGTAGTACATTGGTTGTTCTATGAGATGGCTGCAGGTGATTGTGAGTAAGATGATGAGGTTCCCCATGATAACTGCCAGGTAACAAAGCAGGAACAAGAAAAAGAAGATGAATTCTGTTTGCTTGCTCCCGAAATGTCCCGTGAAAACAAATTCGGTGACGTTCTGTTGTTCCATGAAGCAAGGTGAGTATAATACACAGCAGAAATTTAGTTCCTCTGAAATTACATACTTATACATTTGGGGGAAATAACGCAGTCATATACAGTTGATGACAGGGCTTCTTACTGAAGCACTTTTCTATTCAAAGTATCAAATGATATTTGATCAAAGCCTCCACTTTATGACTGAAAACTTTTATGTATATTTTCATGTATTTAACTTGTAGGAAAAAACACCCTACTAGGTAATATTCTTATATTCATCTTACATGTGAATAAACAAAGAATTAAGAGCAAATTTATTGCATCAAAATGTGAAGATGTTATGTACTAGAACTAAGAACTCAAATGTAATGTCTCGTTCCATGCTCTCAACAGGTGTTCAGCATTATTCAGGTCAAATCTATTTCTTCACGTATTCCCACTGCTGTAAACAAACAGAGATCTTTTACATCCTGAAATCTTTGCAATTTACAATATAGAGACAATTACACATTTATCTATATAACTATCTATATATCTACATATCTATATCTGAGTATATGTATATATGTATACAGATATATATATATATATATATACATATATATGGTGCTGATGATTAAACTCTGGGATTTCAGTTTTCTCCTCAAGTGTTTTAGCATTTGTGCCATACTTCAAGACCCAACTTCCTCTCCTCTACTTTACATACAATATATCTATAAAATTACAACATCACAACTAACAGTTCATACATCTAGTATCGTTAATGTGTTATTTTACAGAAAGAAATTCAATCTCCTTAACAATAGCAGCAAAATAGTCTTGAATTGTTTTCTTCTCGTGGCACATTTGGTCACATTTAGGACTTGAAAAGGCCAGAAATAAATACTTGGACATGTTCTACCAAGCGTGTAAATAGAAGAACACACACATTTACATATATATATACACACACATATATATGTATACATATATACATACACACATATCACCTTCACTTTATACCTAAAAATTCAAAAGGCACATTTTGAAATAACTGTGACATATCAGAAACCTGACAGAGGACCCACACTGTGACCAGATTTAAGATACAGAAGCTTTTCTGATGCTGTGTGTATCTGGGAGGAGAGTGATTGTGATAACGTTTTACTCTTAACCACTTTCCATGTTGCCTTGCTGCAAACATATGCTTTAATTATGAAACTGTTAATTTTAATAAACTTGTGTCCTTTCTTTGGCATCCATGAGGAAGTAATGTGATATAATAAGTATATGGCTGCCGAACAAACATAAATTGCTCCTATCTCAGCTGCTCTGTGAGTCTCTTTATTTTATACCTAAACTATGCATTCTCTCTAAGCTGCTTCTTCAACCCGTAAATCTACTGGTCTTACTTATGCCTCCCCGGCAAAATGAGTTTGTGTAAAATTATATATGAGGAAAGGGGCTTGTCAAGCCCTACCCTTGAAAATGTATTGGAGAAGAATAAAACCTTGTAAATACACACCAACATATTGACACTGATTTCTGCTGTAATGGATTTTGTGTTCTGCCACAAAAGACAGACTGAAGAACTTATATTTTATTCACTCTAAGTTCACAGAGGGAAAGATGGATGTGAGGACAAGCTTGCTCTGGTTTGAAGTTACATGGAGAAATCTGTATGTTGAATAAGGAGAAAGGAGCCTGGGGGCTCCTTCCATAGTTTTATTTTTGGCATGTTTTTCCATTTCTTTATTGTCAAAGTGATGTAGAGCATGGTTACAGTTTCATATGTTGGGCAGTGCATACATTTCTTATCCAACTTGTTACCTGCTCCCTCATTTTTTCCCATCTTCCCCCTTCCATTACGCTCCCCCCCCGCCCCCCGACTTGTGAAGTTGTTTTACATCATATAGTTTTGTAAGTATTGCCATTCATTAAACTTAGAGAGTAGAACTGGGGAAAAGCTAGAAGATTAAGCTTCTGAAAATGGCAAAACTTGGTTCAAAATACAACCCCACTATCGGCATGTTTCTCTGTATTAAAGAATACATCCAGTTCTGTATTTCTTACAGTGTTTGAATATCATCCAGGGAAACACCTAACTCTGTAGACATAGATGATTTGCAGTAGTTCCTGGAGTCTCTACTAAGGATGCTCTGAACATCTGTCATGTTGACAAACCTCCCTCTCCTCAAATTCCCTCTCTTCTTGTAATCTTTAAATATGTCTGTCTGCCTCTATTTGTCTCTGTGTGTCTCTCGCTGTATCTTTCCCACACTCTCTATTTCTACCTTCATCCCTCCATCTTTATCTTTCCACATATGTGATATATATATGTATATATATATACATACATATACCCTGCCTGCATATATTAGTAAGTATACTAGATTTTAGTGGCAAAGAATTTTCATCTTTTTGTGTACATACCTTTTGTTTAAACTCTACTATTTAAATTTCTTCAGATCTCAGTGACAAATTCTTTCCAAGGGTATATCAACTTCTGTCAGACAGGGAACAACAACAACAACAAAGAAATGTATTGATGCACAATACATTGTATGTGGCTATAGTACTAATGATATGAGAAATTTTTGATCACGGGACTCTTTCAAGGAATATTTTATTCTTTCTGACATCATATTAAATACTTCTCATTTATCATATTACCTTTATCACCACCCATTGGTAGATATGTCATTTAATTAGTGATCTTGTTTTCAAGTATGTATAGTACAGCCTAAGGTTACACAAGTACTAAGAAAAAGATCTACACGTAAACAAAATTTCTAAGTTCCAAATCTCATGTACCTTTACCATATTTAATTATAGTATTAAAATACAAATTTTAAACATGTCATGTCAAGTTAAATAGTCATTAGGCTAATTCCTGGGGATCTTTTTCTTGAAAATAACCACTCACAGACTTTAAAATTGTATGTAATATTAGTTGGTCCAAATATCAAGAGTTTTACCCTACATATAAAAAATATTATATGCTAATTTTAATTCTTACCTCTGCAGTTTCACATTTTTGTTTTTTTTTTCTTTTTGTAATGTGTAGTTTGTCCTTCCAGCTGCTTCTTATTTTTCTTGGAAAACATGAAACAGCAAATGGATATGGGCTCAACCTGTCTCTCCCATGAATCTTCAAATCAAAGGAGCTTTTCAGGACTCATTGCTGGGAAGTAAAACGTATTGGCAGACCCAAAGGGAAACCTCCCGCGGGCACTATTTTACACCAAACTGATGTCAAGTTACAATCATGAAAGTGAAGCCAACATTGCTAATGTGCTCAGACAAATGATTTCGAAGCTTCCTGTCAGTTATATCCTAAGGATAAAATGTTTCTGTAATTTTATGGCATTGGTGACGTCTGAAAGCTTAGCATTTGCTTTCGTTTAAAAAAAATTCCTTAATTATGGTATCTTCATAATACATACCTTCAATAATGTTCAATCATGTATCTTTCAATTGAGCTAAGAAATTTCATAGGAGCATTATTATTGTAGTATTTAATATTGTCATTTGAAATGTCATCATTATTATTAAGGATTGCAAATATTTTTTTTCAGTATTTCTATATATTTGTTTTAGTAGTTAGCTGTTTTTAGAACAACAGCTAGTTTAAATAAATTTGTTCTTTTTGTAGACTTTCTCTTTACTCTAGTAAAAGCAGAATCTTCTAAATTTGATGGAATTTAATTTACTAATTCTTTCTCTTACATTCTGAGTGACTGGCATTCAACGAGGGAACAGGTAGCCCGTGATTCTATCTTGAAATGTTTTTCCTACTTTTCCCTCTAGAAGTTTCAACATCTCAGATTGTACATTAAGATCTCTGATACATTTTGAATTTATTTTTGTATAGGGTAAAATACAGGGATGTAGTTTCAGTCATCTATGTGTAGATATCCAGTTTTCTCAGTACACTTGTTGAAGCACACACTTTCTCCCCAAATTATGTTTTAGAACCTTTCAAAACTGATACATCTGTTCATACATTGGTTTATTCTTGGACCATGTATTCTATCTCATTGTTCAACACATCTATTTTTTGTGCAAATACCACACTGTTTTGTTTACTGTACCTCTGTAGTATACTTTGAGGTCAGATATTTTGATACCTCCAATATTTTTTGGGTTGCTTTGTTTTTATGTGACTATATAAGATCTTTTGTGATTTCATATGAATTCCAAGAGTTTTGTGTTTATTGTGAAAGATATCAAAATTTTTAAAGGCATTGTATTTAATATGTACATTACTAAGGGGAATACAGCCATTTCCATAATGCTAATTCTATGCAGTATGAATACAAGAGATCAATCTCTTCTTTGTTTTTTAGTATTTCACAGTTTCCATTGTAGTAGTGTAATCTATGCACTGGGTGCCTTTTGAAGTTACTGTAAGTGTGCTCATTGTTAATGTATTTTATTTTGTAATTTTTAAATCATTCAATTCCATTTTCCTCACCATTTCTGACTATCTAGTGTGTTCTCATTCCTTCAACTATGTACAATATTTTATCATTCACTGGAGACCCAGGTTAAAATATATTCTGATAATCATTTATTCTTTATCCTTCCTGTTTTATTTTCTTTCTATTAAATCTCCTTTCCTTCAGGCCCTGCAATTCTGTCTTCCACTAGATCCTCTAGACCAAAGCAGCTTACAACAGACCTTTCTGTGTGATTTAAAGAATCTTTTGCTTCCTAAATTCTGATTTGAATTGGGAAAGGGGGGTCATTCACCTTATTGGGTTCTCCTTTCATATCTTACATTGGTTCACAAGTTTTATGTCTCTGCTTATTTCTGGAGGGACAGGTAATATAGAGTAGCGCCCTCATTGGTGTTTGTTACTTTTGTTTGACATTTTGATGGTAGCCTTTCTGACTGGAATGGCAGGGTACTCACTGGGGTTTGGCTGTGATTTCTCTGAGAAAGCAAGGGAAGAAGAGACTGAGAAAGCCAGACTACAGATACCCAAACATACATAGACATAATAACCATTAGAATTTTTTGCTTGCTTTTATTTTTGTCAGGATTGGGATTAGAAGCAGAACCTCATGTTTGCTAGCAGATGCTTCTGCATTGACCACACCTCTAGTCCCATTTTGCACTGCTATTTTGAAACACGGTGTCTCCCTCCTCAAACTATATACTATAATTCTGTTTTTAGCTCCCCAACATATCTTGGAATATAGGCACATAATAATACCTTAAGCTTCTTCTGTTGAGATGGAATCTTACTTGGATCAGACTGGCCGCAAGATTTGATTACTCCAATCTAAGGCTCCCTAGTGGCTAAGATCATAGGCATAGACTACCATACCAGGTACTTTAGTGATTTTACATATAGTGAGATTCCAAGTTTACAATAACTTACTATATCTTATAAATCTCCAGAAGAACTTTAGGTACCAAATAAAAGATACCAAATGAGAAAGAGAGAAATCAAATTATTTCTTTTTTTCCAGAGGTATAAACATTCGTATATCTATATCTATATATATGTATATATATATACTTCTATGTACATGATATATACTTTAGAAAATAAACATTCATACACTTGAAACTACAAGATAGTGTTTAAAGAAAGTAAAGATTCAAAAAAAGAAAGATATTCAAAGAAAATATGTTCCATGTAATGAATTAATAGAATTAATATTGCTAGTTTTATACTACACAAAACAATCTAACAAAAAAAGTTCAAAACTGAACTTCTAATGATTTTTAATGCAAAGAAAAATAATAGAATCTTCCAGAACTATAAACGTGTAAGAATAACCAGGCTAGTGTTGACAATGAGAACAAAGCAAGCTCAAGGGATCAAACTTGGTGATTTTAAAATGTATTAAAAATATACTACAACAAACATTACATCATCTCTCATTAAAATATACACACAGAACAATAATACATAGATATCAGAAACAAACCCATTCACATAAGACCAACTGCTCTTCAACGAAGATGCCAAAGGCATACAATGACACCAATATTCTTTTAGACAATTCTTCATATTTTCTGGAAAACCGGATATTTTCAAGCAAACCAAAAATGCTTCTCTATATTACAGAATTCACAACAATTAGAATATAGTTTTCATAGATTTCAACCATCTTTTACTTCACTGTGAAACTGATCTCCATCATAGTCATCATTCCCATCATCCTCTCTCTCAGCCCTCCTTGCTTCTTCTCAACTTCATTCCATTCACCCTTTTATATTAATTGTTATTTTCTTCTTAGGTGTATATCTCAGATATTTGAGTCTTTCTGAGAGTCTATGTTATTCCACTGAACATAAAAAAACAGCTAAAGTAATTCAGAACATAAACATATGGTGGAGTTACAATCTCTAATTTCAAATTATACCGGTATCATTGTAATGAGACAGTATGATGATAGCCCAAAAATAGACTGAAAGATAAGTGGGATAGTAGTCCCGGAATGTTGGTGTTATTACATCACAAAAAGCTTTTGTTCATTCATGTCACATTCTAAAAGATAGAAAGCCTCAAAAACATCTTTCTGCCCACTGTGCCAATGCTGTTAACTATACATCCATTGCTTGCCTAAAATTCCCAAAGGAGTTTATCTCTTGGGTCTCCTTCTTGCCTTTTAACTCAAAGTATCCGCAGCAATACATCACTGAAACCTTCTTTTTGTCTGAAGACTCATAGGAGAGAGAGATTTTTTGTACATATTTTAGGGTGTTTTTTTTTGTTCATCTTTTGGGATCATTTTGAGAGTTCCCCAAAATAGAATGTCTGGAGAATGATGGAGTTAGGGTTAGCACTTATTCTTTTTTCTTAATTGGGATATATATTTGGACAATTGACCAATAAACATAACTTACAACTTAAGTTCTTCTGTAATCTGTATTTTTGATAGATATTTGTGAGGCTAAAGAAATTTGGGAAAGTGTGAATGGTAAGTAGGGAACAAATGAACTTAACTGTAAATGTTCTAATGCTTCCTTTGTATTTCTGACATTACAATTAAGCAGAGTGAAAGAAAGTATGATCTTTTTTTTTTTTTTTTTTTTTTTTTTTTTTGGCCAGTCCTGGGCCCTGGACTCAGGGCCTGAGCACTGTCCCTGGCTTCTTCCCGCTCAAGGCCAGCACTCTGCCACTTGAGCCACAGCGCCGCTTCTGGCCGTTTTCTGTATATGTGGTGCTGGGGAATCGAACCTAGGGCCTCGTGTATCCGAGGCAGGCACTCTTGCCACTAGGCTATATCCCCAGCCCGAAAGTATGATCTTTAAACAGGCAAACATGATTTAGATATAGATGTTTCTTTTAAAAGTTGTGCAATTTGGGGTTGCAATATCTTTAATTGAAAAATTGGAAATCAGCAAATATCATACACCTCATTGGGATATGGTGAAGAAGAATGAATTAAATGGTGAAAGGAATGTATCATCATTCCTAGAATATGTTTGTTAAGTAAATGTTTACCCTAAATATATCAAATAGGGCTGTACATCCTTCTGCTTCACAATTTTTATTATTAAAGATATATTTAATTTTTAAAAGAAACAGAAAAGTATAAAATTTTCCAAGAGGGAATACCAACCCATTTATGTATTGCTTATGTAGCTCTTTTCTTTTTATCCTATCTAATTTCAGATGAAATATCTTTGGAAATGATTTTTAACAGATCTTTGTGGAAGAATTTAAATAGAAGAAGCTATGTGGATGGTATGTAACAAAAACGGTAAAGAAAAATATCTCATAATCAAATCCTCTTGTACTAAGGAATATATGCAGGTGGGTTGTGGAGGGAGAGAAGAAAAGGGAGGGATCTCAGATTTGCAAGAAGAAAAAGAACTAAGAAAGAGATGGGAACTATGGCTATTTCAACCTGGCTTATCTCAAAGCATACCTAGGGGAGATTGGAACTGGCTTGAAGACCCTTTCTCCATAGTGTTCAGTGTTTCTTAAACCCATCATTGGAAGTAACGGAGCATTCGATCTATGCTAAGGTTTGCATCAATATTGTGTAACTATTTTGAACCAAGAATTCTAGTGTCTATAGATTATTGTTATTCTAGTCATCCTACAGTTTTTTTTTAAATTAAACTTTTTTCTTTATTGTCAAAGTGTGGTACAGAGGGGTTACAAATTCATAATGTAAGGCAGTGAGTACATTTCTTGTTCAACTTGTTACCTCCTCCCTCATTTTCCCCCTACCTCCCCCTTCCCCCTTACCCTCTGCCTACAGTTCTTCTCTACAATTTTAATGAGAAATTGTTTTCTTCTTCATCTCACAGATTCATTCAGGAAAGTTTCCACCAGGGGCAAACATGCACTGACGGCATCATTTTTCTGTATACTGAATGTATGTTTAATATGAATTATCTTTCCATCCCCTTGTGAAGGACCACAGACCCACAGAACCTGAAAACGGTAAGAGGCTGGTATATGTTTGCAAGGGTCTGCACCTTGACAAAATATTTTAAGGGAATAAGGATATTCTCTGATCATTAAAAGCCCACAGATTCCCATTTTGCTTTGGTATAAATGAGGGCAATACATAAGCAGCACTGCTTTCACCAGTTGAAACAGCAGCTCAGAGAAAGGAGCTGTTCAGCTCTAAAACAAACAGCTTCGGAGAGGGTTGGGCATCTTCCTGCCCCTTAGACAGAAATGTGTCTAAGACATTATATTGCTCCCTGATTAGCTCCATTGAAAGGACATTCATTCATTGAAAGCAACATGTTATTATAAAACAGGCTTTTTAAATACTTGGACATTCAGGTCTTTGTAAAAAGTGATTCTTTAAATATAATCACCTTGTGCTCTCAGCAATAGGGAGACTGCAGTGCTCTGAATACACAATGAAACAAGCATATTACTAGATAATAACTGTAACGTATCCTGCAATGTGTCACCACAAAAATGAATAGCTCTAAAAGGTTATGAAAATATCAGGCATTATCTCTCCACCATCATTGTGAAATTTGTAGAAATCAAATAAAATTCATATAATGGGAACTTGTGTTCTCCTTCAATTCAAGTCCTTACCATGTTTCAAATGTCCTATTTCTCTCTCCTCCAATTTCTGGACTTGACCAAAGTAGACTTGGAGAAGCACTGAAAGTCTAATCAAATAATCTAAGCAGATTGTTTGCTATGATGAGCAACACTGCAATATTTGGGGGGAAAATAAATGTTAGCTCTAATGGATATATGAAATATTATCATTGAGATTGGGATTTCAGGGATAAATTGTATGCAAAACTAAAGAGACAGAATTCCTTAACATTGGGTATATTAGTAGATGGCTTAGGTTATGAAATGAAAGCAAATTCCTATTTGTTTGCAAGGATGGAAAATAGTTGGAATTCTCTTTTGAAGTTATCTTTCATTTTATAAGGAAGGTGTCATCTAACAAAGCAGCATATAAATATAATGCATTTTGGCCTGTGTGTCCCCTTAGACAATCTCATTCCCCTTCCACCTACCCCTTAAAAGTTGGAATTCTACTTGATCTTAGATAATGTGGCATGACTTTAGCAAGACATTGTATATATGATAGATTTTCTCCACAGCCTTGTTTGTTTGTTTTGTTTTGTTGGTGGTACCAGTACTGGAGCTTGACCTCAGTGTCTGGGCACTGTTCCTGAGCTTTTTTTTGTTTATGCAGAAGTCTAGTATTCTATCACCTGAGCCACAGCTCCAATTTTGGCTTTTGGTGGTTAATTGGAGATAAGAGTTTCATGGATGATCCTGCCTGGGCTGGCTTTGAACTTTGAACTGTGGCCCTCATATTTCAGCCTCCTGAATGCCTAAGATTACAGGCACAAGCCAAAGGCATCCAACATCCATAATATCTTAAAGTCATGTGTTTAACTTACCCTTACTATTTTTCCAAGTCTTGCCTGTAACATAAATGTAAGAACAATGAGTATTAGGTCTTATGAGTTTGGTGCAGGTAAAATATTTATAAAAGTTTTGTATATAAAATATTATCTTACTAAATATTATTACAAAGTTAATGTACCTTTTCAAAATTATATGTTTATGATCTTTAAGTGGTTGTAGAAAGAAACTATCATTCAACAAGTCAGGTTATAAGTCCAATGCATTGTTCTACCTCACCCCTTCCTGACTATCCCCTTCTCTAAATTTTCATAGCATAGAAGACACACTGAATGTTATGATTGTATTCTTTCCTCCTGCCTCTCTTCATTTGTTTGCCCTCTCTCCTCAACCACCACACACTTTTCAAGTGTCAATTTCCTGGTATTCAATTTTTGGAGTTTGTTTTTTCTTGCAAGTTTGTTTTTCTAAGGAATTATCATTTGAATTCTTCCCTGAAAATACCATACTTTGGTGAGTACATTCATGTATACTTGCATACAACCCATATGTGTTTATTTGTACATTTATAAATTAGTTCTACCTTCCACATATGAGAGAAAACATGCTTCCCTTGTCTCTCTGGGCCTGACTTACTTCATGTAACATAATGTTTTCCAGGTCCATCCATTATTTTGCAAATGATGTAATAATATTCTTCATATATATCTATATTTTATCTATATGTGTATTATATATATATATATATACACATATATATCACATTTTCATGATCCTCTCAAGAAGGATCAAGGGACACCTGGGATGATTCCATGATTTGGTAGTGGTGGATCGTGCAGTGATAAACACAGTTGGGAAAAATGAGAACAAGAAAATGAGCATGTGCAAGGGGCAAGACTAAGCAGAGAGGAGTTGATGAATGAAGAGAAGAGGGTCAATGAATAGCCTACAAAATTAAGAAGAGTAAAAGAAGAGGTAGGTTGGGAGGGATGGATGAGAGTGTTGAAAGAGTGACAGTGGTCAAAATGTACTTCATTACTAAACTGCTTTGTACAACTACTTACGTGTAATTTTAAATAACAAACCATGGTTGTGAACATAGCTTTACTGTATACTGATTTGTAAGCTTTGGAAAAATACTCAAGAGTGGAGTTGCTGTTTTTTGAAGAACCTCCACACTGCTTTCCAGAGTGGTTAAACAAGTTTCCATTCCCCCCAGCAGTGTGGTAGGGTTCTTTTTGTCACACACCCATGCCATCATCTGTTGTTGTTTGTATTCTTCGTGACACCCATTTAACTGGGCTGACATGGAATCTCAGTGTTGTTTAGATTTGAATTTCTTTTATGTTCAGAGATGTTCAATATTTCTTCATGTGTACATTCGTCATTTTTAATTCTTCTGAGAAGTTGCTACTTATCTCTTGCCTACTTAGCAATTGGATTGTCAACTTTTTGAGAGTTTACTTTCTTTTTTAAAAAATTAAATGTCTTTATCTTTATTTATATACTTTCATTGTTATTGTAAAGGTGATATACAAAGGGGTACAGTTACATAAGTCAGGTAATGAGTACATTTCTTTTTGAGTAATATCACCTCTTCCTTTATTTTCTCCCAGTTTTTCCCTCTCAACCCCCTGACCCACAAATTGTATAGTTCATTTTCAACATAGTGTCTAGTGACTACCACCATTGCATTTGTTCACCCTTTTTGAACTCTTTGTATATTCTTTTTTTTTTTTTTTTGGCCAGTCCTGGGCCTTGGGCTCAGGGCCTGAGCACTGTCCCTGGCTTCTTTTTGCTCAAGGCTAGCACTCTGCCATTTGAGCCACAGCGCCATTTCTGGCCATTTTCTGTATATGTGGTGCTGGGGAATCGAACCCAGGGCCTCATGTATACAAGGCAAGCTCTCTTGCCACTAGGCCATATCCCCAGCCCCTCTTTGTATATTCTTGATACTTGAACATAACTATATTTTTAAAGCAAGAGTGATTATTGCTGTAATCAAGCTATAAATACTTTTCCCAGTTCATAAATCTCTAGAAAACATAAGCCTTTGAAAGATATATTTTAGTCAATGTAATTTCAGATGCATGACATTTCTTCTGTGTATTTCAGACTAAGCTTGACTTCATGGAAAAACTGAAAAATGTCACCGTATTTTATTTCACGGGACTTTTTGGAAATAAGCAACTAGAGCTCCAGTTTCGCTTATTGGTCCTGTTTTGTTACCTAGCAGTCATCATGGGGAACTTTGTCATCTTACTCACAATCACCTGCAGCCATCTCCTGGAACAACCAATGTACTACTTCCTCTGCCACCTTTCCCTCATGGACCTCTGCTTCACCTCCACCATGCTTCCTCGACTAATCAGGGACTTAGCAGCAAGGAGAAGAGACATTTCCTATAACAGTTGCATGACCCAACTCTTCACAGGGCACTGGCTGGCAGGTGTGGAAATATTCATCTTGGTGTCCATGGCCTTTGACCGTTACGTGGCCATCGTTAAGCCATTGCATTACATGGTCATCATGAACCGTAAGAGGTGTAACATGTTGATCGCCATAGCCTGGGGTCTTGGATTTTGGCATTCTCTTGCTTTGCTGCTTATGCTACTTAATTTGCCTTTCTGTGGTCCTAATGTAATTGATCACTATATGTGTGACGTCAAGCCTCTCTTGAAACTTGTTTGTAAAGATATTCGCGTTGCAAGTATCTTAGCCATTGCTAATTCTGGGACACTTATCGTTGTAATTTTTATTTTGCTATTAACGTCATACATACTCATTTTATATAATCTCAGGACAAGATCCTCTGCAGGGCGTCACAAAGCTCTCTCCACCTGTAGCTCTCACATAACAGTTGTGGTTCTGTTCTTTGTGCCCTGCATTTATACTTATAGTCTCCCTGCAGATAGAGAAAATAAGGATAAGCAAATCTCTGTGTTCTACACCATGATTGCCCCCATGCTAAATCCTCTCATCTACACACTGAGAAACACAGAGATGAAAATTGCCATGCGGAAGGTATTGTCTCGAATATTAAACTCAGTATTAAATAAAGTAAACCAGGAGACATTCTTTACACTTTCAACCCTATGTCCCAAGAAACTTAGGATTTGAGAAATCCCAACAAAGCATATAAAGTTTCTTTGTGGAGTTGAACTCTATGAACTCCTGTTCTCTCACCAAGTGTGGTATTTTCTATTTAGACCAGAGTCTGTATGCTAAAAGGCTCACCTAGTCCAGTGTGACTCTATGAATTTGAGAATTGCAAATCATTCCATTTTGAATTATGTTCTCTAGCTTGAGGCTATAGCTTCGTGGTAGACAGTATGGATGAAATATGGAAAGCCCTGAGTTCAATCATTGGTATCAGAAGAAACAAAAACAGTAATAAGGTACATTTTCAATTATATATATATATATATGTATATATACTCTCCCCAGTAAAATCATATTAATCTCTACTTCCTCTAGAAGGTCTAGCCCCTCACTCATAAGTCAGAAACCTTCTGAGACCTCATGACACTGGATGACAGTGTGAGGTAATTGCCTTTGGGATCAAGAAGATCTCAGCCATATATGAAATCAGTATTTATCTCTGCTCTTGGGAATTTTTATTAATCTCCTTATCATCACAATGTTAAGGGTTCTATAAGTGCAGATATCACTAAAGCATTGTAACATTTTTCTTTATGTTATTGTTGTTTCTTTTTGCATTTTTGTGATCAGTTCTTAATTTGAACCCATGCTGACCTTCCAACATGGAATGATGCTGCCTTTGTCTCCTGAATTCTATGACTATAGCTATAGACTACCATGTTAGACTAGGTATTTTATTGCTGATATTTGGAAAATGGCTTTGATTAGCATATGTAATCTGTTAGCAGGGAATATTGTTAAAAAGAACTTAATGTAATAAATGTTTGCATTTCCTGCCCTTCTTTTGTGTTTCTTTTTGAGTGGACATTCTCTGAAGTTTTGTATCTTCTGAGGATTTCTTCACTCTGCTTCACAGAAGATGTCCCTGTTTCTGTGCACCGAGTCTATGACTTATAGATAATCATAAAACAAATGCTGTCTTCTTCAGGAATGTTTTTAATGCCTAATCAACCAAGCATTTGCATTTCAAATTGCTTCTCTCTTCCCATGTGGCTATTTCTCTGTGCAGTTATTCTCTTTTGCATTCCTGCTCAACACAACTATTTGTCTTCTCATGAACTATATTTTAAAAATTTGAGCTACTAAATTATAAGCAATGTTTCTATTTTCCTTATATTTTCTTTTCCTAGTTGATATAACTAAGTACATAAATAAACTATTGTGGAATTGCACTCAAATAAAGTATTCTTCCATTTTAGTTGAATTATTGTTGCCTGTTCTTTCTATTCATAATTCCTTTGGAGATTTTATCATAAAAAATGTGAAAACTGTCAAAAATCTTTTCCTTCCGCTATTGAGGGAATAGTGTATGTTTCAGCATTTGTTCTGCTTTTGAATTATGTTACTAATATTTACTGTTTGTGTATATTGAATTTTCTCTGCATCTTTATAATACAAAGTTTTTTTCCAGCTGGATGCTAGTGGCTTACAGCTCTAATCACAATTATGAGGTGGCTGAAATCTGAGTATCTTGGTTTTCAGTCAGCTTGGGCAGGCAAATCTTTGAGACTTTATTCCTAATTAACCAGCAAAATGCACCAACTTGAACTGTGTGGCTCAAGTGGAATACTAGAAGCCTTGAGCAGAGAATCTGAGGCTCAAGGTTCCAAGTCTAGGTTCCAGAACTAGAGCACACACACACAAACATTTTCATATTTGTAGTATGTGTTGGAGTTGGACTGCAAGTATCATATTTAGAACTTTTAATGTATGTTCCTAGAATTCTCTCTTTATGTGTCACAGAATTTACCCATTTTTCTTTGTTTATCATTTCTGCTATATAAATTAGCAAAATATTTTCAATTGATCTTACATGTTTATCATATCTCAATAAGTACTGAATAATAAAAGAAAAATGTAATCTCGAGTTATATTGAAGGATCACTTAACAGCTCTGAACTCACATGATAAATTCTCATTATAGTCACTCAGACTAAGACATACTAAAACTTCATCTTCACAATAAAATGACTGTGTAAAATATAATAAAAATATAAAGACAAATCATATGTCAAAAGATATCATGAAATTATTAAGACCATAAAAGTTCAGGTAGATTCTCATTATCTCAATAGATGGAAGAGTTTGCATAGGATTTTAAATTTGCATTCATGTGTATAACATTTACTATTAGTGATACTCAGTAAAAATGATAGAAAAATGTAACTCCTGGGCTAACCAAAATATAAAGAGACTTTATTGGGCTACTAATCCAAGTCTGCTTGTGTTAGCACATTGTGTAGTAAAAACAAACAATAATTAAAAATCACACTACTTTGTCCCCTTTTAGTTGGCCAGAACACAGAAATAGAAAATAGGAATCCAAGAAACCTGATGATGGTATGCATAGTAAACAATGAGCTATTTGAAATACGATCACTTTGAAATATCAAGGATTTGTGATTATACTTACAAGATTGTGTGGAACAATAGCATACAAGTGTTTAAGTTCTTAATTGGATTTCATCTAAGGTTGAGAAAATGGAGACTTGAGAACAGACATTAAGACAAATAAGATTATTTATCTCACATTTTGGGCCTCCACATTGATTTCACGTAAGTTGTCATTCCTGTGATGAAGTTTAGTAAGGATTGATATACAAATTACCAAACAATTTCTATATTCCTGAGAATAAGTTTTAAATAACTCATATCAACAGCATGACTTAAACATGCCATGTAGATATTAAGAATACCTTTATTTGTAAAAAGTTTATACATAAGATATTACATAGATATATGTTATATAAGTTATATATCATTTTATATATTCATTATATAACTATATAAATAATATAATGCTTATAATAATACATAAAGCCTAATTCTTAAAGTGTCCATGTTTCTTACGTATTTACTTGATTAACATTTTTGCAGATACTAGACATTGGAAGTAATCTCTGATTGATAGAAAGATCAATAATAAAGTAGAAAATTCATCTTAGATGGGTGTACTACATGTATGGTCTGAATATGTAAATCTTTGCTAATTTTCCAACTTAAACCATGTGGACACCTGCACAAAGAAAATAAATGATACTAAAATTTTGGTGGTTTGTTTTGTTGCATAATATTTTTATGTTGGTATAATATATTCCCTCAGCCAACCTTAATAACCCACAAACACCATCTGCCACAAATATATTATTTACACACAAACACACACCACAATACTCTACATACTATGTCTCTGCATTTAAGTATTCCATATATTCACTAAAAAACTGTACACCATTAAGCCAATTTGAGTAATGTGTAAAAGCTAAGTTTCTTTTGAAATTCAAAAAGTTTTGCCGTGATACTTGGGTAACTCTGGGAGGAAAAATGATCACTTACATTTGCTGACAGCACTAAGAGCTAAACTATGTAAAGAAAAAGTTCACTGCATTGAATTACATCATTTATAAATGTGGGAGAAAATTAAACCTAGAAGAGTAGAAACTTTCTATTACAGAAAATAATAATTTGAGTTAGTTGAGTTAGTTAGTATGATTTCATTTGTTAAGAATTTCTGTGATACTACATTGTTGGTGGGAATGCAAACTGGTACAACCACTCTGGAAAGCAGTATGGAGTTTCCTCAAAAGACTAAGAATAGAGCTCACCTATGATACAGGAATCCCATTTCTGGGCATTTACCCAAATGTCCACAAACAAGGCCATAATAAAGTTACCAGCACAACCATGTTCATTGCAGTGCTATTTACCATAGTGAAGATATGGAACCAATCTAGATGCCTCTTAATAGATGAAAGAATCAAGAAGACGATTGATTTCTATGCTTCCATCAGAAAAAGTGGCATTGCTTCATTCATAAGGAAATGAAAAGACTGGGGGAAAATTATACTTCATGAAGTAAGCCAAACCCAAAGAAAAGTAAGGTGCATGGTTTCCCTCATATGTAAGAATGAGAATATGTCTATGGTATTCTTAACAGAGGATCTCAACAATTCACTTAATACATAAGCCCACATAAAATGAGGTATGCCAACATGAACTCCAACATATGGAAACAAAGGGTTCTTAAGTACTGTATGTAATTTTTTATTTATTTATTTATTTTTAGTATTTTCTTTCATCTCTCTTAATTTTCTGTATGTTATGTCTTGTATATAAGGTTATTTGAACAAGGGAAGGGAGAGGGAATCACAGAAACAACAGGCCAAAGGACTAACTAATACAATAATGATACTCAATAATAGGTTGGATATCAGCCTTACAACTTGGGAGGGAGGAAAGGGAGAAAGAGGTAAGCAGTAATGATTGCTTCTGCCAACTTTTACAATATTTTTGGAATGTCAAGTTGGTTCTTCATGCTGGCTCCACTTTCTTTTTTTTTTTTCTCAAATTTTTATTATCAAACTGACGTACAGAGAGGTTACAGTATCATACGTTGGGCATTGGATACATTTCTTGTACTGTTTGTTGCCTTGTCCCTCATGCCCCCCTCCCTCCCCCCTTTCCCTCCCCCCCCCAGGTGTTCAGTTCACTTACACCAAACAGTTTTGCAAGTATTGCTTTTGTAGTTATTTCTCTTTTTTTACCCTGTGTCTCTCCAATTTGGTATTCCCTTTGAATTTCCTACTTCCAATACCAGTAAACACGGTTTCCAATATACTCAGATAAGATTACAGAGATAGTGTAGGTACAAACATAGGAAGGTGATACAAAACATCATCAATAATAGAAACTACACATACACATAGGACATTGAGAGTAGTTACAACTGTGATATATCACTCGTTTCCATAACATGGAGTTCATTTCACTTAGCCTCATCTTATGTGTTTCTAAGGGTATAGCTATTGGGCCTTTTGATGCTCTGCTATGGCTTGCCTAAACCTGTACTAATTATTCCCAATAAGGGAGGCCATAGAGTCCATGTTTCTTTGGGTCTGGCTCACTTCACTTAGTATAACTTTTTCCAAGTCCTTCCATTTCCTTACAAATGGAACAATGTCATTCTTTCTGATAGAGGCATAAAATTCCATTGTGTAAATGTACCACATTTTCCTGATCCATTCATCTATGGAGGGGCATCTGGGTTGGTTCCAGCTTCTCGCTATGACAAATTGTGCTGCGATGAACATTGTTGTGCTGGTGGCATTACTGTGATTTTGTTTGTGGTCTTTTGGATAGATACCCAACAGTGGGGCTGCTGGGTCATAGGGGAGTTCTATATTGAGCCTTCTGAGGAATCTCCATACTGCTTGCCAGAGTGGCTGAACCAGTTTACATTCCCACCAACAATGAAGTAGGGTTCCCTTTTGGCCACATCCCCTCCAACAATTGTTATTATTAGTTTTCTTGATATATGACATTCTTGCTGGGGTGAGATGGAATCTCAATGTTTTTTTTTTTTTTTTTTTTTTTTTTTTGGCCAGTCCTGGGCCTTGGACTCAGGGCCTAAGCACTGTCCCTGGCTTCTTCCCGCTCAAGGCTAGCACTCTGCCACTTGAGCCACAGCGCCGCTTCTGGCCGTTTTTTTCTGTATATGTGGTGCTGGGGAATCGAACCTAGGGCCTCGGGTATACCAAGGCAGGCACTCTTGCCACTAGGCTATATCCCCAGCCCTCAATGTTGTTTTGATTTGCATTTCCTTTATGGCCAGTGATGTAGAGCATTTTTTCATATGTCTATTGGCCATTCTCATTTCCTCATCAGAGAAGTTTCTTTGTAAGTCTTTAGCCCACTTGATGAGGGGGCTATTGGTTCTTTGCAGTTTTGTTTTGGAAGAAGGTAATTTTTTTAGTTCTGCATATATTTTAGAGATGAGGCCTTTGTCTGTTGAATGTCTGGTAAAGATCTTCTCCCAGTCTGTGGGCTTTCTGTTTATCTTGAGAGCTATCCGAGGAAGCAATCCAGAAATTCATATGGAACAATAAAAGACCTAGAATAGCAAAAACAATCCTAATCATAAAGAACAGTGCTGGAGGAATTACAATACCCAACTTCAAGCTGTACTATAAAGCTATAGTAATAAAAACAGCTTGGTATTGGCACCGGAACAGGCCTGAAGACCAATGGAACAGAATTGAAGACCCAGAATTAAACCCACAGAACTATGCCTACTTAATCATTGATAAAGGAGATAAAACAATAGTATGGAAGAAAGATAGCCTCTTTAACAAGTGGTGCTGGCAAAACTGGCTCAACACATGCAACAAACTAAAACTAGATCCTTATATATCACCCTGCACCAAAATCAATTCCAAATGGATTAAAGACCTTGAAATCAAAACAGGCACCCTGAAGACACTAAAGGAAGGAGTAGGAGAAACACTTGGGCTCCTTGGCACAGGACAGAACTTCCTTAACAAAGACCCAGAAAGGCTACAAATCAAAGAAAGGTTGGACAAATGGGACTGGCTCCACTTTCTTTCCTGCAATTTTAACAGGAAACAGTAAATACTTCTGCAAGTGCTCAGTTTCTCTCACGAACCTTCATACAATAGAAGCTTTTATGGATAGGTTGCTGAAAATATTTTGAACTAAAAGACATGAAGAGACACAAGGGAGAAACTCCCAAAGGCATGGATTTGCAAAAAATATACATATATTTATAATTGTGAAATTAAAGCCAATACCAATAAAGGAGCCATTTGAGATTATTTTAAGACCATCTTTCATTTATCTCGGGAATATGATACAAGGATGCAAGTCTTTTGTAATGATGCAGCATTGGTGAATAAGTGAATATTTTCTTTCTCTTTTCCCTTTAAGCATTCCATTTTCTGATGATTCTGTAGCATCATTAAAATGTTGAATTATTATTGATTATACCAGTTTGCTAACAACTATTATTAATCCTCTCTGTATTCGTTGATACTAATCATCAAAATTACTGTATCATAGAGGATTGAAAATATTTCCTATTTGAGTATGACTATTAGAAATGGAAAAACATAAAGATCATTTTGTATAAAAAGACAAACAACCACAAAAGCAATACTTGCAAAATTGTTTGGTGTAAGTGAACTGAACACCTCCGTGGGGTGGGGGGAGGGAAAGGGGGAGGAGGGAGGGGGGTATGAGGGACAAGGTAACAAACTGTACAAGAAATGTATCCAGTGCCTAACATATGAAACTGTAACTTTTCTGTACATCAGTTTGATAATAAAAATTTGAAAAAAAAAGAGTTATCAAGATGTACTAATGCGGGCTGGGGATATAGCCTAGTGGCAAGAGTGCCTGCCTCGGATACACGAGGCCCTAGGTTCGATTCCCCAGCACCACATATACAGAAAAAAACGGCCAGAAGCGGCGCTGTGGCTCAAGTGGCAGAGTGCTAGCCTTGAGCGGGAAGAAGCCAGGGACAGTGCTCAGGCCCTGAGTCCAAGGCCCAGGACTGGACAAAAAAACAAACAAACAAACAAACAAAAAGATGTACTAATGGCTAGAATTTGAGAAATGCCATCATAAATAGTTATTTTTTCCACCTCCTTGTTTCTGATTTGCTTTGTTTTGTCACTCCCAGTCTTTTCAATAAGAAACAGAGGAAAGTGTAGTAGGATCCAGAGATAAGTTATATAAACCAGGGTTCTTAGTTTATACTGGGAAATATTCATATATCCCTACAGGCTCATGTTATAGATTTAGTTACCCATTTTTATGTTTTACATAACTATGTGCTCATTATTGTATTTCAAAATATGTAAAGAATGTAATTTGGCACAAAACAGGTAATATTTGTATTTCTGAATCTTTGCCTATTATTTTCACCCTATACACTTTATAATAGTTTAAGTGGCTAAGTGTACGTTGAATGCCTTCATTATCTGTAGGCACATAGAGATACATTAATTTTAATTCTGGGGGAATTATGGTCAACAATAAAGTAAGGATATAATCTAAACATTTGAAAATAGCACATAGAGTCAAATAAAATACTACCTTTCAGTGTATTTCCTGAGTGCTTTATTTACTAATTAATTCATTGCACAGTCATTTCTAGGAGTAAAGAAAAACATAAAGCAAAAAAGAAACAGCACATGTAATTTTCTGGCTCAGTCAACTTGTAGGATATAGGTCACAAGAATTATGGTAGTTGCATTACTAATTGCATGGAGGAATTGCAGTATAAGAAGAAAGAATTGGTTCATTGATAAGAATGCAAAATATTGCTGAAGAATATTCCATTAGGTGTTAGCAAAGCTGTAATATATGTACTCTGCAGCACAGATGAAGGGGCATCCTGTGCAGGAGACACAACACAAACAAAGCCCCAAACGTGAGAAACTTAGTGAATGATCTAGCAAAGAGAAACTAGGGAGAATAAGTTTCACATTAGCTTCTATTTCTTTTCAAATGCTCTCTGTTAAAATATTGTGCTTGTTTGCCAGAGCAGAATTTTGCAATGAAGAAATATAATACATAGCCAAGCATGAATGTGATCACCTATAATGCCAGCATTCAACAGGAAGAGGCACGGTGGCCCAGGGTTGTATGGATAACCAAGGTCTATTCTAAGATCTGTCTTATGAAACAAGAAGAGAGAAGCACAGAGAGAGAGAGAAAGAAAAAGGCAGGCAGGCTGGCAGGAGGGCGGACAGGCCTAAGGGGGGTGGTGGGAGGAATGAAGAAAAAAAGGAAGGAAGCAAACAACTCAGTGTATTTCCTTTACTGATATCATACAACTGAAACTCAGAATTAGAACCAACTTGAACAATTTAGAGATAAAAACCGAGTCAACAGTTGACCTAGAATACAACAACCCAAATAATTCTATTATCACTCAACATATTCTGCGGAATAGTCAGATGTGAAATCAGCAAATCAGACCTGGATGGATCTATAGAAAATTTCTGACTAGGGGCTGGGAATATGTGCTTGCCTTATATACATGAAGCCCTGGGTTCTATTCCCCAGCACCACATATATAGAAAACGGCCAGAGTGGCACTGTGGCCCAAGTGATAGAGTGATAGCCTTGAGCAAAAAGAGCAAAAAGCCAGGAGCAGTGCTCAGGCCCTGAGTCCAAGGCCCAGGACTGGCAAAAACAAAAAAAGAAAGAAAGGAAAAAATCTGTTTAACAAAAGAGAATGATGGCCTTTTTTTAACTGAGAAAATTGATTTTAATGTAATTGTTTGAAGAGAGTACTTGAATGATGGAAGGTATGTCTTCTTAGTAGTGTTTGTATTCCATTTTGCGGCTGATGATTGCAACTATGTTCTCTACAGCTTACTCACAGTTTTTAACACAGAGGTAGAACTCCAACAGATGATTATACACTAGAAATAAATACCTTGCATTGCTTAAAATAGCCTGTTTAAGTCTGGAATATTTGAGCCATTTTATACACAGATTTCAATCTGTGTAACAGGGGTCTTGCTTCAGAATTATAACAAGAGACTGTATCCCACATATTTGTCAAAATCTAGAAGAGTTTTCATACATTTTGCTCTTCTTGTATCTTAAATTAAAACTATCTCAGGAACACAGGCTGAGAGGGTAGTGAAAACCTATTGTTTTTACTTTAATATGGAATGTGACATTCGCCACCAGACTTTCTCGATAGCAATTTTCATCTCCTTGTTTCACAGAGTATAGATGAGAGGATTTAGCATGGGGGCAATCACCATGTAAAACACAGAAATTTCCTTATCCATATTTTTACCACCTGCAGGTAGGATATAGATATAAATACAGGGCACAAAAAATAGAACCACAACCATTATGTGAGAGCTACAGGTGGAGAGAGCTTTGCGACGCCCTGCAGATGATCTTGTCCTGAGGTTATATAAAATGAGTACATAAGAAGCTAAAAGCACAATAAATATGGCAACTACTACTGTCCCAGAATTGGCAATCACTAAGATACTAGAAATATGGATATCTTTGCAAACAAGTTTCAAAAGGGGCTTGATATCACACATGTAATGGTCAATTACATTAGGACCACAGAAAGGCAAACTGAGGCCAAGGACCAGTAAAGCAATAGCATGCCAAAAACCAAGTCCCCAGGCCACAGTGATCAGCATGTGACACCTCTTCCGGTTCATGATGCTCATGTAATGCAGGGGCTTGACAATAGCCACATAACGGTCAAAAGCCATGCACACCAAGATAAAAACTTCCACCCCTGTCAACCAGTGGTAAGTGAAAAGCTGTGTCATGCAGTTGTTGTAGGAAATGTCTCTTCTTGTTGCCACCAAGTTCCTAAGTAGCTGGGGAGCTACAACAGAAGTAGAGCAGAGGTCCATGAGGGAAAGGTGGCAGAGAAAATAGTACATGGGCTGTTCCAGGAGATGGCTACAGGAGATTGTGAGGAAGATGGTGCTGTTTCCCATTATGACTGCCAGGTAACAAAGCAGGAAAAAGAAAAAGAGAAGTAGTTCTATTTGCTGACTTTCAAACAGTCCCGTGAAAACAAATTCAGTGACATTATGTATTTCCATGAATTCAAGATGCGTTCTACAATACACAGCAGAAAGCTAATTTGTCTGAAGTCATCCAGAGTATAATACAGTCTCTAATCTCTTTATTCCTGGAGCTGAATATTCATGATCACTGAAGTGCTTCTTCAGTGGAACTCTGTGGCTCATCTCTTCTTTTTTCCACCTGAAAACAAATCTATATCATGTAAATTATCCTTGAGAAAAATGTCTTATTAAGTTCACAGAAAAGTCCTACCCCTGGTTGAAATGTTCTGGAGAGGAACAGACTCTTAAAAATGTATACTAACATTCTTACCCATTGAAGAAGTTACTTGTTAAGAATACTGTTTTCTGCTACAAGAAGAGAAACTGAAGACGACATTAAAAAACCTTCAGAGTAATATTGGTAGACATTCAAATTAATGCTTAGTTTCTTCTGAACGTGTTACGCTTAAAAAAGAAGCACAAGCAGAAATATTACAGAACTTCAAATATTATGTATTGTTAGTGAATTTAACTCCAATGATGTTACCTCAATTTAAGGAGAGAGATATATGCTAATTCAAATTGTTGTTTCTGCCAGAATTTTACAATATTTTTGGAATGTAATGTTGGTAGTTCATGCTGGCTCCTCTTCCTTTTCTGCAATTTGTGACATGAAACATAACATAGGTGTGGAAGCACACATTCTCTCTTATGAACCTTCAAACAATAGAAGCTTTTATGGAAAAGCTGCTGAAAATATTTTGGGCTACAGGACATAAGGAGGCACAAGGGAGAAACTCCCATAGGCTTACATTTGCAGCAAATGCATGTGTATTTATTTATAATTGTGAAATGAAAGCCAGTACCAACAAAGCACCATTGGAGTTGATTTTAAGACCCTATTCATTCATCCCTTTGGCATATGTTACAAGTGATGCAAGACTTCTCTAATCAAACAGTATTGGTTAAATGAGTGAATCTTTTCTTTCTCTTTCCTTTTCCAAAAATTTCCTTCAACATTGCACTTTCTGATGAATAGTAACATGTTAAAAATGTAGAATTGTTTATCATTGAATCTACCAATGTGCTAATAGCTAGTGTAAATTCTGTATTATTGATACTACTCATGAAAATTATTGCAGTTACCACAAAGGATTGAAACTATTTTCTATTTAAGTATGACTATTAGAAATTTAAATGGCATAAATATTTTGTGAAAAGAGCTGGAAAAAGGGAAAATTCCATAATAAATAGTCCTTTTTTCTACACATTTGTCTGTTTTAGCTATGCTTTGTTTTGTCACACCCAAGTCTTCTTGAGAAGAAACATAGGGAAGTTTGATAGGATGCAAAGAGCAGAGCTCAGAAGTTACATAAATTGCAATTCTCAGTTCCTAATGAAAAATATTTGACTCTAGAGGCTGATACAATTGGTTTATTTATTTTCATGTTTCTTGCATTCATTATTATAATTTCATACATGTACAGAATGTACTTTGGCATAAAACATGTTATATTTGAATTTCTGAATCTTTGCCTTTTTTAATTCTATATGCTTTAAAATAGTTTGGGTGGCTAAATATAAGGTAGATTCCTTCATTATCAGTACTTATAGAAATATTTTAATTTAGGGCGGAGTTATGATCATATTAATGTAGGATCAATAACAATATGAGATAATCTAGACATTTGAAAATAGTACATAGAGTCAAATAAAATAATACTTCTCAGTGTACTTCCAGAATGATTATTTACTAATTTTTATCATAGTCATTTCTAGGAGAAAAAAAGATAGAAAGAAAACCAAAAATACCCTATATCTAAGTCAATTTGTAGGATATAGACCACAGAATTCTGGTAGGTGTATCACTAATTGCACAGAGGAATAGCAACATAACAAGAAAAAAGAATTGGTATGTTGATGATAATTCAAAATATTCCTGAAGAATATTCTGTTAAATATTTGCAAATATATGACTTATGTACTTTGAAGCACAGAGCAGAGGCATCCTGTGCAGGAGAGTCAGCACAAAGTCCCAAATGTTTAAGAAACTTAGAAAATAACCTAGCAAAGAGAAGCATGGGAGGAAAAGTTCCATACATTAGCTTCTGACTCTTTTCCAGTTTTCCCTGCTAAATGATCCTATACGTTTACCAGAGCATTCTTTTGCAATTAAAAAAATATAATACCTAGTCACACACTAATGACTGTCATTTCAGCCTTCAACAGAAAGAGGTAGGATAATCATGAGTTGTATGAGAACTAGGGTCTATTCCAAGATCCGTCTTTTAAAATGAGGGGAGAGAGAGGGAGAGAGAGAGAGAAAGAGAGAGAGAGAGAGAGAGAGAGAGAGAGAGAGAGAGAGGAAAGAAAGGAAGGGAAAGGAAAGAAAGGAAAGGAAACGAAAGGAAAGGAAACGAAAGGAAAGGAAAGAAAAGGGAGAAAGGGCAAAAAAGAAAGAAGGGAGGGAGGAAGGAAGGGAATAACTCATTGGTGCCTCCTTTCGTTAGTATTATATTAATGTAACTCAGAATTAGAACATACATTTTCAATTTTGAGAGAAGAAACTGACAACATTTTCCCTGGTCTCTAGTACCCCAAAACATTTTATTACCACCAAAGATACTCTACAGAGTAGCGAATTCTGAAGTCAACCAATCAGACTCAGACAGATTTTTAGAAAAATTTGCCTAACAAATGAGAAGGATAGATTTTGTTACCCAGAAAATTAATTTAAGTGTAATTTTTGGAGAGGATTTGCAGGATGGAAGACAACCTTATCAGTCATGTTTGGTTTTTTTCATTTTGGTGATGATGATTGAAACTATTTCCTCTATACCTGACAGAGGTAGAACTACAAGCAGATGGGAGTGCAATCCTTTGTACTCCTTAAATAGCCTATTTAACTCTGGAATATTTGAGCCATTTTATACATGGTTTTCAATCTATATAAAAGGATCCTTCTTCAGAATCATAACGTGAGATATTTATCCCAAAACATTAGTCAAAAATCTAGAAAGAGTGTACTTCTTTTTTCTTTTTTTTACCATGTAGTATGTTTACTTGTAGATTTATCAACATTCTTAGTTACCACAAATGAGGAGAATTAATGTAACTTGTTTCTACCTTTGGTCTGCCTAAATTCACTTAATATAATTGTCTCCAAATTTTTCTATTTCCTTACAAATAGTACAATATCACTCTTTCTGATGGAAGCATAGAAATACATTGTGTATATACACCACATTTTCTTTATTCATTAAACTGCTGAGGGGATCTGGATTGACTCCACATCTAGGCTAAATAATGAACATGGTTGTGCTGGAATCGTTAGTCTGGACATGATTAATTATATAGGACCCTAGGCATTCACACATTGAAACCAAGGAGGATATTCTTAGGAGAGGATCACAAGGGCTGAATAGCTATGGCTAATCATATAAAATGATATTATTGCCATGAACTCCAAGAAATGGAAATTAGGTTTCATGTTATTTTTCTTTGCTTTCTACATTACTCCTTTGTCACTGTCCTTTCTACTTTCTATAGGTTTTGTCATGTGTGTAAATTAATGTGTTTTGGAGAGAGTAGGGCAAAGGATGAACAAAGGCAGCAGTTCTACTCAATAGACACTATGTTAAAAATGAACTACTCAACCTATAGTGAAAAGGGATCAGGAGAGAAAAACTGGGAGAAAAAGTGGAAAGAGGTGACACAGTTCAAAAAGAAAAGTACTACTTGAACTACGGAATTGCAACCCTTCTATATTTTACCATTACAATTAAAAAAGATTCATCTTATCATTCTTTTTATGATATCTCTATTTAAGACTAACCTGGGAGCACAGGCTAAGAGTTAAATAAAACACTTTGTTTATTTCAATCTTGAATGTGACATTCGCCACCACACCTTCCCCATAGCAATTTTCATCTCCTTGTTTCTTAGGGTATAGATGAGAGGATTTAGCATGGGGGCAATCACAGTGTAAAACACAGAAATTTCCTTATCCATATTTTTACCACCTGCAGGTAGGATATAGATATAAATACAGGGCACAAAAAATAGAACCACAACCATTATGTGAGAGCTACAGGTGGAGAGAGCTTTGCGACGCCCTGCAGATGATCTTGTCCTGAGATTATATAAAATGAGTACATAAGAAGCTAAAAGCACAGTAAATATGACAACTACTACTGTCCCGGAATTTGCAATCACTAAGATACTAACCAGATGGGTATCTTTACAAACAAGTTTCAAAAGGGGTTTAATATCACACATGTAATGGTCAATTACATTAGGACCACAGAAAGGCAAACTGAGGACCATGAGCAACAAAGCAATAGAATGCCAAAAACCAAGTGCCCAGGCCACACCGATCAGCAGGTGACACCTCTTCCGGTTCATGATGAGCATGTAATGCAGGGGCTTGACAATGGCCACATAACGGTCAAAAGCCATGGACACCAAGATAAAAATTTCCACCCCTGCCAGCCAGTGGTAAGTGAAAAGCTGTGTCATACAGTTATTGTAGGAAATGTCTCTTCTTGTTGCCACCAAGTTTCTGAGTAGCTGCGGAACTACAATGGAAGTAGAGCAGAGGTCCATGAGGGAAAGGTGGCAGAGAAAATAGTACATGGGCTGTTCTAGGAGATGGCTGCAGGAGACTGTCAGTAAGATGATGCTGTTTCCCATTAACACGGCCAGGTAGCAAAGCAAGAACAAGAAAAAGAGAAGTAGTTCTGTTTGCCGACTTTCAAACAGTCCTATGAAAACAAATTCTGTGACATTCTGTTTTTCCATGAAGTGAAGCTGAGTTCTATAATCCACAGCAGAAACCTAATTTATCTGAAGTCATCCAGAATAAAATACATCTTTGAAAGGCTTCTTTAAATTCTGATGAAAAAGTAGTCAATGCAAATTTATGTCATGGTTCACATTATTATTGATTTTTATATTAATCTATTTATTTAGGCTGTTGTGTCACATACTGGGTCTTTCTGTACAAGCACTTTTCAATTTGAGCAACACTTCCCTTCCACACAGGGGAAATCTTTAAACTTCTTAGGTATGAAACATGTCACAGTACTTCTTATGATGTATCAAGTAATCAAAGCAGATTTGGTACCCAAAACTTTCATAAATATTTTACATGCTTTTATTTCTCATAACATTGTCATCAACACCTACTTAAATTATATGGGAGAAATAGTGAAATAGAACAGGTTAACTAATTTCTTCCAAATGGAGAATATAAATTTTGTATGATATAAATTTTCAGCATTTCTACAGCCTAAATTGCTTTTCCACATTATTTATAAAGAATGAGAATTCCATCTGTCTTGTACTCAGCAGTTAAACAGAAATTATTTTCCGTTGCACAGTATTCAATTTCCATACTACATGAAATTATTGGATTTTATTTCTGTATTACATATGATGTATAAATAATATCCCAATCTCACTACTGAACCCTCATGTATGATGAAATTAATATATTCTCTTTAAAACTTGCAGTTATCATGATGGCACAGAAACTGATCTTTGCAGAGTCTCCATGTTTCTCCATAGCTTGTTTTTCTAAGATCACGCTGCAGCCTCTGAAAATATATTTTTAAAAATGAGGCACATCCAAATCGGGAAATACAGTTCTTAATGTTATTACAGAAAAACTTCACTTATTCCTAAATATGACAGTAACATATTTTGAGAGATCTCCTAACATAAAAGAAATATTTTGTAGGTGTTTTCATTTGTCTTGACATACTGAAAACTGTGATAAGTTTGTTAAACCAGAGCCTGCTTATTTAATCTCACCACAAGCACACTGCAGAAACTCTGGCTCTGCAGATAATATAGCAAAGAGTGATTATGTTGTAATTATCTCCTCTCACCAATATCTACTGATTTCAATAAATTTGCATCCTTACAATAGTGTCAGGGAAAGAATCAGACTTTGTTCTTAAACAAAGCAGATCCTTGTTTAAGGAGAGGAACATGAGTACCCATCTCAGATGCTCTGTGAATCTCTTTGTTTCTAGCATGAACAATTCATTTTCTGAGCTACTTCATGGTATAATGATGCCACCTTATTCACCTCACCTTATTCACCCAAAGCAAAATGATTTCATGTAAATTATGCTTCAGAGAAAAACATTTTGTAAGTCCACAGCAAAGACCTTTCCTTGGGTTTAAAGGTTTGGAGAAAAACAAACTCATAAATACACACTAACATTGTCAACCAATGAAAATGTGATTTGTTAAACATTTTGTGTTCTACCTCAAGAAGAGGAGAATACATTAAAAATCTGTCAGAAGAATATTGACAGACTTTCAAATGAACATTCAGTTTTTCCTGAATGTCTTACCCTTAAAAAACAGCACAAGCAGAAATATTATAGAGCTGCCACATTTATAGATTCTTAGTAAATGTAAACTTCAAAACTTTTACCTCAATTTATGGAAAAGAATATATGCTAATCCAAATTATTATTTCGGCAAGATTTACAGTATCTTTGAAATGTCAAGCTGGTCTTTCATGCTGGCTCCTCTTCCTTTTCTTCAATTTATAATGAAAAAATAAATACTTGTGGAAATACCCAGTCTCTCCAATGAATATTCAAACCATAGAAGCTTTTATGGATAGTTTGCTGAAAACATTTTGGACTAAAGGACATAAGGAGACACAAGGGATAAAATCCCTTAGGTATGTATTTGCCATAAATGCATGTGTTTATAATTATGAAAGTAAAGCCTATATCAATAAAGGGACCTTTTGAGTTGATTAAGGACCTATTTCATTCATCTCTTTAGATTATGCTGTAAGACTTTTGTAATGAAGCAGCACTGATGAATTCAATGTATTTTTGGTTTCTCTTTCCTCTAGGAAAATTTCCTTCAACATTAATTTTTTTGATTATATGTAATGTGTTAAAAATGTGGAATTGTGGGCTGGGTATATGGCCTAGTTGCAAGAGTGCTTGCCTCGTATACATGAGGCCCTAGGTTCAATTCCCCAGCACCACATATGCAGAAAATGGCTGGAAGTGGCACTGTGACTCAAGTGGCAGAGTGCTAGCCTTGAGCAAAAAGAAGCCAGAGACAGTGCTCAGGCCTTGAGTCCAAGTGCCAGGACTGGCCAAAAAAAAAAAAATTGTGGAATTGTTTATCATTGATTGTACCAATATGCTAAAGGCATGTATCAATTCTTTATTCATTGATACTAATCATCAAAATTACTGAAATTATCATGGAGGATTGAAGTTATTTCTTCTTTATTTAGATATGACCATCTGAAATTTAAAATTTGTAAGTACTATTTTGTATAGTTATTGACTTGTGTTAATGGATGAAATTTAAGAAATACCATAATAAATAGTATTTTTGTCCAATCCTTTGTGTGTTTCTTTTTTGTTTTGTCACACTCAGTCTTTTCAAAAAGAAATATAGGAAAGAGTACTAGGATGCAAAGAGATGTTACATAAACCATAGTTCTCAGTTTATGCTGGGAAATATTCATATGTGTCTACAGGCTTGTACTACAGATTTACTTATTTATTTTAATGTTTTACCTAACTATGGCCTTCATCACTGTATTTCATACATGTACAGAATGTACTTTGGTACAAAACATACCATATTTGTATTTCTGAGTCTTTGCCTATTTTTCTCAACCCTATACACTTTAAATAGTTTGGATGGCTAAGTGTAGGATGGATTCCTTTGTTATATGTAGAAATACAATATCTGTTATCTGTAGAAATACAATAATTTTAATCATGGTGAAAGTGTTTATATAGAAGTGTTAATATATCATCACAAACACAACAGGGAAATAATGTAAATATTTAAAAGTAGCACAATGAGTCAAATAAAATAATAAATTTCAGTTTATTTCCAGTGTCTTTAGTAATTAATTTGTAGCACAGTCATTTCTAGGAGAAAAAGAATATTAAAAAAAAAAAAAAACGGAAATCGCCCATATCATTTTCTGGCTCAGTCACCTTGGAGGACATATGTCACAAGGATGAGGGTAGTGTATTACTAATTGCACAGAGGACGTGCATTATAAGAAGAAAGAATTGGCTCATTGATGCGAATTCAAAATATTCCTGAAGAATATTCCACTAGGTGTGTGCCAATCAATAAGTAATGTAGTCTGCAGAACAGAAGCAGGGGCATCCTGTGAAGGAGAGACAGCACAAACAAAGCCCCAATCATGAGAGCAACTTACAGAATGACCTAGCAACAAGAAACATGGGAGGAAACCGTAGCTCCCGTTTCTTTGCCAACATTCTCAGTTAAATGGTCACACACATTTTCCAGAATCACCTTTTGCAATGAAGAAATATATCTAACCAGGCATGACAGTGGTCACCTATCATGCCAGCATTCTAGAGAAAGAAGAGTTGGATGATAACTGAGATATATTCCAAAGTCGTGTCTCATAAAGCTATGAGAAAAAAAAAGAAAAAGAAAGATAACAACTCAGTAATATCTCATTTCACAGGTGTTATACAACTGAAGCTCAGACTGAGAACAAACTTGCAGAATTTAGAGATTAAAAACTGAGTCAACAAATACCCTGATCCCCAGTACCCAAAATGGTTTAATATCACACAACACATTCTTCAGAATTGTCACTTCTGATATCAGCAAACCAGACCTCAACTAATGTTTGGAAGATTTCTGACTAACATGTGAGAAGGATGGGTTTTTATTGCTCAGAAAACTGAGTGTCCTGTAATTTCTTTGAAAGGAGAATCTGAAGGATGGAAGATGTGTCTCATTAGACATGTTTGTTTTCCATTTTGGTGCAGGTGATGGAAACCATGTCCTATACATATTAACCATGCTTTGTAACACAGAGGAAGATATCCAACCATTAGAGGTGCTCTAGGAGAAAATTTCTTGCACTCTTCAGATTTACCTACTTAAACCTGGACTATTTGTGCCATTTTATACAGAGATTTCAGTTGGTATCGTGGGGTCCAACTTCAGACTTGTAACATAACACATGAGCCCGTAACATGAGTCAAAATCCAGAAAGAAGGCTCCAATGTTTCTTTTTTGTGGTATCTCTAATAAAAATTACCCTGAGAGTGAAATAAAACACTTTGTTTATTTCAATCTTGAATGTGACATTCGCCACCACACCTTCCCCATAGCAATTTTCATCTCCTTGTTTCTTAGGGTATAGATGAGAGGATTTAGCATGGGGGCAATCACAGTGTAAAACACAGAAATTTCCTTATCCATATTTTTACCACCTGCAGGTAGGATATAGATATAAATACAGGGCACAAAAAATAGAACCACAACCATTATGTGAGAGCTACAGGTGGAGAGAGCTTTGCGACGCCCTGCAGATGATCTTGTCCTGAGTTTATATAAAATGAGTACATAAGAAGCTAAAAGCACAGTAAATATGGCAACTACTACTGTCCCGGAATTTGCAATCACTAAGATACTAACCACACGGATATCTTTACAAACAAGTTTCAAAAGGGGCTTGATATCACACATGTAGTGATCGATCACATTAGGGCCACAGAAAGGCAAATTCAGTACCATGAGCAACATAGCAATAGAATGCCAAAAACCAAGTGCCCAGGCCACAGCGATCAGCAGGTGACACCTCTTCCGGTTCATGATGAGCATGTAATGCAGGGGCTTGACAATGGCCACATAACGGTCAAAAGCCATGCACACCAAGATAAAAATTTCTACTCCTGCCAACCAATGGGATGTGAACAACTGGGTCATGCAGTTTTTATAAGAAATATTTCTTCTTTTGGCAGCTAAGTCTCTGATAAGCTGAGGAGCCACCGCGGATGTATAGCAGAGGTCCATGAGGGAAAGGTGGCAGAGAAAATAATACATGGGATGTTCCAGGAGATGGCTGCAGGAGATTGTGAGGAAAATGATGCTGTTTCCCATTAAGACCGCCAGGTAGCAAAGCAGGAACAAGAAAAAGAGCACTAGTTCTGTTTGCCTACTTTGAAATAGTCCTTTGAAAACAAATTCTGTGACATTCTGTTTTTCCATGAAGTGAAGCTGAGTTCTATAATCCACAGAAGAAACCTAATTTATCTGAAGTCATCCAGGATATAATACATCTTTGAAAGTCTCCTTTAAATTTGGTAGTGATGAAATGTAGTCAGAGAAAATGCATCGCAAGTCTCATCCTATTATTTATTCATGTGTTTATGTATCTATTTCAGCTATTGTTATTCTGAAAGTTAAATGCAAAGCAGAGCTTTCTGCCCAGCTCTGCACAATGTGAGCAACACTTACAAGCCAGAAAAGGTTAATCTTTAAACTCCTTTGTTCTAAAATACATCACTATATACCTAGTAATATCTGTTAAAAAGAAAAAAAGATTTTATACCTTAAAACTTTATAACTGTTTTACATTCTTTTAATTTTCATAAAACTTTCTTAAATACTTTCTTCACTTTGTCTGAAAGAAAGAATTAAATTAAATAAGAAGTATTTAATTTCTCTCCAAGGAAAAGGTATTGGAGCAGACCTATGATATAAATTTATATCTGAAACCCAGTTATACAATCAAAGCTTTGATTCCACATTAACCATGAAGAAGTCGAGATCCAACAATTTTCTCCTCCTGCAATTAAATAGAAATTATTTTATATTATGTAGTCTCCAGTTTCCTAACTGCCTCAAATCAAAGTTGCATTTTCATTTTACACATAATGTACAAAAGTATTCCCATCTCACTAATAAGATCACATGTATAATTTAGTTTATATATACACACATATATGTATGTGTGTATATATGTATATATACAAATGTGTGTATATGTATGTATATATACATACATGTATACACTTAAACACACACAAACACATATATGTGAAATGATCTGTCTGGCACTGAAAGAGCCTGGTTTGTGGGGGAGAGCTCTAGTGCTTCTCCATAGTTTGCTTGTACAATGTCAGGACCCCGAATCACTAGAAATAAAAAGAAATTGAGGCAGCAATGATGGGCATCTAAGTACTAACATACTATTCTTTTATTATAGAAAAAGTTTACCTTATTCCTAAAAATGATAGTAGCATATATTGAGAGAGCATATTTTGAGATAACTCTTGCCATTTAAGAAAAATCTCTGATTTCTCTGACAAGTTGAAGGTCCTCATGTGATTCTTAATATACCTGCTTATTTACTCTCACCATCAGAACAGTGCAGACAACCTGATACTGTGGATATGGCAGCAAAAATAGATTTCATTGAAATTGTATCCTCTCACCCTCTACTGTTCTCAATAAATTTTCACCCTTTCAATGGAAGCACCTTTCCAATCTGCCTAGAACCAAATAGTGCTCTAGGCAGTTCCTTGTTTAAGGAGATGAGGACAAACCCCTATCTCAGATACTCTATGAATTTCTGTTCCTAGAGTGAACAACATTCATTCTCATTTCCTTGCCTGATTCACCCCAAAGCAAAATGGTTTCTTGTAAATTATTCTTGAGGAAAAAACCTTGTCAAGTCCACAGAACAGGCCTGCCCCTGGCTGCTATGGTTTGGAGATGAACAGACACTTGTGTATATATACCTATATTATCACCTATTGAAGACTTCAGTTAAGAATGTTGTGTGCTCTAGAACTTATAGGCACAGGTAGGAACTTCCTGAACAGAGTCCCAGGGACACAAAAGATAGGGGAGAGACTCAACAAATGGGACTAACAAAATAAAAAGTTTCTGCACAGCTAAAGACATAGCCACTAAACTAGAAAGACAACCAACCATATGGGAAAGGTCTTCACCAGCACAGCAACAGACACAGGCTTAATATCTGTCATCTACAGAGAACTCAAAAAACTAAACCCCTCCAAACACAATAAACCAATGATTAAATGGGCAACGGAGCTAAAGAGAGATTTCATAGGAGAAGAAATAAAAATGGCAAAGAAACATATGAGGAAATGTTCAACATCCCTGGCAGTAAAGGAAATGCAAATAAAAACAACCCTGAGATACCACCTCATTCCAGTTAGAATGGCCTATACTCTTAACTCAGGCAATAACAAATGCTGGAGGGGATGCAGGGAAAGAGGAACCCTTCTCCACTGTTGGTGGGAGTGCAAATTAGTACAACCACTTTGGAGAACAATATGGGGATTCCTGAAAAAAACTCAGCATAGACATACCCTATGACCTAGCCATACCACTCCTAGGTATCTATCCTGAACAACAGGTCTCAGGATACCATAAAGACATCTGCATATCCATGTTTATCACTCTACAATTCACAATAGCCAAAATATGGAAACAACCCAGATGCCCCACTACAGATGAATGGATCCAAAAAATGTGGTACCTGTACACAATGGAATACTACATAGTGATTAGAAATGATAAAATATTGGTATTCGCAGGGAAATGCTTAGAGCTTGAACAAATAATGTTGAGCCAGACAAGCCTAGAACACAGAGAACAAAGGGGCATGGTCTCCTTGATATATGACTGTTTGGGGTGGGTGAACAGTAGAGACCAGGTCTGCAAAATAGCAAACTTCTTTCAAATTTCCACATGTTTGGGTCAGTGACTTTACATTATGTATCTAAAACCAAACAACTACTAAACAAACACAGAAAGGTCTAGGATAGACCTACCAGTAGGTCATAATAGCTCATCAGTTATGTATACATGATTATATAAGATGAGGATAAGCAAAAAGAACTCCAAGAGAAGGATACAGGAGTATTCTATTGTTGTCATTACATTTAATGTTCTAGGTGAATTTCCTTTGCATACCCTACGTGGTTACTGTATATGATTTTGGTACGCTGGATATTGTATATATGCTTACCTGAACTAGGGAAGGGAAATAAAAATGAGGGTGTAACAGATAAGACAAGAAATGCACTCACTACCTTGTAATGTAACTGTACCCCCTTTGCACATCACCTTGTCAATAAAATTTAATTAAAAAAGAATGCTGTGTCCTGCCACATGAAGAGTAACATTATAATACATTAAAATACAAAGGAAATATACTGAACACATAGGGAAATTGATAGACTCTCAAATTATCATTTAATTTCTCCTGAGTATCTTACTCTTAAAAAGAAACACAGGAGAAATGTTACAGAACTCCAAATTTCGTGTATTATTAGTAAGTCTAAATGCCAAATATTTTACCTCAATTTAAGAAAATTAATACGGTCTCATCCTGATTGTTATTTCTGCCAGGATTTGCAATGTTTTTGGACTGCCATGTTGGACCTTCATCCTGGCTCCTATTCCTTTTCTTCAATTTTGATATGAAACAGTAAATTGATGTGGAAGCACCCAGTCTCTACCATGAACCACGAAACAATAGATGCTTTTATAAATGGGTTGCTGACAATATTTTGATATAAAGGCCATAAAGAGACACAAGGGACAAACTCCCATAGGCTTACATTTGCAACAAATGCATGTCTATTTATAATTATGACTAGGTCAATACCAACACAGGGACCCTTTGAGATGATTTTAAGACCCTCTTTCTTTTATCTCTTTGGGATATGACATAAGCGACACAGACTTTTATAATGATACAGCATTGACAAAATGAGTAAGTCTTTTCTTTCTCTTTCCTTTTAGGAAAATTTCCTTAAGCATTGAGTATACTGATTATTTAACATGTTAAAAATGTTGAATAGGCAAGTCACAGAAGAGAACCACAAGAGCCCAATAGCTATACCCTTATGAACACATAAGATGATGCTAAGTGAAATGAACTTCAGGTTATGGAAACTATTGTTATACCACTGTTGTAACTACTTTCAAAGTGTTATGTGTAACCATAGCTTCTATTATTGATGATCTTCTTGTATCCCCTTCCTGTGGTTGTACCTGCACTATCTCTGTATCTTATCTGAGTACATTGGAAACCATGTATACTGGTAATAGAACTAGGAAATTGAAAGGGAATACCAAAATCGAGAGACACTGGGTAAAAAAGACAAACGACTACTAAAGCAATATGTGCAAAACTGTTTGGTGTAAATGAACTGAACAACTCTTGGGGGGGAGGGGGAGGGGGAGGGGGAGGGGGAATGAGGGAGGAGGTAACAAACAGTAAAAGAAATGAATCCAATGCCTAATGTATGAAACTGTAACCTCTCTATACATCATTTGAAAATAAAAATGAAAAAAATGTTAAATGGTTCACCATGGGCTAAAAACACAACTATTAATACTGTATTCACTGATACTTATCTTCAGAATTGTGGAAAATACTACCTTGTTATTTAAGTATGAACAATGGAAATTAGTAGTGATAAGTATCATTCATGTGTACTTAATACAGTAGTAGTATATGCTTAATATAGTAGTAAAGGAATGACTAGACACAAGAAGAAGTCACAAAAATAGGGGTTTTTTTTGCTCATTTGTTTGTGTGTTCTTTTTTGCTTTGTTTTATCATACCCAGTCTTATCAGAAAGAAAGGTTGTACAGTGTCTATAGCATGCCACGGGAAGAAGTTATATAAATTATAGTTCATAGTTTGTTTTTTTCTTTTGGTAATTGTGGAGCTTGAACTCGGGGCCTGGGCCTTGTCCCTGGGATTTTTGCTAAAGGCTAGCACCCTACTATTTTCAGCCACAGTTCCACTTCTGGTTTTATGGTGGTTAATTGGAGATGAGACTCATGCATTTTCCTGCCTAGGTTGGCTTTGAATAGTGATCCTCAGATCTCAGCCTCCTGATTAGCTAGAATTGCAGGCATAAGCCACCAGTGCCTGGCCAGAAATTCTTAATCCATATATGTTTACTTATAACAAAGCCTCAATAATCTCCCGTGAATTGTCTCATTCTTTAATCTATCAGTGTTTAAATTTGACTGACATAGAACATCATCAATAGTAGAAACTACAGATACACTTCCTGTGGTTGTATCTACACTATCTCTGTAATCTTATCTGAGTATATTGGAAACCATGTATACTGGTATTAGAACTAGGAAATTGAAAGGGAATACCAAAATCGAGAGACACAGGGTAAAAAAAAAGACAAACAACTACAAAAGCAATACTTGCAAAACTGTTTGGTGTAAGTGAACTGAACACCTCATGGGGGGAAGGGAAAGGGGGAGGAGGGAGGGGGGTATGAGGGACGAGGTAACAAACAGTACAAGAAATATATCCAATGCCTAACGTATGAAACTGTAACCTCTCTGTACATCAGTTTGATAATAAAAATTTGAAAAAAGAATTTGACTGACATAATATCAACTAGTACAATAAGGATAACATACTGCATTTGGGCCTTACTATTGCAATTATAATAATTCCATGTTAGATATGAATTACTAAAAGTAGTTAATTCATAGGATTATTGTCATACCCTAAATTAGAAGGGATCAACTTAGAATCCTAAAGTATATTTTAGCAAAACAGTACTAAATGTAACTATCAAGCCTACAATGTCTTGCAAAGATCAAAGGGCTCTTTGCGGAGGATGAATTTTCTATTCCCTGCTGGCATTAACATAAACATTTTATAAAAACCCAGAGTTATCCAAGTTACTGAACAGGAGTTGCCCTAGTTTCTTTATGCTGTGCTAGATAGTGGGGCGCTTCTTTAATGATTGAAATATGGAATGTTTCACAGAGTCAGGGAGAACAAATATGATCAAATATGAGAGACACAATTATCTACCAATGAAAATTTATCCTAGAGAAAAATCTGCCATTTTGTGCATATAGGACACAGCAAAAAAATCTAGAAATAAAGAACAATAATCATCCCCAAAGAAGCATACAGAGATTTGGAGTTTTTTTCACATTTTTATTCACATCAAATATGTTTTTCAGGGAGTTTCAATCAGATATGTCCATTGTACACATACTGTCTCCAGATTAGACTAAACCCCTTGTCACTCTCTTTTGTTCCTCCTCCCGCTTTTCTGAAACCTGATGGAAGTCCTCAGAGCTATGAACTTTCTTCTTGGCATGATCTTTATAGTATATCAAAAGCTGTGGTAGGTGATGATTTTATTTTCTTTGTTATTATTTTTGTTGTTGTTGTTATCCATTACCTTTAAGTAGTTCTTCAGAAGGGTTTCAATTCAACATGTCAGTTTATGAGTACAATGCAACTTGATCAATGTCACCCCTTTCATCATTCTTCCCCATCTTTCCCAACCAACCATTCCCTTGATTTTCTTAGTTCAATGTTCACATATACACATCGAATATTATGACTTCATTCCCTTCACCTTCCTCTCTTCATTCATATATTCCCCCATCATGACACCTCAATTACCAACTTTCTGGTTGCCGGGCTAGATTTACCTCCCCCCGGTGCGGGGATGCTAAGCTTACTCCCTTATTAGTGCTCCCCTTTTCACCCTCTCCCCTGGGCACTCGACCAGCAGGCGGCCAAGGTGGAGTGAAGGGACACGGGCAATCCTAAAGTGCACATGGCCAAAGGAGATCCCCTTTTCCTCCCTCCTTACCCACCAAGGAAGCCAGGTGCAGACAGATCTCGGAGACACTTCGGAGAGCAATCCAATTTAATCAGGAGGGACTCACAGTAATATAGTAGTGATGATGAGGATTGAGCATGAGCTGGCGATAGGCTGGCGAGCTTGTCCATCCAAGAGCAGCTCCCAAGGACCTCCCTCATGGGCTAACGTCACTTCCCATAGTATCACCCTCTGGGCAAAGCTCGTGAAAGGGGAGCACACGTGCTCGCTGGCACAAGGTGGGGGATGGTCTCAAAGCTACCCCTTCTGGTTCTGGACCCAGAAGGAGATAGGTGTGGCTCACTTCCACACTGCCCCAGGGCTGGGGGAAGGGCGGCGTCTCAGGAGTGCTCTCCTCGCCCTTCCTCCCTTAAGACCAAGATGAATCACCAACACCTGGTATTCAGTTGGTTAGACTGTAAGTAAATTATTAAAGGAGTTACGACCCTGGAATACTCCCATGCATTTGCCATACTTTCCTTAATTCATTTGTGTACACGTGCATATGTTTTCATGCATATTTATAAATGATACTTAACTTCCACATGAGAAAAAAATATGCATCCTTTGTGTGTCTTTGGGCCTGGCTTATTTCACTTATCATGTTTTTTTCACGTCCATCCTTTTCTTTGTGAAGGATGTAATGTCATTCTTCCTGATAGATGAGCAATATTCCATTGTGTATATACATATAGGAATATATGTATGCATTTATAAACATATATTATGCTTTGAATATATATATACTAGCCATTGATTTTATTTAGTTTTCATTGCCTTCTAGGAACTTTTTAAAACATTTTTATTGTTATTGTAAATATAAGTCAGATAAAGAGTACTTTTCTTTTGGACACTCTTCCCTTACTCTCTCACAGCTTTTCCCTCCCAGTCCCATAAAGAATTGTATAGTTCATTTTTCAACATAGTGTCTAGGGTGTATCATTGCTGCATTTGCTCATCATTTGTCTCACCATTTCTGTGTCTCCCCTTACCATCCCAAAGACAGATAAACAAAGAAGACAAAAGGAAGAAAATGAAAAAATAAAAAAAAAATCAACATCAACAAAGAAGGAAAAAATGGAATTCTATATACACATCAGAAAGAATGAGATTGTAACATTCATAAGGAAAGAAAAGATTTGGGGGAAAATGTATTAAGCAAAGTAAGCCAGGCCAAGAGAAACATAGGCTGCATGGTAACTAGACTGTGTCTATCAATATACAAGTAGACACTGGATGGTAAAAGATGAAAAACACACTAGTACATGATAAATTATACAGGACTCTAGGCATTCACACTGTGAGACCAAAGGCAGATATTCTTGGGAGAGGATCACATAGGTGCAATACATCTGTTTATCTGACTATAAAATAACATTGATCAACATGTACTCTAGGAATGTTTATTTTTATTTTCTCACCTATTTCTTCACTGTCTCCTATAATTTCTTTATTTGCATAATTTCCTTTGTTTCTGAATTGTTCTTCAATTCCATTATGTTAGATCAACTTTGTACAACTTGCTGATTTTTCTACATAAAACTGAAGCAAAGTAACTGGTGTGTGTATTCACATCCTTATCAAATGGAAGGAAACAATGATCAAACCTCAAATTAATCTTACAGTAAAAGGTACTATGAAAAGATGTATTAACTTGACTTCTTCTAGATTAATAAGTTTATTTAAAGTGATTTTAATACTGTTCCACTATGTTATCTGAAACAAAATTCTTGCTCCACAACTTTTTCATGGCATTTTTCACTTCTGTATTCCTAAGCGTATAAATCAGAGGATTGAGTAAAGGTGTGCCAATTGTATAAAAGACAGAAATCATCTTGTCCATGGGAAAGGTGGTTGCAGGACGAGTGTATATAAATATGCAAGGTACAAAGAATAAGATGACCACGAGGATGTGGGAGATACAGGTGGAGAGGGCTTTTCTCCTGCCTTCAGCACTGTGGTTCCTTAGAGAATGCAAGATGACAACATAGGAGAATATTAGTATGACAAAACTCACTGTACAAATGGCCCCACTATTGGACACCAGAAGGAGGTTGATCACGTAAGTGTCTGAGCAGGCAAGGTTCAACAAGGGCTCTAAGTCACAGAAAAAATGATCAATCACATTGGGACCACAGAAAGGCAAACTCAAGGCCAGGAAAATCTGAACTAGAGAATGCACACAGGAACCCACCCAGGCCACAGCCACCAAAATACTACAGACCCTGTGGCTCATGATGGTTGTGTAGTGCAGGGGCTTACAGATGGCCACATAGCGGTCAGCGGCCATGAGGATAAGGATGAAGATCTCCAGGCAGCCAAAGAAATGCAATGAAAAGACTTGGATTATGCATTCACTGAAAGAGATGGTGGCTGTCTTCAAAAGGGCATCCACAATTGTTCTAGGAGCTATGGACGTGGAGAAGCAGGTATCAGATAGGGATAAATAGAAAAGGAAGAAGTACATTGGACTCCGAAGGGCCTGGCTGGTCTTGATGGTAGCAATAATCAACAAGTTACCCAATAGTGTTCCCAAATAAAAAATCAGGAAAATTGCAAATACTACTTTTTTTCTAAATAGATCTTGGGTCAATCCAAGTAGAATGAATTCAGTCACATTGTTATTCAGATGCATGGTTTCATGAATGAGAAGAGGTGAATCTAAAATGGAAAAGATAATAGATCTTATTTTCCTTATAACAGAATATTTTAAGTAAATTAATTCACAATGTTCTGTGAGATTATGAAATATTAGGGAAAAATGAATGTTGCTATCTGCTGTAGTTTCTTAATGTCATCTTTACTTTGTCTATAATTCTATTTATTTTATATTTTTATTGAAAAGGTGATGAGCAGAGGTTACAGTTACATAAGTAAGGCCATGAGTACATTTGTTTTTAATCATTATTACCCCATCCTTCATTATTTCCCACTTACCCCTCTTTAATACTCTCCCGCCAAGTAGTAAGGTTTATATCCAACGTAGTGCCAAGTGAGTATCAATGTTGTCTTTGTTCATCTTTGTCTTTCCATTTCTGTGATTCTCTTTCCTTTCTACATATCAAATAACCTTATATGCAAGATACAAGGTACAGAAATGTAAGAGAAATGAAAAAAAACTACATGCAAGACATAATAAGAACCTCTTATTTCCATATATTGGAGTTGGTGTTGATGCACTTCATTATATATGGTAGTATGCACTAAGCAATTGGGTTATTGAGATCCTCTGTTAAGAATATCATAGACATATTCTAGTTCTTTGACAATACTACAGAAAGGAATAGGAGAAACACTTGGGCTCCTTGGCACAGGTCGAAACTTTCTTAATAGAGACCCAGAAACACAACAAATCAAAGAAAGGCTGGATAAATAGGATTGCATAAAACTACAGAGCTTCTACACAACAAAGTTCATAGCTAGCAAGATAAACAGAAAGCCCACAGATTGGGAAAAGACCTTCAGCAGCCATACAACAGACAAGGGCTTCATATTTAAAATATACCTACAGCTTAAGCAATTAAATTCCCCAAAAGCAAACCCCTAAAGAAACAACCATCCCATTAAAAAGTGAGCCAAAAACTTTAAGAAATATTTTTCTGAAGAGGAAGTATGAATGGCTAAGAGACACATGAAGATATGTCCAACATATCTGGCTATAAAAGAAATGCAAATCAAAACAATATTGTCCATGATTTGTCTTAGCCATTTTGTATCATTTTGAGTCCAAGTGAAGTTATGAATGTGATAATACAGTCTCATAAATCTCTTTAAAGACAACCCTTTGTTTACTGTGACATGAGTCAGATTAATTTCCCCTTTAGCTCGTATAAAGTTTATTAGTGTGAATCCATCTGAAAACTTTCCTCAAGTACCTTCATTTTAAAAAATATCTCATAGCATGAAGTTGCTTGCTTATCACTTATCATCAATAATCTGTTTGATTGTATTTTAGTTTACTAATAAAAATGCAAGGTCAATTTCATAAAATGTTTTTTTCTGTTCTATATCACATACTCATTATAATTGTTATTACAGCTGTATATTATTTAGAACTACATTCCATATTCCACTTCTCTTTACCCTTTCCAACATGTGAGTTGCAAAGTTGAACCACAATGCTTGATTCTTTTAATAATATGTGTCAACCTTTAAGGTACCTTTATGACATTTCCTACTTGCCATAAATGAATCCTCTTCTATAGTTCACAGTATTTCAAAACTCCCCAGTTGTCTTTCCCTTTATCCTTCCTATTAAAATCAAGCATCTAGCAAGTCAGAGTACCAAGAATATATTTCTACATTGAAGAGGTGTTTGGAATACTTAATATGTTGTATCTTCTTTCAACTTTTTACTTAATCACTTTAGAGTTCTGATTGATCTGTGCAATATGATTTCCAGACAGTTGGCACAAAACAGTTATTACTTGAGGGTAGCAACATAAATTTCAGTAACTGAACTAATTCAACTGGCTTTCATTCCTGAAAAACGTATGATCATTCAAGTTTGAATTTTGACTTTTAACAAATTTTAATGCTTAACAAATTTCATTCTCCAGTTACAGAAAGGAGTATAATCATAAGTTTATTTCCAAACACAAAACCTTTTCCTTTTGGTCAAGATGATGTTTGAAGGAATCCTAGGCAAGTGGAAATATAAACCAAAAAGATATGCATGTAAATATAACATAGAAGTCTCTATCTATTACATTCTGCATAGCCTTTTCAGAAATTCAACTACTTTGAATGATGTGTTTTGTTAACCCACTTTTGAGACTAAATGGATGAAATAGGCACAATTTTTGTACGATTTTAAGAAATTGTTATCTTTAGGTTGTTGTACAAAGGAGTTGCCATTTAACAAAGCAAGTATATGAATACAATATATCTTGCTCAAGGTCACCTCCTTTAGACATTCTTGCCCATCTTTCCCTCTACCCTCCTCTTTCCTCACTCTTCTTCATTGTGTAGAACATAGAATGAAATCTTGACTGCATTCTCCCCTTCTTCTATCAGTCTACACAAATTTTGCCTCTTTTCTGGTGAATTTTAATCTTATTGTACTTCCAAAAAATTGCTGGGAAATGCAGTCTCTGGTGGAGTTACATATTTTTAAGGAGCTAAAGAAACAAAAACTCATCTTAGTAAAAAAAATAATAACCTCATTATACTTAATGGACTTGAATAAAGATTGAAACTACAAGGGATTTGATACAAAATTTGAAAGAATTTTTTCCCTTTAAATATAGTCTGTTTTGTCATCTACAATATCCTATGATCTAGGAAAGAAGGGATATGTTTTTGAAATCAAATACTTAATGGAATCTATTAGAATCAGAAGAGATTCACTATGGAACAATGATATTAATTCACATTTTTGCATGCATACACATATATAGTCCAACATCCATTCAAACCCCGCCCCCCAGGAAGAAACCTTCACTAATCTCTCAAAGGCCTCTCACAGCAAAATGAGTTAGAGTTGTCTGAAGATAGATTAGCTCTAGAAATATATCACATCATCTAAGAACTGATATGATTCACTCAATTCTTTAAACAATGTTCACATCTTCAGAAGAATTACAGTTTTGAATCAATATTATGTTGGTGCGGTAGAAGAGCAGCTTAAAAATAGTCATGTAGACAGACAAGGATGAAATACAGAGTGCTACAAGGCCACTTTGGTGCCTCATTAAGATTTTGGGACCCTCTTCTGTACATATTACCATCCCCTAACTCAGACTCTTGTCTTTGGTGAAACTCTACAGTCACTTAGTTCTACTATTTTCTACTAATTTCTACTATTGGTCAACTTGTGTCTCATACAACTGTATTCTTTAATGTCAACATTAAAGCATTGTCATCTACTCTCTTTAAGCTCCTCAATCTGTGCAACAAAATACCATGACTTGTGCCCAGAAGAATCTGCATCACATCCAATATCATCGCAGTGGCTCTGACTACCTGGCTTCTCCAAAGGTCATGAAATTTCTCTTCAGTTATTCTTTTCTGTAAATACATAACACAGAGAAGGAGTGGTGTATATGAGGAAGGGAGGATAGAGAGAGACATGACAGAAGTATGGACCAGAGGAAATGCTTAGGGAAGGGGAAGTTATTTACATATTTTCAGGAACTCCTTTCCTACACCCATTCTGTTTCACCTGTCATATTTCTCCAAACAATGTGCAGCCTAAAATAAATCACCTTATTGATGTCCTAGAAATTTGAGGAAAATAATCATTCAACTTTACAAAATAAGTGTTACAAAGGCTTTCTGCTACATATTATTCTCTTACAATACCACTTGGGAAATATTGAGGAGGTACTCATTGTAGGCTATGTCATGTAGTCTATGAGGTACTGTAGTGGATTCAAAGCTGTCACTTAGAGAAGGGCAGGTGTGTGTTCCCCAAAGGTTTTATGAAAAATCCATACCTACACCCAATCTTTCTCTCATTTCTAACATAGCCAGACTCTTCTATTTTCTGAACACCCCATCACCTAGGGAGGAATTAATTGCCAAATTCACATTTTCCAATTCTTATCATCTAACGACTTTTTAGTAGTTTCTAAGTAGCAAATGAGCCATTCCTTTTCCACTCAACAACAAATGCATTCATGCCCTTGTTGCAGTAAGAAGGGTTCAAAAAGATTGTATTTTCCTCTTATTTGGTTCTGATACTAGCAGTGATCTCAAATCGTTTTTCTATACCTTTCAGGGAGTACATGGAATAGTACAGTCATAAGACATGCTTTATGGAAATAAATTAGAAAAATATGCTTTTTTGTTCAATAGTGAGGCCTTTCTATTTACAAAGATGGCAGTAATCTTTCCCTTACCTGTTAGAAGACTGCATAAGTTGCATGTATGACTGTGACTATATATTAGCATCCTCCTGGCAGAGCACTAAAAATGTCTCTCTCTCTATTCCAGGGAGAATATTTTAAGACACAATGATGGAAGGTACTAGCCTCCTAGAAAGTATTATTCCCTATTAATTTCCCTTCATTAATATGAAAGTCACTAACATGGCAACTGTGAAATCAAACTTTAGTGTTTTAAATGTAGACTCTAAGAACAACACCAAGCCAATCTTCCTTGAAACAACCAAATCTAAAAAAGGTTCTACATGACAGGTACATTGATAAGGAAGAGATTGTAAGAGAACAAAGATAAGGGAAAAAATTATGTCCTTTGTAAAATAGGAAATAGATCATTAGAAAATAATTCTAATCAGTGGTCTGTATGGGGGCCCATCCAATACCAGGAGACATAACATTGTATGGCTCTCAATTTATTCCCAAGCAGAATCTAGGGAAGGCTGTTGTATTCTTTTTTTTTTTTTTTTTTTTTACAGTCCTGGGCCTTGGACCCAGGGCTTAAGCACTTTCCCTGACTTCTTTTTGCTCAAGGCTAGCACTCTGCCACTTGAGCCACAGCTCCACTTCTGCCCATTTTCTATATATGTGGTGCTGGGGTATTGAACCCAGGGCTTCACGTATACGAGGCAAGCACCCTTGCCCCTAGGCCATATTCCCAGCCCCAGCTGTTGTATTCTTTTTTTTGGCCAGTCCTGGGCTTGTACTCAGGGCCTGAGCACTGTTCCTGGTTTCTTTTTGCTCAAGGCTAGCACTCTGCCACTTGAGCCACAGTGCCACTTCTGGCCATTTTCTGTATGTGTGGTGCTGAGGAATTGAACCCAGGGCCTCATGTATACGAGGCAAGCACTCTTGCCAGTAGGCCATATCCCCAGCCCCAGCTGTTGTATTCTTAAACAAGAGGCTTTGCTCTCTCGAATTTAAACATCTGCTCTACAGAAATAAATATAAGTAGAAATTCAGGACCTCATAAAAGTACCCTCAGCACTGATTGCAAAGAAATCAATATCCCACAGTTGTACAAAACATATTCCATTGGTTTTGCTGTCATGTTCATTTTTTAAGTTTTTTTTAATTTAAATTTTATTGTGAAGGTGATGTACAGAGGGGTTACAGTTATGTAAGTCAGGTGAGGAGTACTTTCTTTTTGAATAGTGTTACTCTCGCCCTCATTTTTGGAATACATTTTTGCTGAAATAATTTTATTTCACTGTCATCTATTTTATATACTAGATTCTGTTTTTATAACATTACATAACTAAGGTTTTAACTTATATAGTTATTTTACTACTTTTATGTTGACAATGACAGCATGTTTGAGAGAAAACAAACTCACAGTAATTAAGTAGTTACTTGTTAGTGAGTTCAATAGGATCTGAATTATGGCTGTTTATTCTAGAATTCTTAGCTCTCTTCCACACATTTTCCTTGCACTAGCCAAAATTGAAACAAGAACTAGGAAGTACTGATGGTGAAAGATATTTCAATTGACTGAGAAGGGGGTCTCGGATTCAGAAGTTTAGAACTAATGAAGTAGAGAGGTCCTGTTGAAATTCAATGAGCTGTGAAGTAGACTAAATGTCTAGTGCAGAATATAATTTTCTAACTAATGAATTGGATATAGAATTGTTTTTATTGCTATTCAAGAGTTGATATACAGAGGGGTTGCAATTACATGAATCTGGTAATGAGTACAACAAAGCAGTTTACTAACAACTAGTAATTAAATTAGAAAGATTAAGTAAAGTCAACTGAGAAACAGGTGGGTTATGACACATTTCATGCCTACATAGAAATTTGACAGTGAAAATAACCTTGTACAAATAATGTGTGCTAGTAAAAATCTTACAAAAAGGAAAAAAAGCAAAGAAAATTACCTAACTGAAAAATATCAGATTACATAGAGATATATTTGTTTTTTGTTGTTGTTTTTGTTGTTTGTGCCAGTTCTGGGGCTTGAAGCCAGGGCCTGAGCACTGTCCCTGGCTTCTTTTTGCTAAAGGATATGAGCCACAGCGCCACTTTTGGCTTTTTCTGTTTATATAGTGCTAAGGAATCAAATGCAGGGCTTTATGCATGAAAGGTAAGCACTCTACTGCTAAGTATATTCCCAGCCCTATAAAGAGATATATTTGAAAGCTACAATCCATTTAACTTCACAAAAATTGGTGTTTCAAATACTATATTCACACTTACCTTTCGGGAAACTTTATAGATTCCATTTGAGTAATTGTAGCACCCATTAAATAATTTAAGTTGCCAGTGCCACCACTGAAATGAGTAAAGAAAGCCATCTTACCTTGCCCTTGATTTCTTAAACTCCCTCTTTGCACAGCTCAATACCAAGAGAGAACCTCCCAAGCACTGATTTCCCTAATGAAGGAAGAAGAGAATGAATGATGCATCCCCAAACTAGGAGCTTTTACTAAAAGTATGGTTTCTATTTCACCTCAGAGAAAGTGTCAAGAACGGAGCACAGTTAGAAGTTCTATGTGTTGCTAAAATCAATGAGGTAGACTCACTGGCTCTTAGCCAACCAAGAAATAGCTACCAGACTTTATTAAAAATCATCTTGCCAAAAGTTAAGGAGAAGGAGAAAACATTGACAACAGTAAAACATGAGTGACATGTTAAATACAAAGGATCTTCCATGAAGCCATCAAAGAATTACTTAGTAGAAAAATTACAGGTGAGAAGAGAGTTGTGATCCATTCAAAATCCCAATCAGGAGTTTTCTGTCTGGCAAAACCATCTTTTGTAGAGCAAACAGATAAAGAAGCTGAGGGACTTCATCATCATCTCATTGGCATGAAAGAAAATACCAAAGTAGAGATACCGAAGATGAAAGAAAAAGAGAGTAAACAGTTACTAAAAACATTCAACTAAAAGCAAATTCACTTTAAAGGAAAATAGTTTTCCTATAGGGATACAGTTTCTGAGATTCTCTAAACACCATTTTCCTCAGTTTTTCTTCTTCAATGAGGCATCTATTCAAAGCCTGGTGCCTTTTTAATCAGATTATGACTTTCACGTTGAGCTTCAAGAGTTCTTCATGCATTTATCATAATAGTTTACCATAATAGTTCTTTACCAGCCACCTGCAAATATTACTTCGAATCAATAAATCACCTTCTTTGTTCAGTCTCCCAAATTTTCACAGAAAAAAAAAACCCACTTTAATTGTGATGAAATCTAACTTACAAACTATTGCTTTTGTAGACATTTTACCTTGTGTGTTTTGTTTAAGATGTCAAAATCCTACAAAAGGAAATATAGAATTTTTCTGATGTTATATTTTGGTGTCACATTTAAAATTTTACATTAACATCTATGGCACAATTCAGTTAACTTTTGCAAAGAGTTCAGTTTCTCTCTAAAATATATTACTTTTTCGTGTGGAATTCCACTTGTTCCAGCACTATTTGATGAAAATTATTTTATCACATTCTAATGCCACTTCTTGACCAAGCACCCATCTATTCTGAGTTCAATAAGAGCTTGTATTATTGATAGAACTTTATTTCATTTTTCTTTATATAATTATTGAGTCCTGTTATTTACCACAAGTAACTACTTATATTTGAGTTTTAAAAATATTAAACCAGTTTTATACATATATCTGCCAATTTAAATTTATTTTTATGTGCGGTTTTTTTCAATGCTGATAGCTTGAATTTACTGATGCTATTGAAGGACTTTTTTCATTTGTGTTCATGAGACCTTTATCTAATTATCTTTTATGGGATATGTTTGTGACCATCTGTATATTAGGGTAACTCTCGTCTCTCAAAATTAATTGAATTTTTATCTTAAAATAATTCAATCTTCTGAAAGAGATAATAATAAATTAATGCAAGTTATTTCCTAACCTTTTGTTAAAATTCACTGTGACTGCCCCCAGTCCTCAGAAATTGAATAGGATAGCTTGGCATAAGCACAGATTTGACATAATTATAGTTGGTATCTTCACTTACTCAATCATTTTTTTCATATGCCACAGCTTTCTCATGGCATTCTTCACTTCTGCATTCCTCAGAGTATACACAAGTGGGTTGAGAAAGGGTGTTCCAATGGTATAAAACACTGACACCATCTTGTCTATGGGCAAAGTGGTTGGTGGACGTGTATATATGAATATACAAGGACCAAACAATAATACCGCTACAATGATGTGAGAAGTGCAAGTGGAGAGGGCTTTCTTCCTCCCTTCTGCACTGTGATTTCTCAGTGAGCGCAAGATGACTATGTATGAGATCATCAAAACAATGAAACTGCAGGAGCAAAGGGCCCCACTGTTGCAAACGAACAGCAGATTGACCACGTATGTGTCCATGCAGGCAAGCTTCATTAGGGGCTGCAAATCACAGCAGTAATGGTCAATCAAATTGGGTCCACAGAAGGGCAGTCTCAAGAGCAGGATAATCTGAGTAGTGCCATGTACAAAAGACCCGATCCAGGCAAACACAATGGAGATGAGGCACACCTGCCTTCTCATAATGGTTGGGTAGCGCAAGGGCTTACATATGGCCACATAGCGATCAGCAGCCATGAAAATAAGGACGAAGATCTCCAAGCTGCCAAAAAAATGCAGTGCAAAAACTTGGGTCATGCATTCATTGTACGAAATGATTTTCTTTGCAGAGAAAGAATCTACAATGAGTCTCGGGGCCATGGTTGTTGAAAAACAGGAGTCAGAGAGAGACAAGTAGAACAGGAAGAAGTACATGGGGCTCTCAAGTGTTGGGCTGAAGGTGATGGTCACAATGATAAGTGTATTTCCCACGATAGTCCCTCCATAGAAAACTAAGAAAATTAATACCACTAATTTCTGTTTCAGAGGATCCTGTGTCAACCCCAGCAATATAAACTCAGTCACGCTGCTGTTTTGAGGCATTCTTTCATTTAATATTGGAAAATCACAGGCTAGGAATAACCTGTCAAAGAGAAAAAAAAATATGAGAAGAAAAATAAAGTTGGCGCTCAATTACATATCCTCAGTCATGAAACTAAGCTTTTAATGAGCTGTCACCATTTTTTGAATTTTTTTCCCTAAAATTCAAGTCAGTAATAAAATTCAATGATTATCAATAATAAAGACCCAAAATAAACTGATTATGGTTATTTAATTGCATATGAAAATAATGAAAGAAAAATGATTCTTCAAACAAAGTACACATTAATTTAGGAATTTGATATGAAATACAGTGTTAAGGGGTCAGATGTGCTTTGTTTGCTTACCAAATACTTATTAACATTAGGTTAGCATAATTGAAACTGATCATTGCAATGTAAATACTTACTTACATAGTTATCATTTCCACCATCCTACATGTGATATTAAGCATTTGAGTTTGCATTTCTCAATACTGGATGGAAAAATATATAGAGATAAGTAGGTGGGTAGATGGATAGACAGACAAAAATAGACAGACAAAAAGATAAAAGCTCTTTTTTATTCCTCCTTCTCTTTGTTTGCTCTTTATTAATCTGGAGAGATGATTTTTATCTCTAAACTTTCATGGTTGCATTTATCTTCTTTTAAGCATTATTCTTTTGAGCATATTTTACAGTACACATTTTATGCCCTAAATTCAGTTTTTGTTTCCCATAGAAAGATGTTTTTTATTTTTTATTCTTATTGTCAAGGTGATATACAGAAAGGTTAGTTACATACATAAGGAAGTATTTCTTTTTTGTATTTTTCCTTTTTGTAAAGGATGATTCATTCTTTCTGTCTAGATAAGAATAAATTTAATTTCATTTCTATGGCTATATTTATTTCCTGTAAATCCACCTCGAAACCATATAGGTATGAGCTCTTCAAGGAGCATTTGTTCCACATAAATAGACATCAACACTAATTGGAAAACAATAGGCAAAACCAAATACAGTTTCAAACTCAGGTTACCACCAGAGAGTTAGGAAATGGCCTCTGGAAGCATGAGTCATGAGGAAACAGTCAATGCAATACAACCACATACATTCATGTGTGTCCCATGGCCTAAATTCAACTACAAAGAGACAAATATAAAAATAAAACTATTTGTACTTATTACATACCAAAAAAAGTATTTTATTTTCCAGAAATATTTTAATAATTGCAAATCAGAAGGACAAGATATTTTAGACCACATATTCCAGACCAAAGCATAACTTGTTGAAATATAAATAGATTTGACAGGTTAGTCATAATAACCACTGAAATGAAAAGAAAAGCAAAAACACTGATTAAAAAAACCCTTACTAAATGAGTAAGCATACAGAAATTGCTTGATTCATGCATAATTATAGACATATGTAAATTCAACTTAGATGACTTTTGTATCTATTGCATTAAGATGCAATTCTTTGGCTAATTACTTATTAACAAACTGTACTGACAAATATATGAGAAACATACTTCACATATTTTTGTGCAATTTTTGAGTGTTTTCAATGTTAAACAGAGTGATTTCACAATCTATAACACAACACGTACAGGTAGACATTGATTCAGTCTCTCATGGAACAATTATAAATAGATATCCCTTTCAAGGGCAAGAACAGTTAGAAATCAATCACAAATTCTATCATGGTAAATAAATATTTTAGTTAATTTAATGAAAGTATTAATTAACATGAAGCATACACAATTATCTTGATGATATAAGTTGGATTTGAATTCTATATGCTTACATAAAAATATTCATTACCAAAAGTCTATATGTCACAGACATACATATATAAATGAATTATATCTAGAAGAGTAAATATCAAAATATAATAACTATATTCTCTGAGAAAAACAAACTATTTTATTGGCAATATACATGAAAGATCTGATCTGGTTTTAGAATACACATTGACAAAAATTTGCACGGTTTTTGTTGACAGGGTACATTAAAAATAAAGCTTTAAAGCCTTTACCTTAGGAGACTATAATTGACCTTGGTATATCACAACTCTCTTTTTCTGAAGACAGGAGGCAGATTTTTAAGACAGCATAGAATAGAGGTTTGAATGAAAGGATGAGTGGTGGAATTCAGTGCTGTTTAAATAACTAACTCACTATCACACTGCCAACATCTTAGAGGTTCACTTGCTGAATTGGTTGTTCTCCAAGTGTAGACTCTGAAAAGGTTCTAGCAAACTAAATAATAATACAGTCGAGAATCCAATGTCTTTCCTACAAAATTACGAGGAGTGAGGAAACAGATGGGTAGCAGAAGGATGGGTGAGACAGTAGAAAGGGGTAGCATTGACAGAGATATATTTTACTCAGAAATTGCTTTGTTAAATGGCAACTCCTTTGTACAACTACATACAGATAATTATCTAAAATTGGATGTATCAATAAATTGACTGAAAAAATCTCTCAATATTTATACATTTGCCTCTTCATAGCTTATGGATAGGGAAATGTAGACAGCCCTACTAACACAATTGTGAAGTATACATAATTTTTTCTCTATGTGACTTTTAAACAAAAGAATGTTATAGCGAGTGGCATGTAGCAACATCACAGAATTAAGAAACTTGCCATTGTTCCTTGCCAATTATGTCCCATACTATTCTATGCCCAACTGCTGTAGAGGAAAGATGGTTGCCTCCTGTTTATATACATGACAACATCATTATCCCATGGAACAGCTTTTGGATGCCCCTAAGAAGAATATTATTTCTATTTTATTCTCTCTATTATCCTTATCGATCAGAATCCTTACCTAGCAAGGCCATGAGTTTCAGGAGCTACTTTGCATAGCTTTTACATCTACTTTCTCATGTTAGATGGAATGCACTCCTCAACCAGATTTTCATTGTGATGTGAATCCAATCAAAAGCATGCAATTATAAAATAAGAACCGTCAATGCAATATCACTAGCTTTGCTAAGAGCTTATGAAAAGTTGTTCAATTGCCTGTTTTCCTTAAGCAATAATGAAACGCACTTACTCAATTGAAAATGGTGAGGGTGCTTCTAAAGTACTATATGGGTATCAGGACCATTTTTATCTCAACCAGAAGTTTGATTTCAATTGCTTCAAGGTTCATTCAACATAGTCTGAAATCCAACCTCATGGGATTTTTGACTGGCTTTTTTCCCCCTTTTCACCTTCCCTGGAGGTGTATTTAATAAGAGTGATGCAAAATACATGAATCTGAACAAATCATTCACTAAAGCAAACCATGTTTCCAAATTGAGAAGCATGTATGGGATGTGATAATCTTATTTTCAATTTACCTTTAATGATGGGCAAAGAGGTAGGCAATTATTTCAACTAAAAGGGTTAATTTGGACATTAAATAACTGGAATGAAAAAGCACCTAGCAATGAGATCTTTTTGCTAATAATATTGTCTAATAAAATGAGCATTGGATGAGAGTGTGTAAGATTGAATCGATATCTTCTAATGATATGAAGAAAAGCAGTACTAAAAGGCACACACACACACACACACACACACACAGAATGATGAGCAATATGAAATGGAGTACAGGTCTACTGAAAGGGCCTGGGAAGGCCACAGCTATGAAGAATGTGAGATGGACATGATAAGAAACTCTTGTTTCCAGTCTTGGAGTTCATTTTGATGTGCTTCTTTATATATGGTCCTACACACTTAGTGATTGGGCTATTGTGATCCCCTTTAACAAATGGTGCTGGCAGAATTGGTACACATGTGTACAAAACTGAAGTTAGATTCAAGCCCCAGGATTCCAAGTAAACAATTGGACAAAGTATATATTTTCTTCAATAAATAATTCTGGAAAGAAATGATACTCACAAGCAGACTTCAAAAGTCAACTCTCATCACTTACCACATATAAAAATGTCTCAAAATAGTTGAAAAGCTTATATAGAAGACGTAATTGCATGACCCTGCTACAGAAAACACAGCAATGACATTAGGAGGTTATCCTAAGGTGTCATGAAGAACCTTTGTGTGCCAAAGGCCTTTTGGATACATAGAGGGAAATTTGCTTTGTGTTCATAATGCAAACCTGTTTCCATGGACCACTGACCACTCTCCCCAGGGTACCCCTCCTGAAAGTCACCTTCCAAGACACTTATCTCTGTCCTTGAGTTCTCATCAGCAAAACTTCACACCTGACTTTATCTGAAAGTACACTGTCTGCCACAGCTTCAAGGACGTTGTGCAGTCTGCTACAGCTACAAAGACATCTGAAAGTTCTCACACTTGAATGTTTTGATATAAAAATAAATTCCTACCCCCTCCCACTCCTTGATCCCTGTTTCTAGGACCTTGCTGGGTGTTACATGGCGTCACTCTGTAGCCATGATGAAATCCTGTTCTGCTATGCTGAGGTCTCTGCCTCTTTTTCTCCATTCATCCACTTAACCTTTCCTAACGCTCACGACTCAGTTTCCTAACAATACAATATTACTGCTTTGGGGTAACTTATTTTCTAGTTTTGTTTTCATTTTGTTTCTTTCCTTGTCTTAGAGTATTTTTTGGAAGGGAAGACAAATATCTCTTCCAGTGAATTTTGACCTCTTGCTTTTTTTAAATATCTTTTAAAAAAAAGTTTTATTGTCAAGGTGTTGTACAGAGGGGTTACAGTTACATGCATTAAGTAGTGAGCACATTTCCTGTCCAATTAATTACCCCTTCCTCATTTTTCTCCCACCTTCCCTCTTCCCCAATCCCCCCGAGTTGTACAGTTAGTTTACAACATACTGTCTTGTAAGCAGTTCTCTTGCATTGGTTTGCCTTTTACCCTTTGTGTCACCATTTTAATATTCCTGCTTTTTTTTCTTACAACTGGTATAGATTTTTGGTTACTGTGGGCTTATAGAATCATACTCATGGTCTTGAAGCCACCTTTCTTGCCTTCTTCTCTTCAAGGCTGAGCTCTGGGCAGTGGTATTCCTAGCCCTGGAGGAGCAGGAAAAGGTAGAGAACAAAACTCCTTTAGTCAATGAGAGCCTGAAAATGTTTTTGAATACAAAAGATGGATGCTTAGTGGCTAGTCTTGTTGCAGAATTTCTTCAGTTTTTTAACCTTGACTTTACCTTGGCTGTTTTTCACCCTGAAACCAGCACATTTCAGGGTTTTGAAGGTCAAGAGAATTTAGCCCGAGACTTAGGTATCATTGAAAGCTGAAGGAACTGTAGGTGTACCTTTGCTATTAGAAGTGATTAGACCCCTCTCAGCAGAAAGAGAAAGGGATTGCTGGTGGGGAGGGGGCCTTGGAACTATCTGATGTACATTCTCCATCAAAGTCACCAGAAGGAAAAACAAACTCAAACACAATCCCAAGTAAGAAGGCCAGCCTGGATGTTAGTCAAAGTGATACAAGTATCTCCTCATCAGAACAAAAGATCAAAAGCAGTCTGCACTCATTGGCTCATGAAACAAAAATTGGATCTCTCTTCAGCAATACCTCTTTAGATATCAAAGACAAAGCTGGCCTTGGTCCTGATGAAGATGATATGGAAGGGGACTCATTCTTTGATGATCGCATTCCTAAGCCAGAAAAAACTTATGGCTGGTAAAAGAGGAAGCGGTTTTGAAAGATCTGAAATTAATCAGTGAAAAAATTGGATCACTTGGGCTAGGCACTGGAGAAGATGACTATGCTGATGGCTTTAATAGTGCCTGTCATCGCTCAGAAAAAAGCAAACTGGGTATTGGTGAGGAGATTGAGGAAGACCTTTCTGTGGGAGTGGACGACATCAGAGCCATCGATAAACTTGAAAATCTCACACAAGACCTGACAGTCTCCCAGCTCAGTGATGTCGCCGACTATCTGGAAGATGTGGTGTAGGCCGGAAGAAGGAAGTGTTCTCATCCACAAAGACAAGGGAAGGGGCTCATCCACTCCGTTTGTTTTGTGTGTTTCAGACAATCATTTTTAACTGGAATGTCTGCTCCCTGTCGGTGCCTTGCAGTTCAAAAAAGACTTGCAGATATTTTTTAAATTAACTTTTCATTTTATGAAACAAAATACTACCCTATATGAGCTCATGTGTGTAAGATTTAAACGACTCTTATTTTGGTTTAGCTGTACATTTCCTCCAGGAGATTGATAGTCTGCACTCAAGTTCATGACCGGGAGGAACTTCTGTGCCGAGTGCATAGAGGGGTCACTGCAGCTGTAGTCTTGTCCAGTTAGCCCCAGTGTGGCTGCCGGGGCGCCAGGGCTCTTTGGAAGGCTTGCCTTGGTGTAGGCTCTGAAGGCCGGGCCCGCCCACCTGAGTGTTTGGTCTCAGGCACCTCAGCACCTAAACGGGTGCGGTGGCCTGGTACATTTGTGTTGTCATATTCATATAAAACTTGATGCATCAACTTGAATTTGTATTGCCTTCCATTATTTGGAAGGTTTGTTAGACCACTAAGGTTTTATTAAAGTACTCTTGTGTGTGCTATTTAGTTCTGATTGTCTTAAAGGAACCTAGAAATGTTTATGACTTTTAATTCAGAATTGTGGATATCCTATTTACAGTCACTGTTCTGTGTCTGGTCCGTGTACACAGCTCGTTCACAAGTTCTCTTCATGACATAACTTATTACTTGTAAAGATGCCTTGAAACATACTAAAACCCAAATGCATCTGAAACCATTATGAAGTGCTTTTATTTCAGATCTGTAAGTTGACTGTATTTAAATCCAAATTGGAATGAAATAGTAGTGATGGCCTAAGACCATATATGTTCAGTTGGACAGTCTTCACTGTAAATAATGTTATTGTAACCCTTCAAAAATACAGTTGCAAGTGATCTCATGAGGAAGCATTATGGGGCCAGGTGCTGTAATCTTAGCTACTCAGGAAGCTGAAGTCTGATGATGGCGGTTCAAAGCCGCCTGTGAGATGTTCATCTCCAGTTAGCACCAAAAGAGCTGGAAATGAAGCTGTGGTTTAAGTGGTAGCATACCAGCTTGAGCAAAAAGGGACAGCACCCAGGCCTAGGATTCAGGTCCCAGTACTAGCACCCAAAAAAAAAAAAAAAAAAAAAAAGCATGCCGCTTTACTGCTTTTGTGGTGTAGGTTACTGACATACATAATGCCAAGTATTTAAACATGTGCGAGGGGGGAAATTAAAAATGGTGTTTGAATATCCTTGTACGTTAAGTAAAGCCTAAGGTATTAAAAAAAAGCATACTTATCATAAATAAAAAAGAGGACCCACAAAAAAAGAATACTAAATATAATACTAAATATAATAAAATATACTTGCATTCTTTTCCTTCACATATTTTAAGTACTTGTGTCCCATTTTGTCTTTCTTTAATGCATATATCTATAGCATATTATTACTCTTGTTTAAATTGTTTTATTTTTATGATTCACACTTACATTATTAGTGCTTACTGTTTCATATCTATAACAGAGATCTGAATGCTTTGTGGAGTGTACTTTGTAAGAATCTTAATATCATCCATAATTAATGCCTATATGCTAAGCACCTCTTTGTGTGTGTGTGTGTGTGTGCGCGTGTGTGTGTGTGTGCCAGTCCAGGGGCTTGAACTTAGGGTCTGGATGCTGTCTCTGAGCCTCTTTGTGCTCAAAGCTAGCACTCTACAACTTGAGTAACAGCTCCACTTTCAGCTTTTTCTGAATAGTTTACTGGAATTAAGAGTCTCACGGTTTTTTCTGCCTTGGCTGGCTTTCAACAGTGATCCTAAAATCTCAACCTCTTGGGTAGCTAGGATTACAGGCCTGAGCCACCAGCTCCTGGCCTAAGCACCTCTTTAAAGGAACCGCCACATAATATAACACATCAGTAAATTTCAAACCTGATGGGATAAACTGAAATATTAACACGTACCTACCACAGATATTAGTGATAGTTCTTCACAACATTTAGCTATGTGCTCAGAGTCTTCCCAAAACCTATTAATCATATACAATTTCTTTTGCCAATGGAATGCTTCTGTGTTTCTCAGACATTATGGTGAAAGTGAATGAGACAGTATTTGTTTAATCACAGCTTGTGTTACATGGTCACTCATTGGTAGCTATTATCATTCTGATCTCCTGTCCTTCCAGGCCCACATGATAAAGCTTTTTGTCCAGGAATGTGCTATTGGAAAATGGCAGAAATTTTTAGAAAAGAGGCTAGTAACTCTGTAATACTCAACAATAAAAAATTAACATTTTTCTGAGTATGGAGTGGTACCAAGTTCTTTGCCCTTTTCTGTCCTTTTAAAAATGAATAACAATTCATACAGTTGAAAAAATGAACTGGGCAAGTATAATATTAAAATTAGTAAAATATAGCAACATGGTTGTTACTTGGTGAGCAGAAGTTACATGACCATTGTTTCTAAAACAAATGGGTGCTTATGCATTTTCATATTGCTGTAAATATGTGATCATCTATTTTGAGATATAAAATAATAGTAGGAATTAACAACAAATTATTAAATTTTCATATGAACAAACAACCAGCCTATACAATGTGCTTAGCACATTCAAAAAGCAAAGAACATTAGTATAGTTACCTGTTCTTTTTAATTATAATCATTTGGCAAAAACATAAACAGAGTTCTGAGTACTGTCATAACCAATCATAATCAAAATCATGTTAAAATCAGTCATAATATAAATAATAGCTTATCACTACCTTTGTTATTATAATCCCCTCAGTAAGATTCCCCCCAGGTAAGATGATATGAGAAATGCACAGTGCTTACTAATTTTGACCATAAATGAGATTTCTACTTAATAACATTTTAATAAATATTTCACAGAAAGAAAAGCCTGAGTCCATATGCATGGATAAACAGGCAAAAGTAACCTGTGAAATTTTTAGAATTTTCCAGTATGCCAGTTATCATACTAGGCTAAATGGTCTTCAGGTTGTGTACCCTTCTGCCTCTTTCAATACGGAATCTATGTATTCAGAATCTCATCTATACAGAATTACAGTCATAATTTTATTTCATTTGCTGCACAACTGTTCGTTGCTAAGATCATCCCAACCACTTGTCTTTTTAATGCTTTACTTCATTGAGTGAATGTCTGACATTTGGCACACTTAGTGTTTAACTGGGAGAACTTTCCTATGAAACATTTTCCTAATGGCATTTTTCATCTGGTCATTTCTCAAGGTATAGATCAAGGGATTTAGCATGGGTGTTATCATAGTGTAGAAGACAGCGACTGCCTTGTCAATGGCTAAAGTAGTTGCAGGCCTCAGGTACACAAACATACAGGGCACAAAGTACAAGACAACCACTGTGACGTGGGAGACGCAAGTGGACAGGGCTTTGCGCCTCCCCTCCAAGCTGTGGTTCCTCACAGAGTGCAGGATGACCACGTAGGAGGCCAGCAGAAGGAGAAAATTTATCAGACAGATGAAGCCACTGTTGGCAGCCACGAAGAGTCCCAGTGTGTGAGTATCCTTGCAGACCAGACTGAGCAAAGGGTTCAGATCACACATGAAATGATCAATGACATTCGGACCACAGAATGGCAACCAGATGATGAACAAGAGCTGTATGGTTCCATGAAGAAAGCCTCCAGCCCAGGACACACCCATCAAAAGGCTACACATGCGCTGGTTCATGATGATGGTGTAGTGCAGGGGCTTGCAGATGGCCACGCAGCGGTCATAGGCCATCACTGTCAGCAGAATGACCTCAGCTCCTCCAAAAAAATGTTCCCCGAAGACTTGAATCATGCATCCACTGAATAAGATGGTCTTTTTGTCATGGAGGGCATCTACGATCAGTTTAGGGGTAGTGACAGAAGAACAGCAGGCATCGATAAAGGAGAGATAAGCCAGGAAAAAGTACATAGGGGACCCCAGCAATGAGCTCCCGGTGATGGTGACCATGATGAGCACATTCCCCATGACAGAGATTATGTAGATGAACAGAAAGAGAACAAAGATGATTTTCTGCATCTTTGGGTTTTCTGTGAGGCCCAGGAGAATAAACACAGTCACGTTGTTCCTGTTCTCCATGTATTTATTGTAAGAGTCACTTATATTACCTGAAAAAATATATATATGCCTATCATTTGGAATTCATTTGGTATCTTCACACTAATAGATATGGGATGCCTGCATTCCCTTAGACTATGAAATCTAAGCAATCTTAACACACTTATTTATCTGAGTATTGTCAACCCAGAGCCAAATAGAAGCGGGAGGTGGTCCCACACTGTAGTTAAGCCCTCAGAAACAAGTCAGGACAGCTATCATTTCATTTTATAGTTAAAGACAGTTGCCCTTTATTATTAGGAAATCAAGATTCTGGAAAGGTAATTGTCAGTATCTACAGATGTATAACAGGGAATATGAGGGAAAAGGAGTCTTGGAGTATCACTTGAGTGAATGAACAGCTTTCTGTGTCTTGACTGAAGCTGAGTATGGTTTTTGGGATATGGAAGACCAAGACACCTGGTGGGGAGTGGTTATAGAAAGTGATGTAAAGAATGTCAGAACAACAGCAAGGGGAATGTAATGAAACTATACCAAATAGGCTCTCAAGCATAATTCATAATACATGAGGACTGGATGTAATGGCTTTGTAATAGCCAACCATTAAAAAATGACAGTTTTTCTGAATATAGATTGCTACCAAATCACCTTTCTGTTTAAAAATGAGTAATAACTCACACTGTTGAAAGAATTAACTCAGAGAGTGTCATATTAATATTAGTCATTCCTTTAACACTGATGGTATTCAGAGTTATCACAGACCCTCGCTAATTTCATGCTCACTGAAAGGTGTATGTCATTAATAATGCCACTTTAAGACAATTCTTAAACCTGTTTTTAACTAAGAATATAATCAGAGAGAAGTTAATGATCCTGCCCAGAAAGCCAACTGGCACAATGGAAGAGACAAGTAATTTATTTTTGATTCTCATTTCTTTTCATCCTTTAGATTCGCAAACTTTGTCATGTAGATCCTTAGCCTTTATCAGACACAAATTGTTTTATGGCAAACTTTTAAGACAAATAATCATATTTTCACCTGATCACAGTAGTTTAAATTACCTTCATTCTTCTTTCTTCTTTAGAGGCGATATTTTAGGGGGTAGACTATCAATAGACACATAGAAAGTAAAGGTGTTGTTGCATGCTTGGACAAGTTCCTGTATTATTGTCTATTCAACGTTTTCCATCCCTAATATACTCTGCTTTTCTACACCTGATGCTTTATAAAGCATGGGCTTCTGGACTCTGCTGAAAACTGAAATCAGGCTCAATAATGATGATTTATATAAGTTTGAGAATCAAAAAGAATAGATTTGACTCCTGTTTTTCCAATTATGACATCTCTTAGCTTGGGCATATTTCCTGGCAGTTCACATACCTTTCTTAACATCTATTCACAAAATCCTTATGTTCATCTTTATGATTTACTCATGGATTAAAAAAAAAGCTGTTTATCAAACAGGTCAAAAGATGAACTAATGCAGTAATTATACTCACTTGATACTAGGTTGTATATCAACCTTACAACTTGGGGTGGGGGGAGTAGGGAAGAGTAAGCAAGAGAAAATGAAGGATGGGTAACAGTGTTTAAATACAAATGTAATCGTTACCTTACTTATGTGACTGTAACCCCCTGCTCATCGCCTTTATAATAAAGTTTTATAAAGGATTTTAAGGGAAGGTGATTAACTGAACTATTACATGAGAACAAAGTACTAAATGAAAAGAAATCTGAAAATAAAAAATAGCCATTCCTGGAGAATCGATTCAAGTAATGAGATTTCTGTCTTCCAGTTTGAAGTCATATATTTACTAACAGTCATTTAAAGAAAATGTGGTGCAGAAGAAATGTGCAGTACATTTATTTGATGTATATTGATTACTGCATATGAAAATAATAATTAACAAGCATCCCAATTGTTGAGTAATTTACATTATTAGTACTCACTGATCTTAATGAGAGTTGTAGGCTATTATTTGAATCCCATAATAAAAATGACCTCCTTTAATAATATAAAACGTTCATTATTCAAGGTGTGATAGACTTCCCAGAAGACTCCAGACAATTCCATATCAAATCAATAACTGGCTCAACAATATCTTCACAAGCATAAATCTTCCATTCTCTCTGAAAGCCTGAAACGTCTTCACAGAAACTTGGAATTGGAATGTAAAAAGAATTTTCTTGAAAAGGCACAAAAGTTGGGAGAAAAGGCTTTCTGATGGGTCTCCCCACTCATGATGAACCTAGCTCTGAATATGTGGACTACAATTCAGGATATTTAAAGAAGCTTCAATAAATAATCACAAACCTGATCCTTATAGCTGTGTTTTCTCTCCAAGGAATTCATTATCTCCTTTGATGGAAAGTTTTTGTCTAAGAAGCAGGTGTCCTTGAAGGACATATTGGACTATCAACCTGTCTTTTTATTAATTTTTTTCAAACATTAATTTCATGAAAAAATGTGTATGTTTTCTGTGATTTAAAAAAAAATGATTGTCAAGGTGATGTACAGAGGGGTTACAGTTACATAGGAAAGATAGTGAATACATTTCTTTTCAGATTTATTACCTCCTCCTCCCTCATTTTTCTCCCACCCTCCCTACATCCTAATTCCTCCTGCCCTGAGTTGTATAGTTGTTTTATTACATATTATTTTGTCAGTATTGCTGTGGCATTGGTTTGTCTCGCCACTTTGATGTTCCCCTTCCCTACCCTAGTTCCAATAAATGCATATACAATACTCAGGGTACCCAAATCATTAAAGTGACATCAAGGGTAAAATCATGGGGAAGAAAGACAAAGTAAAAGGCATAATTTTACATGGTATGTTGAAAATGATAGTTATGATAAAACACTTCTTTCCATAACTTGGAGTTCATTTCACTTTGCATATATATATATATATATATATGTGTGTGTGTGTGTGTGTGTATACATATATACATGTATGTATAATATGTATAAAATGTATATGTATAATATACATATTATATATATATACATACACACATCACAATTTCTTGATCCATTCATCTACTGAGGGGCATCTGGAATGGTTGCATATTTTAGCTATGGTAAATATCACTCCAATTAAAATGGCTGTGCTGATAGCTTTGATATGCTCTTGTTTGTAATCCTTTGAGTAAATGCCCAGAAGTGGGGTTGCTGGGTAATAGGGGAGCTCTATGTTTAGTCTTTTGAGGAACCTCCATACTGCTTTCCAGAGTGGTTGAACAAGTTTACACTTCCACCAACAGTGTAGTAGGATTCATTTTGGCCACATCCCCTCCAGCATCTGTTGTTAATAATTTTCTTGATAATGGCCATTCTTACTGGGGTGAGGTGGAATCTCAATGTTGTTTTGATTTGCATTTATGGCCAGGGATTTTGAGCACTTCTTCCTGGGTCTCTTGGCCATTCTCATTTCCTCTTCAGAAAAGTCTCTCCTTAAGTATTACACTTATTAATGTGGCAGTTGTTTCTTTGAGGATTTGTTTTAGGGCAATTTCATTTCTTGAGTTCTAAGTATATTTTAGATATGAGGCACCTGTCAGTTGTATGTCCAGTGAAGATCTTCTACCAGTGTGAGGGCTTCCTATTTATCTTTCAAGCTTATGTCTTTTGCCATGCAGACGTTCTGCAGTTTGATTCCCTCCAATTTTTCTGATCTTTCTTTGATTTGTTGTATTTCTGGGCTTTTGTTAAGAAAATTTGGACGTTTAGCAAGGAGCTGTAATGTTTCTCGTATTCCTTCCTGCAGTGTTTTCAGGATACCTGCCTTTTAAAAAAAAATCTTTTTTTTCTTATTTATTGTCAAAGTGATGTACAGAGAGGTTACAGTTTCATACATAAGGCCTTGGGTACATTTCTTGTACTGTTTGTTACCTCCTCCCTCATTCCTCCCTCCCTTTCCCTCTTTCCCTCTCCCCTCCATGAGTTGTTCAGTTTGTTTAAAGCTAACAGTTTTGCAATTATTGCTTTTGTAGTCTGTCTTTTTATCCTTTGTCTCTTGATTTTGATATTCCCTTTCACTTCCCTAGTTCTAATATCAGTATATACAGTATCCAGTATACTCAGATGAGATACAGTGATAGTGCTGGTACAACCACAGAAAGGGGGATATAAGAGGATCATCAACAATAGAAGCTACGATTTCCACATGGCATGTTGAAAGTAATTACAACAGTGTTATAACAGTCGTTTCCATAACATGGAGTTTATTTCACTTAGCATTATCTTATGCATTCATAAGGGTATAGCTATTGGGCTCTTCTGATCCTCTGCTGTGACTAGCCTAAACCTGTGCTAATTATTCCCTATGAGGGAGACCATAGAGTCCATGTTTCTTTGGGTCTGGCTCACTTCACTTAGTATAATTTTTTCCAAGTCCTTCTATTTCCTCACGAATGGGGCAATGTCATTCTTTCTGATAGAGGCATAAAATTCCACTGTGTATATGTACCACATTTTCCTGATCCATTTGTCTACTGAGGGGCATCGAGGTTGGTTCCATATTTTAGCTATGACAAATTGTGCTGCGATGAACATTGTTGTTCTGGTGGCTTTAGTGTGTTCTTATTTGTGGTCTTTTGGTAGATGCCCAAAAGTGGGGCTGCTGGGTCATAGGGGAGCTCTATGTTTAGCCTTCTGAGGAATCTCCATACCACTTGCCAGAGTGGCTGAAAGCTTAAAAAGACTTCTCTGATGAGGAATTGAGAATGGCCAAAAGACATATGAAAAAGTGCTCTACATCACTGGCCATAAAAGAAATGCAAATCAAAACAACATTGAGATTCCACCTCACCCCAGTAAGAATGTCTTTTATCAAGAAAATGAACAATAATAAGTGTTGGAGGGGATGTGGCCAAAAGGGAACCCTACTTCATTGTTGGTGGGAATGTAAACAGGATACCTGCTTTTAACTTGAGGTCTTTGAACCATTTTGAATTTATTCTGGTGCAGGGTGATATATAAGGATCTAGCTTTGGTTTGTTACAGGTGTTTAACCAAATTTGCCAGCACCATTTGTTGAAGAGGCTTTCTTCCATCCTATTTTTTTGGCTCCATTAACAAAGATTAGGTGGCCATAGGTCTGTGAGTTCCTTTCTGTATCTTCAGTTCTATTCCATAGATCCTAATGTCTGGTTTTGTGCCAATATCAAGCTGCATTTATTACTTTTGATTTGTAATGGAGTTTGAAGTTTGGTATTGCTATTTCTCCAGCATGATTCTTCCTGCTAAGGATTGTTTTTGCAATTCGGGGTCTTTAATTGTTCTAAATGAACTTTTGCTTCCTCTATTTCATTAAAGAATGGTGTTAGAATATTGAGAATATTGCATTGAATTTGTAGGTAGCCTTCAGTAGTATTGTCATCTTTACTATGTCAATCTTCCCAATCCAGAAGCATGGGAGGAGTTTCCACTTTCTTAGTTCTGCTTTAATTTCCTTTTTTAGGTTTTTAAAGTTTTCATCATAGACTGCTTTATCTTCTCAACCTTCTAGCCTTGATTGAAGGATCGTATTCTCTATAGTGAGAATATGAGTATGTGAGAGTCCCCTGTCTGTCTGAGTATGATTGTTAAAGAATTAAATGTCATGTCAATGACAGGGTGACTCCACCATAATGGCTGGTGGTTGAATTTTCCTGAAGAGGCAGGATATTGAAAAAACTTTCTTCTAACCAATAATAAGTGTTTTCTGTAAACTTGTTCGTGATTGCTTGAGAGCTAAACCCAAGATAGAATAGAATTAATTGTGGACATTTTAAAGTGCTTAACTCTAAATGATGTTTTTTGTATTTCTCAGATTGCTTTTGACTTATCCAGAAACGTCTTAGTGGTCCATATGTAGTTTTCTCTAGGAATCAAATCCAGGTCAATATGAAATAATAAGTATTATCGATGTGGACATATTTAAAACCAGAGGATTTTCCATATCAGGCATAGTGACACGCACTAGTAACACTAGAATTTGGGTTGTGAGTGCAAAGTAAGCTTAGGCAAAATTGTGTCTACCAACCTTGGGCTTTATAGTGGAATTTTTCTGGAAAACAACAAAGAAGAGTTCAAGTCACTCCAATTTGCTACTTGTCTCTTCATTTGTCTTACTTCAACTTTTATATAGCAGCATAGTTTGTATACCATAACAGGGAACCATATTATGTTGAATGTATATAAGCAGGACAAATTGTGCAAGTTGCATGACATATGTACTTCTCTACATACATTGATGATTTTTATGAGCATAATATTCAAAATCATCCTAGCTTTTTGAACTCTATACAGTGTTATTATTATGTATAGAGCATAACTGTGTTTGTAACCTATGCTCTTGTCCATTCCATACCCCTGCTCCCTCTACTTAAACCCCCTCATTTAAAATGTTTATATAATTATTATATAAATACTTTATAATAATTAAAATGAATCATAAAATATAGAAATAATTCTAATAGTAATCAATAACAACAATGCCATTTTAATTTAGCTAGCATTATTATACTTGTGATAGTATTATGAATTTATTTTAAAATTGTTATTTGTTATATTAAAAGTTGGAAACAAAAGGAATATCTCACCATAGACCCCTATTCTCCTAGCTCCAAATCCCCAGAAACTTGGATTATAGGATTACCACACCACCCATGCCTTCTATGATTCATTTTACATTTAAAGCAGAGAAAATAAAAACAAAAGTGAAAGCATGTCTACTAATCAAACAGACATAAATACAAAACAGAGGCAAAACTTTTTTTTTGCCAGTCAAGTGCCTTGAGCTCAGGGCCTGAGCGCTGTCCCTGGCTTCTCTTTGCTCAAGGCTAGCACTCTACCACTTGAACCACAGCACAGCGCCCCTTCTGGTTGTTTTCTATATATGTGGTACTGGGGAATCGAACCCAGGGCTTCATGTATACAGAGCAAGCGCTCTTGCCACTAGGCCATATTCTCAGCCCCAGAGGCAAACTTTTAAAACAAGTGAATAACAAATTCACCTTGCTGAAGAAATGTCAACAGGTTTCCCTCTTCTATTTTCACATGTGCAAATGAAATGCTAATATTCAACCCTTCCTCTGCAACAGAGCCTGTTTTACTTTCCTGTTATTCATTTTGTTTTCAGTGTGCATTGATTTTCCAGGAGTTTTCACCATGGCATTTCAGACTTACATATATTATGTGTTCTTGGGCTCACTCCAACCATCTTTCTACAGTTATTCATTCATATCACATATACAAAAACTCTCTTTCCTGATCAACACATTTCTTATACCAAACAACAAAAACAAGGCTGTGCAACTAGTTAAAAATAATTATGTCTATTTCACACCAAAAAATTGAAAATTAACTCGTTAAGTGCATTTTGTAACCATCAAATCATTAAACTATATGAAGTGTTCCTTAGAAATTTATTTTGCTATTGTTATTATATATCAGCTATGAATGGACTATAACATTGGGAGAAAAATATGTTCCTTAAATAGTCATTGCTAGGCAATTTAAGATTCTTGGAGTTTTGGGGGTTTTGTTCTTTGTTTTTGTTTTTCTGTTGTTCTTTTTTTGTTTTTGGATGGTCCTGGGCTTGAGATCAGGACCTGGGCGCTGTTCCTGAGCCTCTTTGTACTCAAAACTAGTGTTTTATCACTGGAGTCAGGGTGCTACTTCTGGCTTTTTCTGAGTAGTTCTTTGGAGACAGGAGTCTTGTGGACTTTTCTGCCAGGCCTGGCTTTGAGCCACGATCCTCAGATATCAGCCTCCGGAGGAGCTGGCTGTGATTCCTGGTTTTATTTGACCCTTATAATCAAAAGTTTAAACAGGAATTTGAAATGTTCAGCTTACTATTTCATTATCAAAGTTTTGCATGGACAACACACAAAAATAATTCCTTATTGTGCCCACTGTGTATAAAGGGTAGTTGTGTTGTTTGCACTGATTGTGGTGCTAGTGAAAATCTTTAGCAGAGGGCAGGTACCTATGTGTTTATTTCTAAATTACTAGCCTTAACAAATACGTGTGTGTGTGTCTGTGGAAAATTAACAATAACATATTATGCACTAAATTAAAATGTATACATCAAATTAGAAATCACTTAAAAATATTAAGCACAGTCATGTCACAATGTAATTAATCTTTGTGAAAGTGAGAGTAATATGGTGGATTCATCTGATTAAAATACTCTACATTCAAGTGTGTAACAACACAATAAAACTCTTGAACTAATAGAGACTTAATGAAACAAGTGACAGCTATTTATGACAGATCCTTTCTGGAGTGTGGATTCCTGGTTGGAGGGTAAAGGTGATCAGGGTGGATGTATGAGGAAGTGTGTGATCCAAATATTTTACCTACAGTAAAACTACAACAATGAAGCTGGCTGAAATTGGCTTCGAAAATAGGAGAGGAGAGATGAGAGAGGGTGAGGGAAGGAGTGAGTCTGATGAAAGAGGCACATCATGTTCAGATAAGGATATGTCCAAATGAATCCCTTTGTGCAATGAATTGATGCAGATAAAAATATGGAGCATAAAGGATGAAGATAAAAAATTACTGTTATCCCTGTTATCATACAATTTAAATTGTTAGATGAAAGGTGACAGAGCATAAAAGCCAATTTCATTATTTAGTGGTCTATTGGAAATATCAGAGCACATTCTTATTAAACTGAAACCAAAGAAAAATCACACCATGAAAGGATAACCAATGATCTTGGAAAAATTAGGCCCTGGAAAGTCACATTTAGAGCATCTGCATGTGGCATGGGTTGTAGGAGAGAAATTAATCGAGACATTTAAGTTTTCTTTTAATGATGTTAAGTAGAATCCAAATTCTTACAATATTAATCAGGGGCAAGCCTTCATAGTGGCAGATGAAAAGGATTTTATTTTCATGCCTAGAATAAACACAGAAGAAACTACTTCCTGCTTAAAGAACCATAAGAATCTTTTAAACTAGTAACCATGAAACATCCTAATATTTAACATTCTACAGGTATAGGTAAGCCACCTGCAATGATTTAACACACACACATTGGAAAAGCCAAATGTTAACTAGTTAACCTTGTGAGAGTTTCTTTTTACTATATTTGTCCAAGAATTACCCCAGGGATTGGGAGTGAGACTGGACTCAGATCTCTCCAGTGCCCTTAAATACTCCTGTGAAGTCCACATGCAGCTCCTCCAGGAGCCTCCAGACTTGGTACATTCAGGGAAGCAGGCATGAAATCATAACATGGCAATGAGGATGACAGAAGCAAAATGCCCTGATGCATCCAGAATTTTCTTTGCAACTTTGCAGTGGGCTTCTCTCTCTCACCTTGAGTAATATTAATTTTTTAAGATACATTTGCTTTAAATACAATATAAAAGGCAGAAATAAAGAATAAGGGTTTGTTGTTGTTCTTGCTCTTTTTTTTTTTTTCGTTTGAGGCCTGGAATATTCATCTTTTTCCTTTGTGATGGATTCAGAATTCTGACAAGCACTAACTAGAATTTACTGAAACAAAACACGTGAGTTGCTATTTTTCTTAGTGTCTTCCTTTTTCTCATTTATTTAATTGTATGCCTTACTGACCCATTGCACATGTGGTTTCCAGTTCCTTCTTTTAAAACTACATTAGTTACAGAGCAAGTGTTAGTTTTACCAAAATGAAATTAGCCAAACAAGTCACGAAAAATCAAATTATAAATTGAGGACACAATGTCAGTTATTAGATTTAAGAGAGCATGAAATTTATTCAAACTCTATTGAGAAATTCCAGTTATGGTTAATGCTTCATTTTGTGTATGAAAATAATCCATACATGTGTAGATAAAAAGAGGTGTGGATATTGGTATAAATGTAGAGACAGACATAATAATTTTCCCCGTTTCCTTATATAAAATATTTCTTGTGTTGGTGCAGGAACAGGAATGTCTCTACTTTGTTTATATTTTTATTGCAATTTGTGGAGAATTGTGCCTAGAGAATCACATCTGCATTGACATTTATTTAAGTAATTGAAGAATAATAATGTCACTAGCAACAAGTTGTATAAGGGCTGGCTGAATTTCAATGAAAGATTATGATTACTGTCTATTGATCTAAATTTCTTTTTATAGAAGATATTTGTCTCAACTCACATCATATAATCAGTTTCAATTTTAAAGTAGTAAAAAAAGGTCTAAATTTATTATCTTATTTTCTTCTTGACAAAGAAATCATAGTATTGCATTTATCATACCCACTGAGTTTGAAGTCTTATTCCATGGATTTATTTCCTTTCTAAAGTTTTTTTACTCATTTGTAATTGCAGAGGTATGATAGAAACTATGTGCAACTATAAGTGTGATATTTTAACATAATATCATATTATGGTTATCTTGGTGCCTCTTACTGTTTTGTGTTTAACTTAATGATTTTTAGAGTTTTTATTTATTTATTTATTTGTTATCAAAGTGATGTGCATAAGGGTTACAGTTTCATACATAAGGTAGTGAGTTTATTTCTTATCCAACTTGTTACCTCCTCCCTCATTTTTTTTCCACCTTCCCTCCCGCTTCCCCTGAGTTGTACAGCTGGTTTATAGAATATAGTTTTGTAAGTATTCCTGCTGCATTGGTTTGTCTTTTATCCTTTGTCACTCCATTTTAATATTCCCCTTCTCTACTTCTGATATCCAGGGTATCAGAATCAGTTAGAGTAACATCAGGGTTAAAACCATGAGGAAGAAAGACAAAAGGGCATAATTTCACATGGTATGTTGAAAAATAACAATGATAAACCACTTGTTTCCATAACTTGGAGTTAATTTTACTTAGCATCATCTTATATGTTCATATTCACATAACTATTGAGCTAGTGTGATCTTCTGCTCGGATTATCCTAGATGTGTGCTAATTATTCCCAATGAGGGAAACCATAGAGTCTATGTTTATTTGTGTCTGGCTCACTACACTTAGGATGGTTTTTTACAAGTCCTTCCATTTCCTTACAAATGGGGCTATGTCATTCTTTCTGATAGAGGCTTTGCCACCTTTTAAAATACTTTGTTCGCATGAAAATTGTCATATAGAAGATTTAATATGCATTACATATTTTCATTAAGAATATGTTCATTGTACTTTATTTGAAATTTTATCTTTCCTAACATATAAATGAATTCTAGTAATTAGGTCTTCAATATTCCTCAAATATGTTTTAGATAAATGTATTTGTCAACATTGGGGAACGTAAGCTTTTGTGACAATTAGGATCATAGCCTTCATTGATTTCCTGGGTAAAAGTTAGAAAAACTTGAATATATACAAATGATTCCTGAATTTTAAGATGAGCTTTTCAAATGTTGCTAAAACTTTTATTCAAATTTTTCTTTTAACTGCTAAATGTATTGATTAACTTGTAACATATTAACTATTTGCTGTTTGCCTTTCCTAGCCATAATGCATAAAGTATAGAAATAGCTTTACCAATTTTAATATTTAGTGTCTTAGCCTTCTAGAGGAAAGGGGTTCATTTTAAGGGATGGTATATGTGTCTCAAAGTTAAATATTTTTTAAAGTTTATCCTTAAAGAATTCATACCCAGCTCAAATCTATTTCAAGTGAACTCTTCCTTATGTGACATTATAGACATTTTGAAATTTATTAGACCAAAATGAGGTCAGTTAAGGTCCATGTATGGAATTCACACGAAACTCTAAAATCCAGTTTCAAATACCTGTCACCTGTATTTTCCCTTAAATTTTTCTGAGGAATATGCACTAAAAGAAGCAAAGTTACCCTGCTATTCTAATTCTGTACAAGCACGATGACAAATTTCCATCATCAGTTTATTTACTCTCTATAAAACTATGAAACTGTAATCCCTCTGTACATCACTTTGACAATTAATAAATAATTATTCAGAATAAAAAAACTTCCTGCAGAGCCCTCAAAGCATCTAATAAAAATAAACCCTTGTCTCTCAAAAAAAAAAAAAAAAACTGAGTCCTGCAGTCCGCAGTTGTATGACAAGATTTTAGATTAGGTTACTTCTAGTTGCAAAAGAAGCTGAAAAATAAAGAATGAAACATTTGGCACCAACAATATTTGCTTTTCCAGGGACATATTCCAGGATGTCATGCCATTAATAATGAGGAGCATGAAGAGGAAAAATATTTTGCATCAATTTAGAATGACATAGTGGGAAAATCAACTGAAGGTAATTTTCTGTTAACTGGTCTCTACATGTGACTGGTTTAAAAGGAAATACTGGAAGAGACTATCTGATGGGTTTAAATGATGAGAACTCCAGAATGGGATGGAAAATGAACTGGGAAGTAAGGTAAATTATCAGTATACGAAGCCATAAGACATGGGATGCCTACATAATAAAATCATCATATTTTCCAAATATTTTCCAATGTATTCTATCTCCTGACAGATTCTCAAGTTACTTTCTGAGACTGTTAGGTTCTATGATTAAAGTAATGAGTGCACTAAAGTGTATTTGGAAGGACCAAGAATTATAGTAGCCTGCTGCCTTTGAGGAATAACCACTTGGCTGTTAAATAAACACTAGTATGTAAAATTCCACTCTGAAGCTACAATAATGAGATTGCATCTCAAGAATAAGGTGAGAAGATGATCTCTATTTTTAAAGTTGTCACTCTCTTGTCCATGATAAGTGAAATTTTAGAATTCATCACAAGGGACGTTGATTGAAAATCTATACTACTATTATAATCATGCATGTATTCTAAAAAAAACTAACCACACTCTACTTTCATTCATTGCTGTCCTCATAGGTTCATGTCTGCTAAGTGAAACATTATAAGTACTTGACATGTATGTATTAAGTAAAGTACTAGATGTATGTCATTCATTGTTGTAACTCCAACTCTGCTAAATGAATCATTATTAATACTCAGTATCTATTTAATGAGGAAATGTATGATACTGAAAATAACTCATAATTCTCAAAAACTAGTGCTGAAAGTGTATTATCTTTTCTCTCAAAACAAGCAAACACACTGAAGCAATGGAGCATGGAAACATCACAGAATTTATCTTTCTGGGACTATTTACAGATAAGGCAGTGAATGCTCCCTGCTCTGTGCTGTTCTCCCTGACCTACCTTGCAATTGTCTCAGGAAACCTGGTCATTCTTCTCACCATCAAGGGCAGCCACCTTAGTGAGCAGCCCATGTATTTTTTTCTCAGCTACTTGTCCTTCATGGATGTCTGCTTCACTTCCACAGTGGCCCCCAAACTGATCCTAGACTTATTGACTCAATGGAACACCATCTCCTTCAATGGCTGCATAGCCCAGATGTTTTATGCTCACTTCTTTGGTGCCACAGAAATCTTTGTCTTGGTGGCAATGGCCTATGATCGCTATGTAGCCATCTGCAGACCTCTTCATTACATGGTCATCATGAGTAGACAGGTGTGCTATGTTCTCCTAATGGCATCTGTTCTAGGAGCTTTTGTCCATTCCTTTATGCAAGTACTGATTATTATTGAACTTCCTTTCTGTGGTCCCAATCAAATCGACCACTATTTCTGTGATATCTTTCCCTTGTTGAAGCTGGCCTGCATGGATACCAGGCTTTTGATGATCGCTGTCATTACCACCACAGGGGTGTTATCTATTCTGACCTTTGTGGCCCTAGTGATTTCTTACATTATCATCTTGTCCACCTTGAGGACTCGCTCATCCGAGGGGCGCCGCAAAGCCCTGTCCACCTGTGGCTCGCACATCACCGTGGTGCTCATGTTCTTCCTGCCCCTCATCTTCACCTATGCACCCATGGCTGATTCTGTCAGTGATGACAAGGTGTTTGCTCTGTTCTATACCATGATCGCCCCCTTGTTCAATCCTCTCATCTACACCCTGAGGAATGCAGACATGAAGAATGCCATGAGGAAAGTGTGGTGCCAACAAAAGCACTTCAAAGGGAATTGAATATGCTGGTGTTGGAGTTCTTTGTTCTCTCTACAAACTCAGTGTGAACAAACCCAGCAGGCTCAGAATGGAGGTGAGCTACCACCAAAAGTTTCAATCTTTGGAGAAATAATAAGATTGCTATATGCTCTTTGGTATTACTTTGTTTCTCTCAGTGTGAATACAAGGTTACATGGATCCATCCATCTCCAGGATTTTCACAGTTCTGATATTCTGAAACTTCATGCTATTCTTAATCCTGTACATGATGAATGTTTCCTGGTAATTACTGGGGGAAATTAAAAGGGCTACATAGTTTATGACTTAGGAAATAGATAAGATTGCAGGGAACACCTGTCATAGACAGAAATACTAAGTTCTTCCTTTGTAAGAGGGTGTGTGTGTGTGTGTGTGTGTGTGTGTGTGTGTGTGTGTGTGTTTATTGAATGAAAAATAAATGTGGAAAAGGTAGCTGCTGGTGTATATTTTAACTACCTTACCAAGCAAAGCTAGTAACATTAACAAACGTGATGCAATTATTCCATTTACATTGTACTTGGTAGAAGTTCTTGTGATTCATTTTTAGTATCCTGTTGGTAATGTATTATTTTATTTATTTATTTAACTATCTATTTATTTATTTTTCCAGGCCTGGGGCTTGAACTGAGGGCCTGGGTAATGTTCCTGAGCTTCATTTGTTCAAGGCTAGCACTTTACCACTCAAGCCACAGCACTACTTCTGGGTTTTTCTGTTTATGTGGTGCTGAGGAATCAAACCCAGGGGTCCATGCTAGGTGAGCACTCTACCACTAAGCCACAATTCCAGCATGGAAGTGTATTCTTACAACCAGAAGTTACAAGTTAGACTAAGGGAATAGGAAACATATTGAAATAAGAAATTCTGCTATATATTCATCCAAACCTTCAGAAGTTTAGGAAACTCAGATCTTTTTTTTTTTTTTTTGACTTTTAAAAAAAATTTTTATTATCAAACTGATGTACAGAGAAGTTACAGTTTCATACGTTGGCATTGGATACATTTCCTGTACAGTTTGTTACCTTGTTCCTCATACCCCCCTCCCCCCTCACCCTTTCCCTCCCCCCCCCCCCGAGGTGTTCAGTTCAATTACACCAAACAGTTTTGCAAGTATTGCTTTTATACTTGTTTGTCTTTTTTTACCCTGTGTCTCTCAATTTTGGTAAGATTACAGAGATAGTGTAGGTACAACCACAGGAAGGTGATACAAGAACATCATCAATAATAGAAGCTACAGATACACATGGGACATTGAATGTAGTTACAACTATGATATAACAATTGCTTCCATAACATGGAGTTCATTTCACTTAGCATCATCTTATGTGTACATAAGGGTATAGCTATTGGGCCTTGTGATGCTCTGCTATGACTTACCTAAACCTGTATTAATAATTCCCAATAAGGGAGACCATAGAGTCCATGTTTCTTTGGGTCTGGCTCACTTCACTTAGTATAATTTTTTCCAAGTCCTTCCATTTCCTTACAAATGGGACAATGTTATTCTTTCTGATTGAGGCATAAAATTCCATTGTATATATGTACCACATTTTCCTGATCCATTCGTCTACTGAGGGGCATCTGGGTTGGTTCCAGATTCTAGCTATGACAAATTGCGCTGCAATGAACATTGTTGTGCTGGTGGCATTACTGTGATTTGGTTTGTGGTCTTTTGGATAGATACCCAAAAGTGGGGCTCCTGGGTCATAGGGGAGTTCTATATTTAGCCTTCTCAGGAATCTCCATACTGCTTGCCAGAGTGGCTGAACCAGTTTACATTCCCACCAATAATGAAGTAGGGTGCCCTTTTGGCCACATCCCCTCCAACAATTGTTATTGTTAGTTTTCTTGATATATGACATTCTTACTGGGGTGAGATAGAATCTCAATGTTGTTCTGATTTGCATTTCTTTTATGGCCAGAGATGTAGAGCACTTTTTCATATGTCTCTTGGCCATTCCCATTTCCTCATCAGAGAAGTCTCTTTATAAGTCTGTAGCCCACTTGATGAGGGGGCTATTGCAGTTTTGTTTTGGAAGAAGGTAATTTTTTCAGTTCTGCATGTATTTTAGAATGGACAGTAAAGATCTTCTCCCAGTCTGTGGGCTTTCTGTTTATCTTGTGAGCTATGTCCTTTGCCCAGCAGAAGCTCTGCAGTTTGATGCAGTCCCATTTGTCCAACCTTTCTTTGATTTGTAGCCTTTCTGGGTCTTTGTTAAGGAAGTTCCATCCTGAGCCAAGGAGCCCAAGTGTTTGTCCTACTCCTTCTTTTAGTGTTTTCAGGGTGTCTGTTTTGATTTCGAGGTCTTTAATCCATTTGGAATTGATTTTGGTGCAGGGTGATATATAAGGATTTAGTTTTTGTATGTTGCATGTGTTGAGTCAGTTTTGCCAGCAACATTTGTTAAAGAGGCTATCTTTATTCCATATTATTGTTTTAAATCCTTTATCAAAGATTAAGTAGGCGTAGTTCTGTGGGTTTATTTCTGGGTCTTCAATTCTGTTCCACTGATCTTCAGGCCTGTTCTGGTGCCAATACCAAGCTGTTTTTATTACTATAGCTTTATAATACAGCTTGAAGTTGGGTATTGTAATTCCTCCAGCACTGTTCTTTCTGCTTAGGATTGTTTTTGCTATTCTAGGTCTTTTATTGTTCCATATGAATTTCTGGATTGCTTCCTCTATTTCATTAAAAAATGGTGTTGGGATATTAATGGGTATTGCATTGAATTTGTAGATAGCCTTTGGCAATATTGCCATTTTGATTATATTAATCCTCCCAATCCAGGAGCATGGGAGGTTTTTCCATTTCCTTAGTTATGACTTAATTTCATTTTTAAAGCTTTTAAAGTTTTCATCAAAGAGGTCTTTCACTTCTTTGGTTAAGGTTATTCCTAGGGATTTTATGTTTCTGGGTGCTATTGCAAAAGGAGTTGTTAACCTGATTTCAGCCTCAGTCTTCGGGTCATTAGCATAGAGAAAGGCCATTGATTTTTGAAGGTTTATTTTATATCCTGCAACTTTGTCAAAGTTTTGGATCAGCTCTAGGAGCTTGGGGGTAGAGTCTATGGGATTCTTTAGGAATAGGATCATGTCATCTGTGAAGAGAGAATGTTTAACTTCATCTTTTCCTATTTGGATCCACTTTATATTTTCTTCTTGCCTAATTGCTCTGGCTAGGAATTCTAGTACTATGTTGAAAAGCAGGGGAGAGAGTGGACATCCTTGCCTTGTTCCTGGTTTTAATGGAAATGGCTTTAGTTTTTCACCATTTAGAGTTATGCTTGCTGTAGGTTTGTCATAAACTGCCTTGATTATATTCAGGAATGTTCCCTGGAATCCCAGTTTTTTCAGGGCTTTTAGCATAAAGGGGTTCTGGATTTTATCTAACGCTTTTTCCGCATCCAGAGAGAAAACCATGTGCTTCTTTACCTTGCTCCAGTTGATGTCGTGGATTACATTAATTGACTTGCATATATTAAACCAACTTTGCATCCCTGGGATGAATCCAGTTTCATCGAGTTGTATGATTTTTTTTGATGACCTGTTGAAGTCGATTGGCCAGAATTTTGTTGAGAATTTTTGCGTCTATGTTCATCAGGGAAATCGGTCTGTAGTCCTCTTTCCGTGATGAGTCCGTGTCTCGTTTTGGGACGAGGGTTATACTGGCTTCATATAATGAGTCTGGTAGTGAACGTTCTCTTTCAATTTCATTGAAGATTTTGAGAAATACTGCTGTGAGTTCTGTTTTGAAGGCCTTATAGAATTCTGCAGTGAATCCATCTGGACCTGGGCTTTTCTTGGATGGGAGATCATTTATTGCCATTTCTATTTCAGTATTGATTATGGGTCTGTTTAGAAGGTTTAAATCTTCATATTTAAGTTTGGGGATATGAATTTTTTCTAGGAAATCATCCATTTCTTCCATGTTCTCAAATTTGTTGGCATAAAGGTTTGCAAAATAGTCCCTTATTATTTTCTGAATTTCGGTTATTTCTGTGGTGATGTTACCGGTTTGATCTCCTATCTTGTTTATTTGAGTGTGCTGCCTTCATTTTTTGGTCAGGTTTGCCAGGGGTCTGTCTATCTTGTTGATTTTTTAAAAGAACCAACTCTGTTTTGTTGATTCTTTCGATGGTTTTTTTAGTCTCTAATTGATTTAATTCTGATTTGACTTTAATTATTTGCTTCCATCTATTGACTTGGGGTTTGGCTTGTTCTCTCTCAAGGAAATTAAGGTGCTTCCTTAAATTATTGAGTTGTTGTTTCTCCAGTTTATTGATGTATGTACTCAGAGATATAAATTTTCCTCTGAGTACTGCCTTTGCTGTGTCCCAAAGGAGCTGGTACTTTGTGTCTTCAACTTGGTTGAATTCCATAAACATTTGAATTTCTGATTTAATTTCTTCAATGACCCACTGATGGTTCAGCAGTGTGTTGTTTAGTCTCCATGAATTGTAGGATTTTCTGTGGTGGCTCTTTGAGTTGAGCTCTAATTTTATTCCATTGTGGTCTGAGAGAATTCAGGCAATGGTTTTGATACTTCTGAATTTGTACAGATTTTCTTTGGGCCCTAAGATGTGATCTATTTTGGAGACTGTTCCATGTGCTGAGGGGAAGAATGTGTATTCTCTTGTTTCTGGGTGGAATATTCTGTAGATGTCGGTTAAGTCTAGTTGCTCTGCGCAGTTATTAAGTTCTGTGGTTTCTTTGTTCAGTTTTTGGCGTGTTGATCGGTTCAGAGGTGATAGTGGAGTGTTAAAGTCCCCAACTATCAGTGTGTTTGGGTCTATGAGTGTTTTTAAAGTCAGTAGTGTTTGTTTGATGAAGTTGGATGCTCCTGCATTTGGTGTGTAGATATTTAGAATGGTTATATCTTCCTGTAGGAGAGATCCCTTTACTAGTGTGTAGTAGCCTTCTTTGTCCCTTCTTACCTTTTTTAATTTGAAGTCAATTTTGTCTGATACTAGGATTGCAACTCCAGCCTGCTTATGGGGACCATTTGCTTGATAGATTTGATTCCAGCCTTTCATTTTTAGAAGACGTTTACTTTTGCTGGATAGATATGGCTCTTGGAGGCAGTAGAAAGGTGGATCTTGATTTTTGATCCAACTTATGAGCCTATGTCGTTTGATTGGAGAATTAAGTCCATTAATGTTGAGAGTTAAGATGAAGAGTTGATGGTTTGTTCCTTTCATTATCACTATCTTGTTTAAAGATGTGTCTTCCCATTTCTTGATCTGATGTTTACTATTTAGAGTTCATTGCTCTGTCTGTATTGGGATCTTGATTATTTTGCCTGTATAGTACATCTTTGAGGATTTTCTGTAAAGCTGGTTTGGTGCAGATATATTGTTTCAGTTTTTTCTTACTGTGGAAGACTTTTATTTGACCTTCAGCTATGAATGAGAGTTTGGCTGGGTCCAGAATTCTTGGTTGGTAGTTATTTTTATTTAGTGTTTGGTATACTTCATTCCAGGCTCTCCTTGCTTTCATGGTCTCTGCTGAGAAGTCTGGGGTAATTCTGATTGCTTTTCCTTTATATGTGATTGTTTTCTTCTCCCTAACAGCTTTAAGGATTCTTTCCTTGGACTCTACTGATCCTGTGTTGATAACAATGTGTTGTGTTGGTGGGATGTCCTATTCTGGTCTGGTTTGGGGTTCTAAATGCTTCTTGTATCTGTATAGGCCTTTCCTTCTGGATAATTGGGAAGTTCTCAGCTAATATTCTGTTAAATAGATTGCCTATCCCAAACTTTCTCCAAGTTTTCCTCTCTACCTATTAACCTTAAATTGGGCGTCCTAATCGTGTCTTGAATCTCCTGTAACAATCTGTTTTGTTGATTGGACTGGATTTGTATTGATTTTTTATCTTTCTCCATAGAATCTAAGGAATGTTCAGCTCCTGAGATTCGATCCTCTGTTTCAGTTAGTCGGGACTGTAGACTAGCTACTTGATTTTGAATCTCTTTTCCTTCTTACTGGTCTTTCCTGATGATTTCCATGACATTTCTTAGGTCTTGTATGGACTTCTTTACTTCATTAACTTCATTACTTTGGTTTTGAGTGTTGTCTCTCAAATCATTAAACTGGGTAGCTATCTTTTCATTTGACTCTTGAAGTTCGTTTATCTTTCTATTTGTGGATGCCTTGAAATTCTCCATTAATTTTTGCTTTGCCTTCTCATGCTCTAGAATAATTGACTGAAGAGATTGAAACTTTTCATTTATCATGTTTATCAGTAGACTTTGTAGAGCATTTTGGGGTTTTCTTCTATGTCTTTGATTGACTGCTCTGCTTCCTGCTTGTTTTGAGTGGGGGATAAGCCTTCATTGTTTGCCATCTTTCTTGTGTTTCTTCTGCCCATTTGGATTGGGAATGCCAGTCTATCAGCACCTGTGAGCACTGTTTAAGACCCAAAGCAGCCCTTACCAAGCACTGTTGTGTAAATCTTACAAGTTCACAATTATATACAGATACCTTGTATACCTATCTATAAAATTAGATTTGGTGTTCCTAAACAATACAATTTCAATATAACAACCGATCCTGGGCCCTGTATTCAGTAGTTACTTATTTACTGTTACAACCCTATAAGCAATTCTTGTTTTTATATTAAGTTCTTTTAGGACTGGCTTTTTCTATGAACTACTTTGATTCACTCGGATTAAGCTGGGATACCCTCTATCCAATAACCAGGAGTCAGTGGAACCTGGAGGTCCAGGCAGTAAGTCAGGAGGGTAAGTTGGAGGTAGTAAAGAGAATAGAGTAAAATGTATGGGGGGGGTGATTTTGGTTTAGTTTCAGTGATGTGGAAATATGGAGAAGAGTAGAATCAGTAGAAAGAACAAGGTTAAAATGATAGATAATGGAGTTAGCAGAAAAGAGTGGAGGTATTATTCATAGGAAAGTAATTTTTAAAGAAAGAGAACTCAAAGAGAGAAATACAGTAAAAATACTGGAAGACAGATGCACAAAACAGAGAAAAATTATTTTAAAAAGAGAAAAAATAAAAAGGAAAAAAACAGAAAAGGAAGAACCCAAACAAACAAAAAAGACTTGATAAAACAAACCCGTAATAATGGAAAACAAACAAACAAATAAACAAAAAACAATGACGTTTCAGAAGTGAAAAATTTTAAAAAAAATTTTAAGTTTAATAAATGTTTGAAAAGAAAAAAAAATTGGAGTCCTCCTTGTTTGGGTGGTCTTTACCCAGTCTCTCATTTCCTTGGGATGGCCTACAGTCTATTTTCCTGATTGGCTGGTTTGACTTGCTTTCAGTTTGCAGGGGGTCCATCTGTTCTGACCCTTCTCCCCTGTTGGTGCAATCCTGGGTCTCTGTGGATCGCACAGCTTGCAGGTAGGCCTTGGGCGTCCTCTGTAGATGGGGATGTGAGCAGTCTCGGAAACTGTGGCTCCTCTGTCTGTTGTGGGGCCGCTGCCTTTGATGCCTGGCTTTGATTAGGCTGTGGACTCAGCAGGGCGTGGCCCCTCTGGCCTGTTTTACCTGGCTGAGAGTTGCTTGCCTAGGGGAGGCTCCTCCCTCCTGGACAGGGCGGCCTCCTTGGAGGAGGTGACTATGGAATGCAGCTCGGTTTCGGGCTGGGAATTGGGCTTCCTCTGTGACGGGATCATTTAACGGTCTCAGGAACTGTTTGTTCCCCTATTTGGTGTTTCCGTGCCGCCGGTAGCTACTCACCGCTACTGCTTTAAATTTAGAAATTCCAGTGGGCAGGGCGGAGCACCTCTGTCTAAGCAGAGGCCCAGGACACGCCTCCTGCCAGGGCAGGGGGCATTCTCCTGGGCGGAGCTGGCTCTCACTGGTGGGTCCCTCTTGCCCTTTTCAAAGATGGCTCCTTTGACCTCGCTTTCCCCAGGCCTGCTTTAGTTCCAATCTGGTCTGACCCTATGCCAGTGGCAAAGATGGCGCTTTGCTCTGGCGGTGGGGGAAGGGCTGCCTTCCAGAAGCTGCTCTGTGGGCGGGAGTCACAGTATCTTTCGTGGGGTACTCACACTTCTCTGCGATTTCAGGTCGTCCATGCTCAGCCGCCATCTGGAGGATTTCTCCCTGGTGTATGCTGTGTGCTTTAGCCGCGTGGAGTGCGGGTTTCTGTGCCAGGAGCTGTGCCAGTGCCAGCACTGGTGCGGCGGTGGGACGCCACCCGGAGCTCATATCAGTGTTTTCAGACGAGCAAAGTCGATTTTTCCTTCCTGGCCAGAATCCCTGTACTGTTAGAACTTGCTCTGGCTGTCTTTCTAGGAGTAAAAGTTTCTATGGGGTGAGCAAACTGCGATGTTGGAGGGAGTTCAGCTACGGCTCTGCTGCTCCTCCGCCATCTTCCCAGAAGTCTGATCAGAAACTCAGATCTTAGCACTTGCTTATATCACAGACATAAGTAAAGAATCATTGAAATAAGTAGAAAAACAATTTTATTTTACCTGTGTTAATCTTTGCCCAAATGTCAGTTGTAGACAGTGATGGCCTACCAGTTGGGGAAAGAAAAGGAAGTAAGCACATTACTTTGCTTTGGACTCCAATCCTGTCATGGACTCCAATACTGCTTTGACTGTGGGTTTTACTGTTTGTAGTAAAAATCTAGTGCTATACAGGTGCTGATGGCCCCAGAGTCAAACCTTTGTAAGCCCAAACCACTGAATCCTGATCCAAAACAGGTTCTATAGGCAAGCACACTATCACTAAGCCACATTCCTGCCCTCTCTGTTTTGTTACAATGGTAGAAGGCGAATGCAGTTTCCAGATTGTTGCAGATACAGGATGCAGATTGCTACCCACAGACTGAAAGGCCAAAAATTGGCTGGCACCTGGCAGGACACTGCAGTCCTTTCCCAAACCTGTCCCATGGTACCAGGATTCAGGCTTACCTCAATCCTGGACTATCTCCCATAGCCTAACAACACCACTGACTCCATTTTCAACCTCTTCAGATGGAAACTTTGAGGATGTTACTCATACCATGAGCATCTCAGCCCATCCAGGTATGAGGTGGAATCCTCCTCTCCTACATGGCTGTCCCATGTGTTTTGTTGCTTTCCTTACATAGAGATTTGTGACTAGGCAAAGAAATTCTCTTGTTGCCAGTGGCTTAGTGACTGGGTATACTAGCCAGTGATGCAGTTCATCAACTGAAATTGTGCCTAGGAGACTTCGGTAATCTCTTTCATCTCCTTCCATCATTCAACAAAAACAAACATTTGAGAAGGAAATGTAGATGTGAGTGGTAGCTTTTATCGGAATGCACCTATACTGGGATACATAATGTTACTCCTCTCTTGTAAAACCTCAGTTAAAAGTGAGATGCCACTTTAGACAGATCCCATTTTCCTCTCACTGTATAATTACCCTTCACATGTTTGTACCAGATGAGTGCTCCTTTATACTATTTTACTCCTCTCTTCTTTTTCTGTAGGGCAACTTAAAGAAAAAAAAATCACCTAATTACAAAGAGTCTGGGATGTGCTTCCTTTTCTTTTTATTTTTATTTTCCTTTCTTTGGCCAGTCCTGTGGCTTGGGATTCAAGGTCTGAGCACTGTCCCTGGCTTCTTTGTGCTCAAGGCTAGCACTATACCACTTGAGACACAGCACCACTTCTGGCTTTTTCTGTTTATGTGGTACTGAGGAATCGAACCCAGGACTTCATGCATGCTAGGCAAGCACTGTACCACTAAGTCACATTCCCAGCCATAGGAGGTGCTTCTTAAAGATTTTCTTTTTTATCATTGCTAATGAATACAAATGAACATTATATTCTCCTAGCTATGGCATTTGGAGGGGCATGCCTTCACCCGGAGTTATATAGTTCATTTCCATCATAGTGTCTAGTGGGTTTCTCCTGAATTGGTTCACCCTTTGCCCCACCATTCCCCAATAAACATCATTCTAAAGCCATTTTTATCAAATAATTTAGAAGGAAAGTCTATTATATAGTGAAAAACAATGCTGAAGCCACATATTAACAATGGTGTGATACACCTACACTAGTATCTGGCCTTTAGCAAGAATTGTCCAGGTGACAGGCAAGATGGCAAGCACCTAAGGCACCAGGATCTAAATCTGGAAACCTCTAAGGTCAAGGCCTGGGAGCATATCACAAAGGCTATGGCGAAGAAAGCAAAAAGGCTTTCCTGTCACAAAGAATAAAGTTCCCCAAAATGTCAACAATATAACACACTGTGACATCCTGAAGCCTTTGTGCTCTGTTTCACCACTCTTCCCATGAGCCATGCACCCCCAAGCCAAGTCCAACCTCCAGCCCAAAATAGGAAGATATCCACACTTAACAGGACAGCCTAAGGTAGGGACTGCTACTTCCTGGATAGAGTGAGGGTGCTAGAAAATATGATCTGTGAATCTGTATAACTCCTTTATTAATACAACATAAAGACAGCAAGAAAATGGTTTGGGTACACAGGAAATGTCTGTCCCCACTAACAAGAAACAATTCCAAAAGTTTTCTACATACCCAGAGTTATTTCCATGTATTTATTCAATTTCAGCAACTTGAATATGGGAAATAATAATGTTTTGCTTCCAAAATGTTTCTATATTTCTGCTGTTCATTCGGAGAAAGTGTACTATGAATTCAGTACATTTAACTTTCTAAATTTAGATTGGGAATATCTATTAATTTGCTGTCCTAATTCTTAAGAATATCAGAATACTTATAATCTCAATACATTAAACAAACACAGGGTTGATAACAAAACATTACATACCAGTTATATTAATAAGGGATAAAAGAAAATTAGAAAATGTGTCTATGAGAAAAACCTATAATTCAATACACAAAACTATTCACATACACACTGGTGATTAAATAAAATGTGCCTCTTGTTACACTGTTTTAGATGCTATTTCCCATAATTAGGATAAAACAATACAACATAAGTAACATAAGAAAAATTCTGGAAAAGAAGCTATATTTATGTTTAGTCATACTTTCCCTAGGCCATACAATCAAAACGCCAAGCAAAAATGTTGGACTGAGACATATATCACATACTAGACCATCAGCCAAGAGTAAAGGAACAACGCAAAACTCTAAGGGCCTGAGTCAAGCCCCTGGACTGGCATGAATGCAAACACACACACATACACACACACACACACACACACACACACACACACACACCTAGTTTTTACATACAACTTACAGAAAATAACAACAGATTTGAACTCTCAAGAAAAGAAATAGCCAGCAAGTTGCTATAGTAGCTATCAGTCTTGAGCCCAAAGCATAAAGAGAAAGGAAATCAGTAAGAATGGAAAGTGTCTTATTTGATATCTGCACTTATTCACCCATCCTTAGAACATGCCACAGCTTTCTCATGGCATTCTTCACTTCTGCATTCCTCAGAGTATACACAAGTGGGTTGAGAAAGGGTGTTCCGGCTGTATAAAACACTGTTACCATCTTGTCTATGGGCAAAGTGGTTGGTGGACGTGTGTATATGAATATACAGGGGCCAAAAAATAGTACAACTACAATGATGTGAGAAGAGCAAGTGGAGAGGGCTTTCTTCCTCCCGTCTGCACTGTGGTTTCGCAGTGAGCGCAAGATGACTATGTATGAGATCATCAGAACAACAAAACTGCAGGAGCAAAGGGCCCCACTGTTGGAAACAAACAGCAAGTTGACCACGTAAGTGTCCATGCAGGCAAGTTTCAACAAGGGCTGCAAATCACAGCAGTAATGGTCAATCAAATTGGGTCCACAGAAGGGCAGTCTCAAGAGCAGAATAATCTGAGTAGTGCCATGTACAAAAGAACCAATCCAGGCAAACACAATGGAGATGAGGCAGACCTGCCTCCTCATGATGGTTGGGTAGCGCAAGGGCTTGCAGATGGCCACATAGCGATCAATGGCCATGAGGACAAGGACAAAGATCTCTAAGCTTCCAAATAGATGCAGTACAAAGATTTGGGTCATACATTCATTGTACGAAATGATTTTCTTTGCAGAGAGGGAATCCACAAGTAGTCTGGGTACTATGGATGTTGAAAAGAAGGTATCTGCACAGGACAAATGAAACAGGAAGAAGTACATGGGACTCCCAAGTGTTGAGCTGAATGTGATGGTCACAATGATGAGCATATTCCCCACAAGAGTGCACACATAGAAAAGCAAGAAGATGAAAAACACCATATTTTGTCTCTGAGGATCCTGTGTCAACCCTAACAGTACAAACTCTGTCACACTGCTGTTTTGTTGCATTAGTTCAGTCATTGTGCGGAAACCACAGGTTAGCACAAAAAGATATCTACAGAGAAGAAAAGAAAATCATGGAAGAAGTAAATACAAATTTTAAATGTGGAATACATATCCTCAGTCATGAAATTCTAACTTAGCTGTGATTTATCACTTAACATTCCTATAGTTACTTTTTTCCTGAAAAATTTACTTAACATCTAACCCACTTCCCAAATTGTACATGAAAATAATGGCAGACAGAATGTTTGTTGAAATGAAGGTTGAAGCTTTAAGCAAGAGTATTTGGTGTGAAATGCTGATACTTGAACCTTCATGAGCTGTTTTAAATAGAGGTGCAGTAACATACACACACACAATCTCTCTCTCTCTGTCTCTCTCTCTCTCAAGTAAGAATAGTTTAATCTCAATCATTTACTTATTTATTTCTGTTAAATTTGTCTCTGGGGTTTGAGCTCCAGATGTTGTGTACTCTACCATTGAAGCCCTTCAAAGAATTTTTATACAAGACTACGGACTATCTGAAACTGACCTTAGGCAAAATAAAGACCAGCAAATATAAATCAGAATACCTAATCCTTGACTTAATATATTTCTGTTGAGTTTGTCCTCCAAGTTTGGATTTACAGGTCATGATCAAGAATTTAAAAAATGCCCTCTGCCAACTCCAATTTTATTGATACATACAATAAAATTTGTAGCGTACACATTTGTGACTATATTAAACCCTGACTATTCTACAAAAATGCAGATGTAAAAGTGAATTAATATTTATTTGGATTTTCCAAAACTATAAAACTTAATTGCCTTATTATGTGTGTATTCTAGATTGTAACACAGTGAAAAACAAAAGATACAATTAAAATGATAAATTCATATACGTACTTACAATACATATTTGAGATAAAAGCATAATTCCTTTCAAATCAATGATTTCCAGATCAATACAAACACCTAAAACACATATACGCATACACAGAGAGAGAGAGAGAGAGAGAGAGAGAGAGAGAGAGAGAGAGAGAGAGAGATGAACAACTTATTTTTAATTCTTCTGCTCTTTTTTAAAAAGAGTGAGACTATGGAAGGATTCCACACTTCATTCAGATTCACATATGTTAACACTGAAATTCAAGTTAGATAACCTTTCCACCTATCAGAATAGTAAAGTGATCCTTTTGATAAAATGTTATCAAGTGATACTAATAAGTAAGAGGTAGACAAATTCATAAATTTTTGCAGTAAGTGTCTATTGTCTCCAATCCTAAATGAAGTGATTTCAAAACCTATAATAGAGCTACATACAGCTGTATATAGACATTGGTTTAGAAATTTTATTTCCCATTGACATATACACAAGACAACCTTTAAAATCTGCAATGGCTACAAAAAAGGGAAACAATTTCATTTAAGTGAATGTATGAACAAAGATATTTAATAAACAGATAAATAGGAAAAGGATGTATTATGCATGTGCAATGATCTAAAACATTTTGTGAATCAAACTTCAAGATATCAATCCCATATGTTAAGATGAAATTTTCATTAAAAATGTGCATCATAATCATATGCATACTTTTATAAGTGACTTGTATTTAGAAAACAATGAACAAAAGCATAATTTTGTAGTCTCCAAGTAGGAAAACTACTTTCTCAGAGTTATACATGGGAAATCCCTTTTCAAATATACGATGTGGTAATATGTGAAACGTGTTGTCATACTACATTACAAGTAAAGCATTATGAAGCCTTACCTTAAGTGATTATGAACCACAATTGCATATCATTGAGCCATCCCAACTTCCTTTACTGTAAAAATAAAAGATAGAGAGAAATGGTGATTCAGCATTAAATATACCACATAGGAAGACACTAATAATAACTACGTATGTTTTTGTAATTGTTTTCCAAAGGTACTATTACTATTTTTGGAAAATATTCTTTACAAAAGAAATAAAAATGGATTTGGGGCTCTGAGTATTAAGTAACATACCATCGCTCCATCTATATACCTATATCTTTGTGAATATGCAGATACAGGCAGATAAATGTACTCTCAGGTTTGTATACTACAAGTAGATTAGGTTTGTATGACTTGTAGATGTAAGAATGGTATATTTACATACTGTCACCAAGCAGCATCATAGAAGTAAACATTTTCCTATGAATGCAAATTAATCAGTTCCATACTATTCTATTACTCTATGTTCTATTGCCACTGGAACAAGAGACATATCGATGTCCTATGTTCAGTTGAACATTGTCACTTGCATGGATTTTTTTTCATGAACTACCACAAATGGACATTATTGCTACTTGATTATCTTCCACACCCCTCTAGCACCAGGCTTTAGTTGTTGGCCCATTTCTATCAGAAACAACTGTGCTTCTCTCTCCTCTTTCCATCCTCTCACTTTTGAATGTGAAACATTCCTAGAAAACTCCCTCAACCTCTGTCCTTGCACAAGTGCCTGATAAGGTGTGCTCAATGTGTCTATAACACCAATCTGAATTTTATTCTGCAAGAGAGCAGCATGAGTACACATTAACACGAACCTTACCAGCTTTAGGTACAGTGTGTCCAGCTGCCTTCTTTTCCTCTGGAAAAAAAGACTGGAGGCTCCTCACTCAATTGAGAATTTTCAAAGAGTGTCCAAATTATAGTCGATGACTCTAGAATCTTCATCATTTTGCTCTCACAAAGAAGTTTATGTTTTTGAGTTTGATTCCAAACTCATTCACCCTTTCCTGAAATCCATCCTCACATTGGCTTCATTCTGACATCTTTCTTCCCTTTTGTTCTTCCTTGTAGGTATATTTAATACAAACGATGCAAATTACAGGAGTTGGGGAAAGGCATTCCCAGAAGTGTGTCTTTCCTCTCAACTCAGAAACATGCTCCAGACGAGGTTAAAAAAAACTTAATCCTCAATTTGTCTTGATTTAAGGAGAAGGAAATAGGTCATTATTTCAATTAAAAGTGTTAATTAACAACAAATGACATTTATTTTGGGAGAATAAGAAAGTAATATCCAACAGAGAGAAAATACTAAAATAGACTCACATACATACACCTACATACACACACACACACACACACACACACACACACACACACCAAAGAGTGGTGCAATATTGCAACACTGCTCAATATGCAATGGGTCACAGATTAGTGGAAAAAACTGGAAAAGTCAAAATTGTAAACAATGTAAGCACGCTAGGTGCCAGTGGCTCTTATCAATTCTTCTTATTCAAAGGGCTAAGATCTGAGAGTCACTATTTGAAGACAGCCCCAGTAGGAAAGTCCATGAGTCTCAGCTCCAATTGAACACCAAAAAGCTGAAAGTGGGGCTGTGGTTCAAGTGGCAGAGCACTGGCCTTGAGCAAAAGAAGCTTAAAGACATTTCCCAGGCTCTGAGTTCAAGCCCTAGAACCAGCACACACACACACACACACACACACACACACACACACACACACAACACGCAGAAAAAAATGGAAGAAAGGATAAATAAATACAGCAGTGGTACTCAGTACTCACTAAATACTATGTGAAAAATGCATAATTGGGCTTGTGCGTGGAGATGGGAGGGAAAAACTGGGAGAGAGCAACAGAAGGGATGATATGTTTCAAAAACTACTTTGAGCAAAAAAGCTTAAGGACAGTGCCTACCCATGAGTTCAAGCCCTAGGACCAGCACACACACACACATACACACACACACACACACACACACACACGTAAGCAAAACACACAGAAAAGGTGAGATAAATGGTGAACAAATGCAACAGTGGTACTCAGTAGACACTATGGGGAAAAATGCACTATAGGAGATGTGGGAAGAAATGAGAGGGAATAGGTGGAAGAGATCGACAGAAGGGATAATACAGTTCAAAAAGAAATGTGCTCAATTACCTAACTTTTATAACTATAACTTCTCTGTACATCACCTCTACAATAACTACAATAACAATAAAATATATTTTTAGAAAGAATTTACCCCAAAATGTACTGAAATTTGCAGTATGTTATGTATTTCAGGTTCTATATGGTCATAAATAACTGAATAAATAATTAAATAAGTATCAGAGAATATCTCTGCATGCTACAACTCTTTGTGTGTATGTGGCCTCAAAAATTTAAAGAATAGTTTCTGGGAAGAAGGCGGAGAAGCGGCAGAGCCCTAGCTGAGCTCCCTCCGACATCGCAGTTTTCCCACCCCAGACAAACTTTTACTCCCAGAAAGACAGCCCAAGTAAGTTATAACAGTACAGTGATTCTGGCCAGGAAGGAAAAATTGACTTTGCTGGCCTGAAAACACATATTTGAGCTCCAGGCGACAGTGCTGGCGCCAGAGCAGCCCCCCACACTCCGTGCAGCTAAAGCACTCCACGGAGACCAGGGAGAAATCCTCCAGATGGCGGCAGACAGACGCAGATCGCAGGCTGCACACCGATGGACTGAAGTTGCAGTGAAAGCGTGAGTACCCCAGGAAAGACATTCTCACTTGCTCCCATAGAGCAGCTTCTGGGAGGTAGCCCTTCCCCCACTGCCAGAGGAAAGCACCATCTTTGACACTGGCATAGGGTCAGACCAGACTGGAACTAAAGCAGGCCTGGAGAAAGCGAGTAAAAAGTGGCCATCTTTGAAAAGGGCAAGAGGAACCAACCAGTGAGAGCCAGCTCTGCCCAGGAGAATGATGCCTGCCCAGGCGAAAGGCTCATCCTGGGCGGCGCTTCACACACTCAGGTGAACTCAACCAGAGGTGCCCCACCCTTCCGGCCAGAATTTCTTAATTAAAAGTGAAAGTGGTGAGCAGCTACCAGCGGCACTGAACAACCAGACAGGAGAACAAATAGTTCCCGAGACAGATAACACAGAGGAAACCCAATTCCCAGCACGAAACTGAGCTGAATTCCATAGCCAGCTCCACCCAGGAGACCACCCTTACCAGGAGGAAGGCAAGCAAGTCTCAGCTGAGTAAACCAGGCAAGAGGCCCCCCGCCCTGCTGAGTCCACAGGCTATTCAAAGCCAGGCATTAAAGGCAGCAGCCCCACAGCAGACGGGAGGAGCCATGGTTCCCGATACTCTTCACTTCCCCCACCTACAGAGGACGCCCAAGTCTTACCTACAAGCTGTGTGAACCACAGAGACCCAGGATTTCACTAATGAGGGGGAAGATCAGAAAAGATCCATCCCCTGCAAACTGAAAGCAAGTCAAACCATCCAAGCAGCAAAATAGACTGCAGACCATTGCAAGGAAACCAGAGACGGTAGAAAGCCCACCCAAACAAGGAAGACTCCATTTTTTTTCTCAAACATTTATTTTAAGCTTTTTATTTTTTTATTTTTTCACTTCTAAAACATCATTGGGTTTTTTTGTTGTTGTTTTCCATTTTTACCTGTTTGTTTTATCAAGGTTGTTTTTTTTTGGTTGCTTGTTTTTCTGGTTTTTATCCTTTTTATTTTCTTTTTAACATTTTCTCTGTTTTGTGCATCTGTCTTCCAGTATTTTTTCTTTATTTCTCTCTTTGCATTCTCTTCTTTAAAAATTACTTGGAGAAGGAAGATGGCACCGCCACAGTAGGGAGGCACACCAACTTGCTCCAACTGAATAGTGAGCTGGGAACTCTAGCACCCAGCACCCCATCAAGAATCCAGCAAACCCAACAACCAGAAGCAACAGAGGAACTCAGGAAATGAAAAAGAACAAAAAAGAAGAGCCTGTAGCCTGCAAGGAGCCGGAAAATCTCCAGGGTACCCCTTCCCGACCCGCCGACCCTGGCCCGAACAGGGCCAGGCTGGGAAAGGGGACTTGGCGCCGGCAAACCCACAGCTGAAAAGTCACGCCAGGAGTGCAGAGTCCAGATGGCAGGAGCTCCACGGACCCCAGAACTGAGTGCAGACCGACAGAGACACCGGAGCTGAGGGACCGAACGGCCAGGATTAGACGTAGGCAGCAGGGGAACCGGGAGGTGCAGATGGGGAGAGCCGGGGCCACCACCACCAAATGACCGATCACTGCACCCCAGCACCACACCCCTTATGAGCCCGCAGCTGCGCGGGACGCTCACACAATCAGGGACCAGTAAGTTCCCCATTAACCCCCGCCATGGGAGACAAGCTCTAGTAGAGACCCAAGGCCTGCAAGGAGGCTAGAGCTCCCTCCATCCCCCTCCCTATCCCGAGGGACAGGGAGCCAAATGTCAGGCAGCAAGGGGTCCCTGCAGACTCTGGGAGGACGCGGGAGCTAACAGGGGCAGAATGGCACCAAGGCAGCAGAGGAGCCTGAGCCGGGCCACACTGGTCCCACCCCCTCCCTAACAGGGGCCCGGGGACTGGTGGGCATTGGAAGCCCCACCTGAGGCGCCTGATCCTCATGGACTTTTTGAACAGCAGTCACAGGCTCACTGGGCCTGAACACATAACGCCCCTCACAGCTGAGGCACGGAGTCTGTGGGCACCAACCCACGCCCAGACACTTGGCACAGCCGGGGCTCACGCGAGTGGAAAAAAGAACCAAAGAAGAGAAAAGCCTCCACTCCAGGCTGAATCAACAACCTGCAAACCCCCACCAGGGGCACGCTAGGGTCAGCACAGCACAGCGGCAGAACTCTATCCCACAGAGAAAGACACAGAACCTACCCACCTCCCAAGTGCACTGAGGGTGACCACCCCAGCAACAACTGAGATGGTCACACTCACCCACTGGGCAGTAAGGTTCAACAGCCAAACTCAAATCCAGAGCCAGGACACAAACAAGTCTCCCACTGACGAACCAGCGGGAACCAGCACAAAGCCAACCCAAGGAAACCACCTACAGATGCCCAGATGTGCAAATCACAAAGAAATATCACAAACTACATGAAAGGGCAAGCCAACTCGCCAGCTCCAAAAAGCAGTATGACTGAAGAGGAGATGGAGAATAAAAAAGCAACCGAGGCTACCATAGCAGAAATGATGAAAAACCTTAGGAATGAATTCACAAAACAATTCCAGGAGTTTAGAATGGAAGTCTTGAAGGACCGTCAGGAAACCAAGACAGAAATAGAAGCAAAAATGGATGCAATGCAAACTTCTGTTAAAGAAGACCTTAACATCCTGAGAAGCGAAATGCACGAAAAAATAGATTTAAAATACAACTCTTTAAAGAAAGAAATTTCCACGATCAGAGCTGATCTGGCAACCATAAATCGCTCCCTGACCTCCATAAACTCCACACTTGAATCCACAGCACAAAGAATTGACCATATTGATTCCCAAATCTCTCTGTTGGACGATGATGCAGCCGACAAGCACCAGAAAATTACCACACTCCAAGAAATGGTAAAGCTCCAGGGCAGACTAATCCAGGAGCTAGTGGACAAAGACAAGAGATATAATCTGCACATAATTGGAATAGAAGAAGGAGCTGAATACCTGAGCAGAGGGCTTCAACATATTTTCAATAAAGTGATTGCAGAAAACTTCCCCAATCTCACAAGGGACCTCACCCAGGTAACCGAAGCCTATAGGACACCTGGCAGACCAGACCCTAGAAAATCCTCTCCCAGGCACATAATAATCAAGACCACAGATCTCAAGAATAAAGAGCAAATTTTGAATGCAGCCAAAGCAAAGAAAGAAATTTATTACAATGGGAAAAGGATCCGAATAACAGCAGACCTCTCTCCACACAAACCTACTATGTGCGAAGAGAATGGACGAACACCATCCAAGTCCTACAGGCCAACAACTTCCAACCCAGAATAAAATATCCAGCGAAGCTAGAGTTCATATTTGAGGGAAAAACCAGATCTTTCCATAGCAAAGAGGATCTAAAGGAGTATGTGAATAAAAACCAGCCCTACAGCGAATTCTAAGAGGGGAACCCCACCCAACAGAAATCGTACAGGACACACAGACAGAAACAGAAAGAAACTACAATAGCCAGAACCCAACAGAAAGAACAGCTCACTAAAGACAAGAAAAAAAAAAAAAAAAAACAGAGGAAAAACAGCCTAACAAGAAAATAGAAGGGGAAAAAACACTCTTATCCTTGATCTCTTTGAATATAAACGGTATAAACTCTCCAATAAAGAGGAGCAGACTGGCAGAGTGGATCCACAAACAAAAAGTGGCCATCTGTTGTCTACAAGAGACTCATCTTACAGCAAGGGATAAAAACAGGCTCCGAATGAAAGGATGGAGCAAGATCTTCCAAGCAAACACACATGCCAAAACGGCAGGAGTAGCCATCCTGATCTCAGACAAGCTGGACTTACAATTAAAATCAACTCAAAAAGACAAAGAAGGACACTACATTTTAATACAAGAAAAAATCCAGAACCAAGACATCATGGTGATAAATGTATACTCACCGAACAAAAGAGGCCCTACATATGTCAAGCAAATTCTCACAGAACTACAGAACAAGATAGACCCAAACACAATCATAGTGGGTGACTGTAATACCCCACTCTCTCCAAGAGACAGATCCAACACCCAGAGGATTAGCAAGGGAGCTGAAGACCTAAGTAACACCATATTCCAAATGGATCTGACAGATCTATACAGAATCTTCCACCCTACAGAGACCCAATACACCTTCTCCTCAGCAGCCCATGGCTCATACTCCAAAATAGACCATGTCATAGCCCACACAAAGAACCTCAGCAAATAAAAAAGTATCGACGTCATCCCATGTGTTATATCTGACCACAGTGGAATAAAGATAACCCTCAATACCAATGGTTACCACAGAGGCTATACACATTCTTGGAGGCTAAACCCCTCACTGTTATCTAACACTTGGGCCACAGACCAAATTAAAGATGAAATTAATGAATTCATAAAGCCACAATGATAATAAAAATACATCACAAAGGAACCTATTGGATACAACTAAAGCAGTACTAAGGGGCAAGATCATTGCCCTCAGCACTCACATTAAAAGAATGAAAACAGAGCAGCTAAATAACCTCACCATGAAACTAAAACAACTGGAGAAACAAGAAATGATAGAATCCAAGATGTCTAAGAGGAGAGAAATAACAAAGATTAAAGAAGAGATAAATCTGATAGAAAATAGAAAGACCATTAAACAAATAAATAAGACTAAAAGCTGGTTCTTTGAGAAAATAAATAAAATCAACAGACCCTTCGAAATACTTACAAAAAAAAAAAGAAGAGACAAGACTCATATGCGTAAAATCAAGGACTCCACCGGAAAAATTACAACAAATACACACGATATTCAAACAATCATAAGGAATTATTTCCAGAACCTCCACTCAATATAAAACAATAATTTTACAGAAATGGTTTAATTCTTAGTGAACTATAAACTCCCCAAACTGAACCAAGAAGAAATAAGTCAACTAAATAAACCAATAACTTACAGCGAAATACAGGGGGTAATCAAGAGCCTCCCAACAAAGAAAAGCCCAGGCCCAGATATATTCACCAACGAATTCTATAAAACCTTTAGTGAGGAGCTGATACCAATACTCCTCAAACTCTTCCGTGAAAGAGAAACAGAGGGAGAAATCCCAAACACATTCTATGAAGCGAATATTATACTCATCCCCAAACCAGGCAAAGATCCAACAAAAAAAAGAGAACTACAGACCAATATCACTAATGAACACAGATGCAAAGCTCCTCAATAAAATATTAGCTAACAGGATCGAAAAACTGATCAAGAAAATTATACATCATGACCAAGTAGGCTTCATCCCACAGTCACAAGGATGGTTCAACATTCGTAAATCAATCAGTGTAATTCACCAAATCAACAGAACTAAAATCAAGAATCACATTGTTATCTCAGTCGATGCCCAAAAAGCCTTTGACAAAATACAACATCCATACTTATTGAAAGCTCTGAAGAAAACAGGAATAGATGGAATATTCCTCAAAACAATAAAAGCCATATACAACAGACCAACTACTAACATCGTATTAAATGGGGAGAAACTAAAATCACTTCCCCTAATCTCAGGAACAAGACAGGGATGCCCACTCTCCCCATTTCTTTTCAATATAGTGCTGGAATCCCTAGCCATAGCAATAAGACAAGAGGAGGACATCAAAGGGATCCACATCGGCAAGGAAGAAATCAAGCTATCCCTATTCGCAGATGACATGATCTTATATCTGAAGGACACAAAAAACCCAGTTCCCAAACTCCTACACCTAATAAACCATTTTTGCAAAGTAGCAGGCTACAAAAACAATCCACAAAAGTCAGCCGCTTTTCTGTACACCAGCAATATACAAGCAGAAAAGGAAATTATGGAAATAATTCCTTTTACAGTAGCCAAATAAAGAATGAAGTACCTAGGGATCAAACTAACCAAAGACGTGACAGACCTATTTAATGAGAACTATAAAAATCTAATAAAGGAAATCAAAGAAGACACAAGGAGATGGAAAGACCTCCCATGCTCATGGGTAGGCAGAATCAATATAGTGAAAATGGCCATATTGCCCAAATTGTTATGCAAATTCAATGCAATCCCCATCAAAATCCCAGCTACATTCTTCACTGAAATACAGAAAGCAACTCACAAATTCATATGGAACAGCTGACCTAGAATAGCCAAAGCAACTCTAGGCAAAAAAAGCAGTGCAGGAGGTATCACAATACCAGATTTCAAGCTCTACTATGGAGCCATCAAAACAAAAACAGCCTGGTATTGGTATAAAAACAGACCTGAAGACCAGTGGAAAGGGATTGAAGATCCAGAAATAAGACCGCACACTTACAGTCAGCTGATATTCGACAAAGGAGCTAAAGACATACAATGAAATAAACAGAGTCTCTTCAACTACTGGTGCTGGGGAGAACTGGGCATCCATATGCAGAAAACTCAAGGTAGACCCAAGCCTATCACCATGCACCAAGATCAACTCAAAATGGATCAAGGACCTCAATATAAGGCCTGAATCCTTGAAACTACTGAAGGATAAAGTAGGAAAGATGCTAGAACTTATAGGCACAGGAAGGAACTTCCTGAATAGAGTCCCAGGGGCACAATAAATAGGGGAGAGACTCGACAAATGGGACTACTACAAATAAAGAAGTTTCTGCACAGCTAAGGACATAGCTGCCAAACTAGAAAGACAGCCAACCATATGGGAAAGATCTTTACCAGCACAGCAACAGACAAAGGCCTAATATCTGTCATCTGCAGAGAACTCCAAAAACTAAGCCCCTCCAAGCCCAATAAACCAATTAGGAGATGGGCAAAGGAGCTAAAAAGAGACTTCACAAGAGAAGAGATAAAAATTGCAAAGAAACATATGAAGAAATGTTCAACATCCCTGGCAGTAAAGGAAATGCAAATAAAAACAACCCTGAGATACCACCTCACTCCAGTTAGAATGGCCTATACTCTGAACTCAGGCAACAACAAATGCTAGAGGGGGTGCAGGGAAAGAAGAACCCTCCTCCATTGTTGGTTGGAGTGAAAATTAGTACAACCACTTTGGAGAACAGTATGGAGGTTCCTCAAAAAGCTCAACATAGACCTACCCTATGCCCCAGCCATACCACTCCTAGGCATCTATCCTGAACAACAGGTCCCAAGATATCAAAAAGACATCTGCACTTCCATGTTTATTGCGGCACAATTCACAATAGCCAAAATATGGAAACAACCCAGATGCCCCTCCACAGATGAATGGATCCAAAAAATATGGTACCTATACACAATGGAATACCACATAGGATTAGAAATGGTGAAATACTGGCATTCTCAGGGAAATGGTCAGAACTTGAACAAATAATGTTGAGCGAGACAAGCCTAGAACACAGAAAACAAAGGGGCATGATCTCCCTGATATATGACTGTTAAGGTGGAGGGAGGGGGAGACAGTAGAGACCAGGTCTGTGAAACCAAAAACTTCTTGTCAAATGGTATTTCCCACAGGTTTGGGTCAGCGACCCTACACTATGTAACTAAAACCAAAGAACTACTCAACATATGAAGGTCAAAAAATGACCTCTCAGTGGGTCACAATAGCTCAAAAGCTATGTATGTACATTCATATAAGACTATTGTCAATATATTGTCTATTGTCGACATTACATTTAAAGCCCTAGGCGAATTTTCTTTGGTGTAGGCCACGTGGATATTGTGTATGTTCTTGGTACATTGTCTATTGTATATATGTCTACCGACCTAGGGAAGGGAAAGAAAAACAGGATGTAAGATATCACAAGTAATGTACACACTGCCCTACTATGTAACTGTACCCTTTTCGCACAACTCCTTGTCAAAAAAACTTTTCTTTAATTAATAAATCAATTACAAAAAATATTACGTTCCTATGAATAACACCCCCACTCTTTTCTGCTAACTCTCCATTGTCTATCATTTTAACCTTGTTCTTTCTACTGAATCCACTCTTCTCCACATTTCCACGTCACTGAAACTAAACCAAAATACCATACATTTTACTCTACTCTTTTTACTACCTCTAACCTACCCTCCTGACTTACTTCCATGACCTCCAGATTCCATTGACTCCTGGTTATTGGATAGAGGGTAAACCTGTTTAATCCGAGTGAATCAAAGGGGTTCATAAAGAAAGCCAGTCCAAAAAGAACTTAGTATAAGAAAAAGAATTGCTCAAAGGGTTGTAACAGTAAATAAGTCACTACTGAATACAGGGCTCAGGATCGCTTGTTGTATTGAAATTGTATTCTTTAGGAACACCAAATATAATTTTATATACACGTATATAAGGTATCTGTTGATAATTGTGAACTTCTAAGATTTACACCACAGTGCTTGGTAAGGTCTGCTTTGGGACTTAAACGGTGTTCACAGGTGCTTGTAGATTGGCATTCCCAATCCAAATGGGCAGAAGAAACAAAGAAAGATGGCAAACAATGGAGTCTTATCTCCCACTCAAAAGAAGCAGGAAGCAGAGCAGTCAATCAAAGACATAGAAGAGAACCCTCAAAATGCTCTACAAAGTCTACTGATAAACATGATAAATGAAAATTTGAATCAATACAACAATTCTTCCAAAAAGTAATAGATGATTTCATGGCTTCAACAAATAGAAACATAAACAAAATTCAAGAGTCAAATAAAAAGATAGCCACCCAGCTAAAAGATTTGAGAGACAGCACACAAAACCAAATTAATGAAGTTAATGAAGTAAAAAAAAGTCCATGCAGGACCTAAGAGATGATGTGGAAATCATCAGGAAAGACCATTCAAAGGAAAAGAGATTCAAAATCAACTAGCTAGCCTACAATCCCGACTAACTGAAGCAGAGGATCGAATCTCAGAAGCTGATGACTCCCTAGAATCTACGGAGAAAGATAAAAAATCAATACAAACCCAATCCAATCGACAAAACAAATCACTCCAGGAGCTCCAAGACAACATCAGGAAGCCCACTTTATGGATAATAGGTATCAAGGAAAACCTGGATCAAGAAGTTAATGGAATAGGCAACCTATTTAACCGAATATTAGCTGAGAGTTTCCCCAATATCCAGAAGGATAGGCCTATACAGATACAAGAAGCATTTAGAACCCCAAATCGACCAGACGAGAATAGGATATTCCACCGAAAAATTGTGATCAAAACAGGATCAATAGAGTCCAAGGAAAGAATCCTTAAAGCTGTTAGGGAAACAAAAACAATCACATATAAAGGAAAAGCAATCAGAATTACCCCAGACTTCTCAGCAGAGAACATGAAAGCAAGGAGAGCCTGGAATGAGGTATACAACACCCTAAATAAAAATAAATACAAACCAAGAATAGTGTACCCAACTAAACTCTCATTCATAGCCGAAGATCAAATAAAAGTCTTCCACAGTAAGGAAAAACTGAAACAATTAATCTCCACCAAACCAGCTTTACAGAAAATCCTCAAAGATGTACTACACAGGAAAATAATAACAATCCCAAAACAGACAGAAAAATGAACCCCAAATAGAAAACCAGAATATTAGATCAAGAAATGGGAAGACACAGCTTTTAACAAGATAGATATAATGAAAGGAAAAACGATCATCTCCCAATCCTAACTCTCAACATTAAAGGACTTAATTCTCCAATCAAATGACATAGGCTCAGAAGTTGGATCAAAAATCAAGACCCATCTTTCTGCTGCCTCCAAGAGACACATCTATCCAGAAAAAGTAAACATCTTCTAAAAATGAAAGGCTGGAATCAAATCTATCAAGCAAAGGGCCCAAATTAGCAGGCTGGCATTGCAATCCTAGTAGCAGACAAAATTCACTTCAAATTAAAAATGGTACAAAAAAGACAAAGGTTACAACATCCTAATAAATGGATCTCTCCTACAGGAGGATATAACCATCCTAAATATCTACACACCAAATATAGGAGCACCTAACTTAATCAAACAAACACTACTGACTCTAAAAACACACATAGACACGAACACATTGATAGTGGGGGACTTTACCACTCCACTGTCACCTCTGGATAGATCAACATGCCAAAAACTGAACAAAGAAACCATAGAACTAAACAACTGCATAGACCAACTAGACTTAACCTACATCTACAGACTATTCCATCCAGCAACAACAGAATACACATTCTTTTCAGCAGCCCATGGAACATTCTCCAAAATAGATCACATCTTAGGACACAATGAAAATCTGTACAAATTCAGAGTATCAAAACCATTTCCTGCATTCTCTCAGACCACAATGGAATAAAATTACAGCTCTACTCAAACAGCTACCACAGAAAATCCTACAATCCATGGAGACTAAAAAACACAAAACTGAACCATCAGTGGGTCATTGAAGAAATTAAAACGGAAATTCAAATGTTTATGGAATGAAACCAAGATGAGTACACAAAGTACCAGCTCCTTTGAGACACAGCAAAGGCAGTACTCAGAGGAAAATTTATATCTCTGAATGCATACACCAACAAACTGGAGAAACAGCAACTCAATAATTTAAGGAAGCACCTTAATTTCCTTGGAAGAGAACAAGGAAACCCCAAGTAAATAGACGGAAGCAAATAATTAAAGTCAAATCAGAATTAAATCAATTAGAGACAAAAAAAAAAAAAAACTAAAGAATCAACAAACCAAAGAATTGGTTCTTTGAAAAAATCAACAAGATTGACAGACCCCTAGCAAACCTGACCAAAAACGAAGGTAGCACACTCAAATAAACAAGATAAGAGATGAAACAGGTAACATCACCACAGAAACCACCGAAATTCAGAACACAGTAAGGGACTATTTTTCAAACCTTTATGCCAACAAATTCGAGAACTTTGAAGAAATGGATTATTTCCTAGAAAAAATCCATATCCACAAACTCAACCATGAAGATTTAAACCTTCTAAACAGACACATATCCAGCATTGAAATAGAAATGGCAATAAGTGATCTCCCAACCAATAAAAGCCCAGGTCCAGAAGGATTCACTGCAGAATTCTACAAGGCCTTCAAAACAGAACTCACACCAATATTTCTCAAACTCTTCAATGAAATTGAAAGAGAACGTTCTCTACCAGACACATTCTATGAAGCCAGTATAACCCTCATCCCAAAACCAGGCAGAGACTCATCATGGAAAGAGAACTATAGACCAATTTCCCTGATGAACATAGACGCAAAAATTCTCAACAAAATTCTGGCCAATGAAATTCAACAGGTCATCAAAAAAATCATACACCAAGCTGGATTCATCTCAAGGATGCAAAGTTGGTTCAATATATGCAAGTCAATTAATGTAATCCACCACATCAACTGGAGCAAGGTAAAGAAGCACATGGTTATATCACTGGATGCGGAGAAAGTGTTCAATAAAATCCAGCACCAATTTATGCTAAAAGCCCTGGCAAAACTGGGATTCCAGGGAAAATTCCTGACTATAATCAAGGCAGTTTATGACTAACCAACAGCAAGTATAACTCTAATTGGTGACAAACTAAAGCCATTCCCTTTAAAATCAGGAGCAAGAAAGGGATGTCCACTCTCTCCCCTCCTTTTCAACATAGTACTACAATTCCTAGCCAGAGCAATTAGGTAAGAAGAAAATATAAAAGGGTTCCAAATAGGAAAAGATGAAGTTAAACTTTCTCTCTTCACAGATGACATGATTCTATACCTAAAGAACCCCATAGACTCTACCCCCAAGCTCCTAGAGCTGATCCAAAACTTTGGCAAAGTTGCAGGATATAAAATAAACTCTCAAAAATCAATGGCATTACTATGTGCTAATGACTGAAGACTGAGGCTGAAATCAGGAAAGCAACTCCTTTTGCAGTAGCCTCAAAAAACATAAAATACCTAGGAATAACCTAATAACCAAAGAAGTGAAAGACCTCTATGGTGAGAACTATAAACTATGAGAACTATAAAGTATAAACTATGAGAACTATGATGAGAACTTTAAAATCATGAAAAATGAAATTAAGGAAGAACTAATGAAATGGAAAAACCTCCCATGCTCCTGGATTAGGAGAATTAATATAATCAAAATGGCATTATTGCCAAAGGCTATCTACAAATTTAATGCAATACTGATTAATATCCCAACACCATTTTTTAATGAAATAGAGGAAGTAATCCAGAAATTCATATGGAACAAAGACCTAGAATAGCAAAAACAATCTTAATCAGTAAGAACAGTGCTGGAGGAATTGCAATACCCAACTTCAAGCTGTATTATAAACCTATAGTAATAAAAACAGCTTTTATTGGGACCAGAACAGGACTGAAGACCAGTGGAACAGAATTGAAGACCCAGAAATGAACCCACAGAACTACGCCTACTTAATCTTTGATAAAGGAGCTAAAAAAATAGTCTGGAAGAAAGATAGCCTCTTTAACAAATGCTGCTGGCAAATCTGGTTTAACATATGCAACAAACTAAAACTATGTCCTTATCTATCACCCTGCACCAAAATCAATTCCAAATGGATCAAAGACCTCGAAACCTAAACAGATATCCTGAAAACACTAAAGGAAGGAGTAGGAGAAACACTTGGGCTCCTTGGAACAGGACAGAACTTCCTTAACAAAGACCCAGAAAGGCTACAAATCAAAGGAAGGATGGCAAATGGGACTGCATCAAACTGCAGAGATTCTGCATGGCAAAGGACATAGCTCGCAAGATAAACAGAAAGACCACAGATTGGGAAAAGATATTTACTGGCCATACAATGGAAAAAGGCCTCATATTTAAAATATCTGCAGAACTAAAAAAATTACATTCCTCCAAAACAAAACCACAAAGAACCAATAGCTCCCTCATCAAGTGGACTAAAGATTTAAAAAGAGACTCCTCTGATGAGGAAATGAGAATGGCCAAGAGACATATGAAAAAGTGCTGTACATCACTGGCTATAAAAGAAATGCAAATCAAAACAACATTGAGATTCCATCTCACCCCAATAAGAATATCCTGTATCAAGAAAACTAACAATAACAATTGTTGGAGGGGATGTGGCCAAAAGGGAACCCTAAGTCATTGTTGGTGGGAATGTGAACTGGTTCAGCCACTCTAGCAAGCAGTATGAAGATTCCTGAGAAGGCTAAATATAGAACTCCCCTATGACTCAGGAGCCCCACTTTTGGGTATCTATACAAAAGACCACAAACAAAATCACAGTAATGCCACCAGCACAACAATGTTCATCACAGCGCAATTTGTCATAGCTACAATCTGGAACCAACCCAGATGCCCCTCAGTAGACGAATGGATCAGAAAAACATGATACATATACACAATGGAATTTTATGCCTCTATCAGAAATAATGACATTGCCCCATTTGGAAGGAAATGGAAGGAATTGGAAAAACTTATACTAAGTGAAGTGAGCCAGACCCAAAGAAACATGGACTCTATGGTCTTCCTCATAGGAAATAATGAGCACAGGTTTAGGCAAGTCACAGCAGAGGATCACAAGAGCCCAATAGGTATACCCTTATGAACACATAAGATGATGCTAAGTGAATTGAACTCCATGTTATGGAAACAATTGTTATATCACTGTTGTACGTACTTTCAACGTGCTATGTGTAACTCTAGCTTCTATTATTGATGATCTTCTTGTTTCCCCTTCCTGTGGTTGTACCTACACTATCTATCTTATCTGAGTATATTGGAAACTGGGTATACTGGTATTAGAACTAGGATATTGAAAGGGAATATGAAAATCTAGAGACACAGGCTAAAAAAAAGATTACCAGCTACAAAACCAATACTTGCAAAACTGTTTGCTGTAAATGAACTGAACATCTCTTGGGGGGGGAAGGGAAAGAGGGAGTGGGGAGCGGGGAATGAGGGAGGAGGTAACACGCAGAACAAGAAATGTATCCAATGCCTAACATATGAAACTGTAACCTCTCTGTACATCAGTTTGATAATAAATAAAAATATAAAGAATAATTATTTTCCCTTTTGGTGTAGTCATCCTATGATTATGTCCTTCCAAATAATTGAGTATGACATGGGAAGACAGGGTAACAACAATGGAGCATTTGAGAAATACTGATTCAGTTATCAAAAGTGTTAAGTCCTGGTGACAGCATGGGCCCAATTGTATGAAATGATTACTTATGAGATTTCTCTCCAAACCCATAATCTAGACCAATTATGAAAAACATATTAGACAAACCACAATTGAGTACTCCATTTTTTAAACATCTTACATTCCTGAAAACTTTGAGAAGTTATCTAAGACTAGGAAAATATGAGTATCTGTCACCATCAACACATACTGAAAATATAATGAAAAAAACTGTTATTCTGAGAAAAACATCTTGAGAAAAACCTATTTATTTGAAGAAATAGAAATATGGGAATTTGAACAAAAATAATGAATTCTAATAATCTTTTCATGATTTTGACAAATGCACATACCAATATGTGATAGTTTGGAAACTAAGTATAAGCATATAGAATATATTTTAATAATAGAAAAATATAAACCATATCTTAATAATTCATCTAAATTTAGAAAATTCATATATGTGTGTATGTATGCATATATATATTTGTGTGTACATATATGTATATATGTACATATGCATTTATAGGTCTACATGTTGTAACATGCAATATCTAATAAAAACATATAATGAAGCAAATGTCACTGCCATCCATCATTTTTATTTCTTCTCATTATTTTTGCATTATGAGAAGTGTTATAGAACATAAAAGAAACCATTAAAATGAGTTTATGTGTCCATTTTTTTTTTTTGGCCAGTCCTGGGCCTTGGACTCAGGGCCTGAGCACTGTCCCTGGCTTCTTCCCGCTCAAGGCTAGCACTTCACCACTTGAGCCACAGCACCGCTTCTGGCCGTTTTCTGTATATGTGGTGCTGGGGAATCGAACCTAGGGCCTCGTGTATCCGAGGCAGGCACTCTTGCCACTAGGCTATATCCCCAGCCCTCCAATTTTTTTTATTAAGCCCAATCACATTTTTATTATCATTGTCCCTTTACATCTCTAGAATACTTTTATCTTCCCAAAAAGAATCTCTGCTTATTTAACAATAATCCCCACCTCCCAATCTTTTTCCTAAGCCCTAGCTATTATTTTCTTCATCTATGAACTTCACTACTCAGAGAGCATTTGCTCTTTGTGAATGTTTTGTGTTAATGTTCTCAATGTCCATTCATATTTTAGCAGTTACAAGAATGTCCTTACTTTTGTCATGCAAAGGCATCCTACAGCGAGCATATACCATACTTTGTCTATCCATTCACATATTAATGGGCATTTGGCTTGATTACATTTTTGGGTTATTCTGAATGATGAGATTATTGGGTAGAAATATCTCTACAAGAGATTCCATATAAATAAGTTGACTGTAAATGTGACTGTAATGTGACTGTAAATTACATGAGAGTATTGTACTCAATTTTTGAAATATGTTTCTCATAGTGATTTTATTATTTTATTTATAAATGACCCAGACACAGATGTCTGGTCTCACTACTCCTCATAGTCATCATTTTCAATTTCCTATTTTTATCATAGACATCATAGTGGGTGTAAAGTTGTCCCCAATCAGGATTTTGATCTATATTTTCAAGCTTAGCATTAATTTCATGCACGTATTCCCAGAAATATGTCTTCTCTAACAGGTGAACCAGCTGAAGAGGCTGCATGTTGGGTGAGAAATGATCACTCCCAAATCAGTTAACTTCTGATTGCTCTCTTCATACTGTTTCTCATATTGTCTACAAATATAGATTATTTCTGACATTGACAAGAAAATTGGAACTTTGTCACCCACTGCCACAATGATAGATTTAAAACATTTATATTCCATAATATTACCGAAAATAGATGACCATAAATTGTGAGTTGCAAGATGTTAGGATAGAGTAAAGGATAAAAGCACATACCCACATAATAAATAGAATATTTCAGCAAAGATCCTTGTCTCAAAAATAAAAATAGCATAATGGTCTAACATCTATAGGATTTTTTTGTTTGCTTGATTTGTTTGATTTTTCTGGAGTGGGTTTCCTGGGTTATAGGGCCTTATGGACAATAGCTCTCACACTTGGACCACACTGCAACCCTTACTGTTTTATTCTGTTTTAACAGTGGGTCTTGAACTTTTAGTCCTGGTCTAAAAGTCTTTCAGCCTCTGACACCAGTCCTTCTAATTCCATCACCTACATGCCAGGGCAACAGGCTTGAGTCACCATATCAACATTTTAAGATCATAACATTTAAGGATATTGTCAGGAAAAAAAATCGTATTTAGGCTAATGGTTCAACAGCGTATCGGTTTGGAGAACATCCCAAGTCAGTGTGTCCTCACAAGTCAAATGAGTATATTAGAAGGGCATGCCTCTTATTGTTAAAGTAATTGATGGTTGACATCAATATTCTTATAATTATTTTTGTTAAGTAGAACAAGTTTGTAGTTAAATACATGGATCAAGTTAGCAAACTGAAACCACTACTTCCAATTTTGAAAGATGACTGAGATTACATCGTCTTCATTTTTTGTACCTATTGGAGCAACTCTTCATGCAAAAATCCTTGAGTAGATTCACTGTTTCTTCTTCTTGTAACATTCATCTCCAAAATTATGCAAGATGCACTCCTGCCCTGTCCTCAAATAAACCTAAGTTAGTCTAATGCACACTTACTTTTCCACTGGGAGAACTTTCCGAGCAAACAGTTTTGTAATGGCAGTCTTCATCTGGTCATTTCTCATAGTGTAGATTAAAGGATTTAACATGGGAGTAATTGTCATGTAGAAGACAGCCACTGCTTTATCAATGGATAAAGTCACTGCTGGCCTCATGTACACAAATATGGAGGGCAAAAAGAATAGCACAACCACTGTGATGTGGGAGCCACAGGTGGAGAGGGCTTTGCGCCTGGCCTCCGAGCTGTGGTTCCTCAGGGAGCGCAGGATGACCACATAGGAGACCAGCAGAAGAAGAAAGATTAACACACAGATGAAACCACTGTTTGCAGCCACAAAGAACCCAAGAATATGAGTATCCATGCAGACAAGATTGAGCAAAGGGCTTAGATCACACATGAAGTGGTCTATAACATTAGGGCCACAGAAGGGTAACTGGATAATGAAGATGAGCTGTATGGTAGCATGGAGAAAACCCCCCATCCAGGAAACTCCCACTAGCAGAAGACAAATCTGCCAGTTCATGATGGTTGCATAATGCAAGGGTTTACAGATGGCCACATAGCGGTCATAGGCCATCACAGTCAGCAAGATGACCTCAGCACCTGAAAAGAAATGTTCCCCGAAGACTTGAGTCATGCATCCACTGAAGTAGATGGTCTTCTTTTCCTGGAGTGAGTCCAATATCAGTTTAGGAGTATTGACAGAGGAATAGCAGGCATCGATGAAGGAAAGATAGTCTAAGAAAAAATACATAGGAGATCCCAAGAGTTTGCTGCCCGTGATGGTGACCACAATGAGCCCATTCCCTACCATTGTGGTGATGTAGATGACCAAAAACAGGACAAATAGGACTTTCTGCATCTTCGGATTCTGTGTTAATCCCAGAAGGATAAACTCAGTCACGTTGTTCCTGTTCTCCATTGGCTCCTGTGAGTGTTAATTGAATTATCTGAAACAATGCTAACACACCGTTGGATTTATTTGAAGTTTACATTTGTAACAAATTATAAGTGTAAATTACAGATTTCATTGAGTTATGAAAGCTTCTCAAGATTTTGTGGCACAATAAGCACTGGTCTTGCAATTTTTATGACTTAGAAAAGCAAAGTCAAAGTTCAGCAAAATAAAACACCAAGAAGTGGGTACTTCATAAGGGTGGGGTGGAGTCACAGAGAAAAGGGTGGGCAAGTGAAGAAATGAAGAGGGGGAGAATACATTCAATAACTCAGTGGGTAGCCCAAAAAATTAAGAAGACTCAGTGAAAGGGAGGGGAGGGGAAAAGGAAAGATAGAGATGGGTGAGAATGTTCAAATGGGTGACATTTATCAAGATGTATGCAAAAACTGATTTCTAAGTGGTTACTCCTTTGTGCAACTACTTCAAGATTTCTTTAAAAAAAACAGGAAAAATTGAAGTCTGTAATACAGTTCAAATCAAATATAAGGGAATTGAACTCTTATTGTAGCTTGGTATATTTAAAAAGTATTTTTGTGACTACTAATGATTCTGACAGTATTTTACATGATTTGTTTAATCTGTAAGTCTAAAACATTGAAAAATGGACTTTGCATAACATTTTGTTCATAAAGAAATAAACATGAAACCAAATGATAGAAAAAGAAATGGCTACACAAACTGCTGCCAAATAAAGATTCTACAAAGATATCATATAGATTCAGCAAATACCACTTAAATTAAGAACTTTTATAAACCACAGATCAGGACATGATCTGCAGCTCTCATTGTCTGAGTTGACACAGAGGTAAATAGAACAGGAACACTGCACATGGAAAGGCAGTTAGCACACAAAAGGTGTAGAAAATGGAGGTCATCTAAGTGATCTAGAAGATTTGGAAATAAGTGGTTTATCTTTGATGTTATTTCCAATATACCCTATGAAATTATGCCTTTTTGTTTTGTCTTTCTTCCCCATGCTTTTACCACTGTTGTCACTGTAACGGACTTTGACACACTGGGTAATACATATACATATATATGTATATATATACACACATATATACATACATACATATATACATATACATATATACATATATACATGCATGTATATATATATACACATATATATGTATATATATATATATGTGTATATATATATATATATACCTATCAGAACTAGGGAAGGGGAACACCAAAATGGAGAGACAAGGGTAAAAGGCAAACCAAAGCAACAGCAATACTTACAGGACAGTATGCTGTAAACCAACTGTACATCTCAGGGAAGGGTGGGGAGGGAGCCAGAGAGGGGGAAAGGTGGGAGAAAAATGAAAGAGGAGGCAAAAAAAATTGATAAGAGATGTACTCACTGCCTTAAATATGAAACTGTAACCCCTCTGTATATTACTTTGACAATTAAAAATAAATTAATTAAAAATAAAGAAAGACAAAAAAGGAGATCACGGCCATTAGTGTGAAACTAATGTATTTTCACCTTTATTCATATGAAATGGAAATCTATGAAAATTAGTTGAGGGTATGAGTTGAAGAATGATAAGTAATTGTGACTTTAAATATTAATATAATAAATGGAGTTTTGGTCTTTGAAGAATTGAATTCATATTCAATAAGCAGTGAAAGCCAAAGACAGAAACCTCAGTTATTAAAGGTTTATAATATGCAACGTAAAGTTTTACAAAGTGATTATTATGTAAATAAATTGAAGGAATACAAGCATTATTTGTTATGCAATAATTCAACACCTCAGAAAAGACAGTAATAATATTTGTCTTAGGCAATAGTAACACACAATATTTTGCTGTGGGTAATAGGTTACCATTTACTTTGCACACATGTTTCATGTTACTATGTTAAATAAATTGTATCAACGGTATCATTTCATGTTTTACAAATAAAGAAATGACCTCTAGGACTATCTTACTTATTATTTTAATAGCAATGGCAATATTAAATACTGTTCCCTGAGAATTTACTTTGTTCTTCATGCTTTGGGAAATTCATGTTGATCTAACCCTTTTGATGCTATTAGATGGTTAATAATATGCTTTTTATACCCATTTTCCTACATACTTTAGGGATCATTTAAGTACAGTGAAGTTATGAGTCCTGCTCCAGACAACCAGAAAACAAATAGTAGAACCCACAATAGTTCTCTGTCTATTCTATTTTTTATTAACTTTTCTCTCAGGAAATGTCAATATATATTGCCTTTCGAATCATTACCTTAAGCTACATAACCAGTGTTATCATCTGTATCTCAATGATAAACTGATAATCTAATTCTAAGGATAATCTAAATCTAAGTGACCATAATAATTTAATTTACCTTGCTAGGACTTTGTGGCCAAATTTTTCAGCAATACAGGCATGTTGATATGTAAAACTCCAATCATCAAGAAAATAAATACTACTGCTGCCTTCTTGGAAGAATATATTTACCTTTCTCTGTCCATCAGACTCAGTACTCTCTTCTTCAATATGATTGGAATTATTCAGTTCCTGGAATCTACTGAAAACTGTTGAAAGTAACTACAACAGTAGCTAGATAGAGAGGCTTAAGATTCAGAAGCATCATATTTGATTCTTGTTTCTTCAGCTTGAAACTGCTCTTATTTGGGATATATTTCTGGTACTTTCTACATGTACTTTGTCATTTATTCATAAAGTGAGAACAATTTATGTGTTGACCTGAGAGCTTATTGTTACATAAACACATCAGTACTGTGGACTTCATTGTTGTGGGCACTTATAAGGCTTTCATTGCCTTTCATTTCATTGTGCATGCACTCAGCACATAAAGTTTGAGCAATAATTCAGAAGAGCCTTAAACTATGCACTAAACTCAGAAAGAATTCTCCCTAATAGTTATTCTTAGAAATCCACATTGGATTATGTTATCTATAGCACTTGATCCCAGATTGCTGATGATTTATGTCATTTCCTGTTAACTTTTAGATCATTTGTGCATCTGAAATGTATATACATCTGGGTTTCATCCCCATGATTAGTCTTAAGTATTAAAATCATCATCTCCAGGTAAATATTGAATCACTTTTATGAGATTCACAATGCCCCCATGATAAATTTGGTTAAGATATTTATCAACTAATTTTTTTTGCAAAATGAAGATGAGGATGAAATACTCTAAGACTACATCTGACAAATATTGAAGAGTAAATGTTACTGTGCATGAAAATAATGCTTAATACGCATCATCACTAAAACAGTACTTACCTTATTATCTTAGATTATTTTAATGGTGGCTATGCATATTTGTTTCAATACAATCCTCAGAATAATAAAAATATATTTCCATATTTAAGTGATAATGCACATTCAAAGATACTCCTAAGATAATGCAATACAAAATCAGTAGTTGATAAGGTTGTATCTTCATCAGTATAGCTCTTTTTCTTCTTTTTTAAAGTCTAAAAAAATGTTTCCATAGAAACTGAGATTTGCATTTAAAATAGTTTATATTGATTCACTCAGGAGGAATAATCTTTGACTTGTAACTTTTTTCCTACAAGTCAGGAAGTAGGAAATTTTCAGTGAAAATATCCAAAAGGTTAGGCCATTCACGACAAATCTGTTCTGTATGTGATAAATAGCACAACATAATATTTGCACCTTACACAAGAAAGATATTTAAAAGCTTTCCGGAAAGACTTAGGGAACTTATCCCTAGCTACTCTTTCTCTCTAAAGAACTTATTTCAAAGTAGATCAAAGACCTCAGTGTCAGACCCAAAACCCTGAAACTACTGCAAGAGAGAATAGGAGAATTTATAGCCAGAAACTTCTTGAGCAGCGTCCCTGGGGCAAACAGATAGGAGAGAGGCTTGACAAGTGGGACTACACCAAAAATAAAAAGTTTCTGCACAGCTTAGGACATAGTTACTAAACTAGAAAGACAGCAAACCAACTGGGAAAAGATCGTTGCCAGCAATATATCCGACAAAAGCCTGATATCCTAAATATACAAGGAGCTCAAAAAAACTAAGCCTTCCCAAACCTAATAAACCAATCACTAAATGGACAAGGGAGCTAGAGAGAGACTTCTCAGAAGTAGAAGTAAATGGCAAAGAAACCTCTGAGGAAATGTTCATCATATCTGGCCATAAAGGAAATGCAAATCTAAACAACTCTGAGATTCCATTTCACTCCAGTAAGATTGGCCAACATTTTGAATTCAAACAACAACAAATGTTGGTGAGGATGTGAGGAAAAAGGAACCCTACTGTACTGCTGGTGGGAATGTAAACTAGTACAACTACTCTGGACAGCAGTCTGGAGGTTCCTCAAAAAATTAAACATAGACCTTCCCTACGATCCAGCCATACCACTCTTGGGCATATTCCCTGAACATCATAAGCAGGATATGATAAAGGCACCTGCACAGCCATGTTCATTGCCACACTATTCACAATAGACAAGGTATGGAAACAGCTCAGATGCCTCACGATAGATGAGTGAATCCAAAAAACGTGCTACCTATATTACACAGTGGAATTTTACACAGCCATTACAAAAAATAAAATAATGTCATTTGCAAGGAAATGGGTGGAACTAGAAAAAATCATGTTAAGTGAGATAAGGCAAGCTCACAGAGACAAATGATTCATTTTTTCTCTTATATGCAGAAGTTAGATCTAAAAGGCACTGGGTATGTCAACTTATACAGATACATACAATGAAATGAAAAGAGAATATTCTAAGGAAAGAATCACAAAGGCCCAATGCTTACATGCCTCTTTATATTTATATAAAATTATATATATATGTGTGTACATATGTGTATGTGTGTGTATGTGTGTATATATATATGTGTGTATGCATATATATGTATAAAATATGTGTATGTGTATACGTATTCCAAGATATGGAGACAAGAGATCTTGCTCTCTTTTTAAGGAAAGAAGGAAAGAAGGAAGAAGAAAGGAAGAAGGAAGGAAGGAAGGAAGGAAGAAGAAAGGAAGAAGGAAGGAAGGAAGGAAAGAAAGGAAGAAGGAAGGAAGGAAGGAAGGAAGAAGGAAGGAGGGAGGGAGGGAGGGAAGGGAGGGAGGGAGGGAGGAAGGAAGGAAAGAAGGAAGGAAGGAAGGAAAGAAGGAAGGAAGGAAGGAAGGAAGGAAGGAAAGAAGGAAGGAAGGAAGGAAGGAAGGAAGGAAGGAAGGAAGGAAGGAAGGAAGGAAGGAAACAATGAAAGCAAAAAGGTTTGTTATCCAATAATTGACTGATTTTTCTATTTCCTCATCTGAATCCATGTTGGATTTGACACACAGTTTATTTACCCCCTGCAAACACTTTCCAACTAAACCTTTTTCTAATGGCATTTTTCATCTGATCATTTCTTAAAGTATAGATTAAGGGATTTAACATAGGAGTTAACATCGTATAGAATACGGCAACTGCTTTATCAATGGGTAAAGTAACAGCTGGTCTCAGATACACAACTATACAGGGCACAAAGAATAAGACAACCACTGTGATGTGGGAGATACAGGTAGAGAGGGCTTTGCGCCTGGCCTCCAAGCTGTGGTTCTTCAGGGAGCGCAGGATGACCACATAGGAGACCAGCAGAAGGAGGAAGTTCAGTATACAAATGAAACCACTGTTAGCAATAACAAAGAGCCCTAGAGTGTGGGTATCTGTGCAGGCCAGAGCAAGTAAAGGGTTCAAATCACACATAAAGTGGTCTATAACATTAGGACCACAGAAAGGTAATGGGATGATAAAAAATATCTGTATGGCTCCATGAAGAAAACCTCCCACCCAGGACACACCCACTAGGAGGCTACACACTCTTCGATTCATGATGGTTGCATAATGCAATGGCTTGCAGATAGCCACATAACGGTCATAAGCCATCACAGTCAGCAAGATGACCTCAGCACCTCCAAAAAAATGTTCGCCGAAGACTTGGGTCATACATCCATTGAATAAAATGGTCTTCTTTTCATGGAGTGAATCTACGATCAGTTTAGGGGTATTGACAGAGGAATAGCAGGCATCAATAAAGGAGAGATAGTCCAGGAAAAAGTACATGGGGGACCCCAAGAGGGGACTTCCAGTGATGGTGATCATAATGAGCACATTTCCTGTCATGGAGACGATGTAGATGACCACAAAGAGAACACAGATGACTTTCTGCAGTTTCGGGTCCTCAGTGAGCCCAAGGAGAATAAACTCTGTCACATTATTCCTGTGCTCCATCTACTGCAAGTGAAAACCAGCTATATCACCTGAAAATAATAGCACATTTAAATTATTTAATTAGCATTCATAATCATTATTAATTACTCATTGTGATTAGTTATTAGTTATTATTCTGATTATCAATTTCTAGATTCTGTTGAATTGTTATGTTCTGGGGAAGTATTAGATAAAGAAAAAGTGCTATTGGTTGTGGGAGTTTACTTTCTTCCTGGGTGAAGATTTTCAAAGAATGTTTTCTGAGAAAAATTTGGAAATACACAAGCCAGAGGCCATTTGATAAGATCAATAGTCTAGTATACCTTAGAGACTAAACAGAACTTTTAGACTGTAGATATGATGACAGCTAAGCAAAAGTGAGATATCTGAAAATCAATGGAAAATTAAATAATTTGGCCTTTTATTCTTACAAAATGAGAAAAAAAATCAGTGTAAGACTAAACGATATTGCCTTTTCTAACTAACTATGAAACGCTGATGAATACAAAGGTGACAAAGGTTTTGAATTGTAGAGACCAGCATGCTAATCAGCAGTGATTTTTGTCTTGGATGAAACAAATTTATGTTAAGCCATAGAAAACAGAGTAAGAGTCTAGTCATTAGATACCTGCCAATGTGAAGAATCGAAATGAATGACAGGTCAGTCATGATAGACATGTAATGAAAATGTAGAGGAGATATTTTCAGATAATTCATAATATTTGATAATAAATGTTGCAACTGTGTAATGAGCAATAAATACTTTAAAGTGTTCTGTGACTGTCATCATAACAAGACTTTTGCACATACAGCTCCTCTTAGCACTTTATATCATTCTTTGTGCCAGTCCTGGGGCTTGAACTCAGGGCCTGAGCACTGTCCCTGGCTTCTTCTTGCTCAAGGCTAGCACTCTACCACTTGAGCCACAGCAGCACTTCCGGCTTTTTCTATATATGTGGTACTGAAGAATCAAACCCAGGACTTCATGTATATGAGGAGAGCACTTTACCACTAGGCCATATTCCCAGCCCCCCTCTTAGCACTTTAAATAAACTGAGGATTTGTATTATTTAATCAATTTTATGGAATAGATCTCTAGAACTAATGTTTATGGTTTAAAGAATGACAATATATAAATTACTTAATGTTCACTCTGTTCTCAGTGTTTTCATATATACTTACATATTTGTTAGCTCTACTAGAGTATTTTTCAAGTAATATATCACAGAGATTAAGGTTTCTGGTTCTTAAAAACAAATTTGACATACAGTAATCTCTGTCTCTGTCTCTTTGACTTTCTGTGTGTCTGTTTCTGTCTCCCTCTCTCTCCTCTTTCCCCACCCAGATTTTTGTCAGTCCTGGGTCTTGCAGAGCCTAGGCACTGTTGCTGATCTCCATTTTGTTCAAGGCTAGCACTCTACCACTTGAACCACAGGACCACTTCTGGCTCTTACTAAGTAGTGTATTGGAGGTAAGCGTCTCATGGACTTTTCTTCCCAGGCTGGCTTTGAACTGCTATCCTCTGATCTCAACCTCCTGTGTAACTAGGATTACAGGTATGAGCCACCAGCAGCCAGCTTATTCTTTTTTTTTCTTTTTAATCAGTAGAATAGATTCATTTTTAGAAAGTTATCTCTCTTAGCACACATTAGCAAAGTCAGAATGTGCTTAGTATAAATAGCTTTGAATATAGAATGATTTCAATCCCAAATGGGAAACTAAAATATTTAATGCTTCACAGACTACATGTCAACCATCAACAATTGTTAGCCATCCATTCAGGGAGAAATAAAAGAATTGAGAAAGGATAAAAAGCACACAGGCTTTTCAGTCTGAAAATATTACTTGAGTCAGGTTAACAAGTTAGTTGAGAATGTGAAGCAAGTTATACTAATTTTGTGAAATTATTAAATAATTTTGTTTGTAAGTTCTGAGCAATAGATTTAATTCTGTAACTATTTGTTGACCATTCTCATGAACTTGCATTATTAGCATTATTTAAATTTTTTCAAAAACCAACCATCTCTGTTTTGAAAAAACTATGAGAATTTTTTATTTACATAAAGTAACTTTAAGACTATTGACCAAAATAGATACATATTAAAAATAAGTATGTCTTTATCATAAAGGTATCAAATTTCTAAATTTCACAATTCATGTAAAAATCTTAAACACTCATAACATTGAAATACAACATATCTGATTATAAATATAATTGTAAGGTATGTATTTTCAAATATATGTAAAAAAGTATAATGCCTTTTAGCCAGAATTCAGTCTATGTATATTCATTTTAACAATAGAATTACTTTTCTCTAGATTCATATTTAATGAAAAATTCTTTTTTTTTTTTTTTTTTTTGCCAGTCCTGGGCCTTGGACTCAGGGCCTGAGCACTGTCCCTGGCTTCTTCCCGCTCAAGGCTAGCACTCTGCCGCTTGAGCCACAGCACCGCTTCTGGCGGTTTTCTGTATATGTATATGTGGTGCTGGGGAATCGAACCTAGGGCCTCGTGTATCCGAGGCAGGCACTCTTGCCACTAGGCCATATCCCCAGCCCTAATGAAAAATTCTTAATGTGCACTTTCAAAATATTTTTAAAACTTTAATTTCAGAGTTGTTGAAACATTTCTCAGGCTCATTAATTTGTAGCATCAACAGAAGTTATTTGAACAAAAAGCAACTCACCCAGCCCCTGTTTAGGTGCCGGAATCTAAAATTAATGTATGCACTAAAGCATGGTTCAAGGGAAAGAGAGCTTCCTAGTGTGTGTGAAGCCCTGGATTTAATAACAAGCAAAAGTAAAATCAATTTAACTTATTTAAGCAATATTCTTATCACAAAATTGTATTTCCTGGTAGTAAAAAATTGTGTTATAAATTGATTTACCTCTGAGTCTCAAATGCACAAATTATAAATTAAGATATATACCAAGTATGTATTTTTGAAATTTTTAAATGTAAATAAAATTTCCATGACTGACAAATACTGGAAAATAATAAAAACTACTTATGAACTATTCCATTACTTAGCAAGTATTGACACTGATAAAAAATAAAACTTCCTTAATATTCTTAGAGAATCTTTATGAATAACTTAGTTGTGGGTATTCAGGTCAATCACATCTTCAAAATGTCCACCTCTAGGAAAAGGAAACTTGGAAAACTAGAGATATGTTATGTTGTAACAAGGTTCCTCAGAGAACTTCATACAAATCAACCCACCTGTTTTTAAAAGCATCTTCTAAATAGAAATGTTTCCTTCTCCTAATCTTGAAAATATTTTATAATAAAGCTGGAATTGACTTTGACATCCATTTCTTTCTATGCACCATGGAAAATGTTCTCTATTCATGATTCAGGCCCTGCAGGGCAAGAAATTGACTAAAGAAGATCCACCATAGTAAGTCATTCCACTCAAGGTAAGTCTCTCTCTGGATGTGTAAACTACCACAAAATATCTTCATTTCCAATTGCAATGATTGTTAAAAGGTTTCAACAGAGACTCGGGGACCTTGGCTTCTCTCCCTGGAAATCATTATCTCATTTGATGGAAATGCTTCATCTTTGGTATTCTGCAAAGTTGTGTTTGAGAATATCCCACAGTTGAATAGGGAATTGTATTCCCTGAAGTTGGAACACAAACATGTAAAGGTCCTTTCCTCTTCCTGAACTTAGCTGTTAAGAAACTAAAGCTGTCAGGCCCTAGTAGCTCATGCCTGTATTCCTAGCTATTCTGGATGCTGAGACTTGAGGATCACAGTTCAAAGCCAGCCAAGCAGGAAATTCATGAGACTCTTAACTCCGAATTAACCACCAGAAAACTGGAAGTGGCATTGTGGCTCAAAGTGGTAGAGTGCTAGCCTTGAACACTCTGGGACAATGTCCAGGTCCTGAGTTCAAGCCTCACAACCAAAAAGGAAGGAAGGAGGGAGGGAGGGAAGGTGGGAGGAAGAAAAGAAGGAAGGAAGGAAGGGAGGGAGGGAGGGAGGGAGGGAGGGAGGGAGGGAGGGAAGGAAGGGAATGAAGGAAGGGAAAACTAAAAGCCTTATTATTATTTTTTTTTTTTGGCCAGTCCTGGGCCTTGAACTCAGGGCCTGAGCACTGTCCCTGCTTCTTTTTGCTCAAGGCTAGCACTCTGCCACTTGAGCCACAGCACCACTTCTGGCCGTTTTCTGCATATGTGGTGCTGGGGAATCGAACCCAGGACCTCATGTATACAAGGCAAGCACTCTTGCCACTAGGCCATATCCCCAGCCCCTTATTTCTAACAATATTAAATCCTGTCTGAAAAACTGAAAGTAAAATAAATGAAGGAATAAAATTAATGAAAGCCATTTCAAAGTACTTAATTCTAAAAGCTGCTTTGTACATATTTCAGAGTACTTATGATACAGCCAGAGACCCCACAGGTCACCATATTACTGTTAGACCTATGGCCTGGTGAATACGGAATAAAAATAACATTATAACATTTGAGAGCTCTTTACATGCCAAAGAAGGAATTCCAAATGAAGCACAGTGTTAAATAATTTCACAGCACTTGGGTGATGAGTTTGAGGCCAGCCCATGCTAAATAGTGAGAAAATGTTACAAAGCATCAAGAACAACCAAAGGACAGAACATGAGAGAGTTTTAATCACTCCATAATTGTCATCAGGAATTGCTAGGTAGACTTTTCCGGGAAGTACACCATAAATTATTGTGCTTTGTACCTGATGTTTTCTGATGGCCAATGATGAGAATTTTTCATGTTGTTACTTCCTAGAAGTGTTTCTTCTTTTATATATTAGCATAATTTAAAAGGATTTATTCTGAGTTTATTCTTTTACTGATTTAAAAGCTCCTCTTATATTTACCTGGATATTTGAAAATGTGATATATATGTGTATACACACACACACAAAAAAAAACCCTTACAGTCTATGTATGACCATGTCATGTTTCAATGCTTTTATTTTATTCTTAACAAATAAGAAGATCCAAATGATTTATTGTATATTTACAAATCATTTTGGGACTCTTTAACAAAACCAATGGCAAAAATGACATAAACAGGTAGATACTGAAAAATACACATTTGAATGAGCAGTGGATCATGTAAGAAGTTAAAGAAATGACATTTAAATTCCAAGAAACAATAAAACTTAAGGCACAAAGGACCATAATGTATGAGACACAGTAAGGACAGCTCAAAAGAACACTTAGAGTCAGGCAAAGAGGGTTTATGCTTATAATCCTATCTGCTCAGGAGGCTGACATCTGAGGGTCATGGTTCAAAGCCAACCTGGACCAGAGAGTTCATAAGACTCCATCCTCCTACTAATCAACAAAAGGCTGGAAGTGTAACCGTGGCTTGAGTGGCAGAGCTCCATCCTTGAGCAAAAAGCTCAGAGACATCTCCCAGGCCCTGAGTTCAAGCCCCAGGACAGGTAGAAAAAGAAACCCTATAAATATGTACAGTTAAAAAATCAGATAGATTTCAAAAGAATAATTTGGAAATTAACTTTAAATACTAATAAAGAATATAATGGAAATAGAGTACAGACCAATAGAACAATACAAAAAATCAATGAAATAAGGGTTAGTTTATTTAAAAGATATGTAAAAATATCAAACACTTAGATAATCTAACTAAAAACAAGACTAGGATGACTCAAATTAATAAAATGATAGTTGAAAGGAAGCATATTACACAGATATCCATGAAAATAATGGTAATTAGAACAGATTTTGTAATCTTATTACTGAATAAATTAGATAATGTAATAGGATGTATAATAAGTAATGAAGGTGAAGCAGTAATAAAGTGACAACAAACAGATAGATTCACTGATGAATTCTACTAGAACTTTAGAGAAGAACTTGCCTGGCATTCCTTATGCTATTTCATATATTAAAGGGGAAAGAATACTTCCAAACTCATTCCTGAAACCAGTAATGCTTGGTAAACAAACCAGGTAAGAACATAAGAACACAAGAGAAAAAGAAAAGTAGTGGCCAATTTTTGATGGACACAGATACAAAAAACTTCTTCAAAATACTTGCACAATAGATTTAGAAAATATGGAGTGTTTATATTCTACCAACAAGTTGACTCCGTTCTGTGGATATCTCAAAATATGTAATTCCATAAATGAGATGTAACATATAAATAGAATCACATTTAGTAAATTTCTGAGTTCTCATTTCTAGCCCTCACAATTATTTCTATCTTAATTTGATATTGCTATACTATAGACATAATATATTTTACTATAAAGAAACTATTATAGTCACTATAATTCAAGATAAGGCTCAATACTTCTTTTTTTTTTTTTTTCCAGTCCTGGGGCTTGAACTCAGGGCCTGAGCTCTGTCCCTGGCTTCTGTTTGCTCAAAGCTAGCACTCTACCACTTGAGCCACAGCGCCACTTCTGGCTTTTTCTATATATGTGGTGCTGAGGAATTGAGCCCAGGGCTTCATGTATACAAGGCAAGCACTCTACCACCAGGCCATATTCCCAGCCCTCACTATTCTTAAAATAAAAGAACAGATCAAATGAAGAGAATAAAGTACATTTTACCCCCCCCCAAAAATCATAATATGGCTGCAGACTGAGGGCCTTGATAAGATCTCAAGACTCTTGCCTGGGCTGCATTTTCTGTGTCTCATCACTGTTCTCAAAAGATCTGGGTAAAAATCTGGCAAGGTTTTAGAGTATAAGTCAAAATTGGAACTAAACTATACTCACTGTCTTTTATAATGAAGCTTCTGCAACTATTTGAATATGGTCATCCCTGCTGAATAAGGAAAAACAGCTAAGTTGATGAATAAAAGAAACTGTTTGGAAGAAGGGATGTGTGCCATCCCAGCCTCTTCATACATAGTGTGGTTACTTAAATGGGCAATTAGTATCACAGAACTCTAGAAACCAACATGAAGAAGGGCACAAAAAAGAAATCACTCACCAAAACCATAAGACACATTTTGGTAGGCTAGAGAGGCATAGTCAGCAATGAACAACCACAATGCCAATAAGCCTTCCATCTGTATTTGTACCTATTTGTACCTCAGAGCATCCTACTTGTTATCTTTATATGAATCTAGCTCAAACTCAATTAGTGTACATGTTCGCATTGTTTTCATGAATTAACTGAAAGGTACTATTCCTAAGATACCATCTCAAGTCAACAAATGATTTTTAAAAACTAGAGCATTCTATAATGACTTCTTCGAGGTTAATCTGCAAAACATTAAATAGTTTTGAGGCCTACACTCATCTTACATCATCTGAGATCAGTTTTTTCCTCCACAACTTCTTCATGGCACTTTTCACTTCTGCATTCCTCAGAGTGTAAATCAGAGGATTGAGTAAAGGTGTTCCCAGAGAATAAAACACAGCTATCAACTTATCCATGGGGAAGGTCGTGGCTGGACGTGTGTATATAAATATGCACGGTCCAAAAAACAAGATGACCACGATGATGTGGGAGATGCAGGTGGAGAGGGCTTTTTTCCTGCTTTCAGCGCTGTGGTTCCTCAGGGAATGGAGGATGATAGCATAGGAAATCATCAGCATGACAAAACTCACTATGCAAATGGCCCCACTATTGGACACCAGAAGGAGGTTGATCACATAAGTGTCTGAGCAGGCGAGGCTCAATAAGGGCTCCAGGTCACAGAAATAGTGATCAATCACGTTGGGACCACAGAAAGGCAAACTCAAGGCCAGAAAAATCTGAGTGAGAGAATGCACACAGGAACCCACCCAGGCCACAGCCACCAAAATACTACAGACCCTGTGGCTCATGATGGTTGTGTAGTGCAGGGGCTTACAGATGGCCACATAGCGGTCAGCGGCCATGAGGATAAGGATGAAGATCTCCAGGCAGCCAAAGAAATGGAATGAAAAGACTTGGATTATGCATTCGCTGAAAGAGATAGTGGCTGTCTTCAAAAGGGTATCCACAATCATTCTAGGAGCTATGGACGTGGAGAAGCAGGTATCAGATAGGGATAAATAGAAAAGGAAGAAGTACATTGGACTCCCAAGTGCCTGGCTGCTCTTGATGGTGGTAATGATCAGCAAGTTTCCCAGCAACGTCCCCAAATAGGATATCAAAACAGCAACAAACACTATTTTCTTCCTAAGCGGATCTTGTGTCAACCCCAGCAGAATGAACTCAGTCACATTATTATTTAGAAGCATCCTTAGATGAAAAGAAGAGATGAGACAAGTGTGAAATAATAATAATGAGTACAAAATAATAATTATAATAATAATAATGGGTTAACTTATGATAGGCTAAGAAATATTATGGGATATTTTAAGCAAAATTAAATATTCTTCATAATGTTCTTTGTTTAGATTCTTAATAAACCTCTTCACCTCTCGTTGCTCAAATTTAATGACTAATTCATTGTGTTATTAGGAATGCCTAATATACTTATGAATATGATATATTCCAGTGCATCTTTTAAATTCAAACTTTTTTACCTTTATCATGTTCTTCTTAATTTTGCCAATTAAATAAATGGAAAATTACAAGGTGTGTATCTTTGTTTACTAGATCTGAAGCTTGGATGGGCACTGTCTCTGAGCTTTTGTGCTCATGGTTAGCACTCTACCACCAGAGCCATAGTTCTACTTCCAGTATTAGATGGTTAATTAGAGATGATAGTTCCACAGATTTCCCGTTGGGGCTGGCTTTGAAGCATGATCCTCAGCTACCAGCCTCCTGAACAGCTAGAATTACAGGCCTGAACCACCATCACCCAGCACTTGTGCATCCTGTTATCACAGATTCATGTTTTTCTTCTCCAACAAATATTAAAACTTATGCTTAAAAAACATATTCAAAGGGCTGGGGATATAGCCTAGTGGCAAGAGTGCCTGCCTCGGATACACGAGGCCCTAGGTTCGATTCCCCAGCACCACATATACAGAAAACGGCCAGAAGCGGCGCTGTGGCTCAAGTGGCAGAGTGCTAGCCTTGAGCGGGAAGAAGCCAGGGACAGTGCTCAGGCCCTGAGTCCAAAGCCCAGGAATGGCCAAAAAAAAAAAAAACATATTCAAAGCTGGGCACCAGCGGCTCCCATCTATAATCCTAGCTACTCAGGAGGCTGAGACCTCAGTATCATGGTTTGAAGCCAGCCTGGGCAGGAAAGTCTGTGAGACTCTTATTTTCAATAAACTATTCAAAAAAAGAAAGGCAGAAGTGGGGCTGGGGCTCAGGCTCTAGCCTTAAGCTCAAATAAGCCCAGGGACAATGCCCAGGCTCTGAGTTCAAGCTCCAGGATGAACAAAAACAATAAACAAATAAAACAAATCACTCAAAAATGAAGAGGTGACATTGTCCAAAAAGAAATGTACTCACTACATGATTTATGAAACAGTAACCCCTCTATACATCACCTTTATGATAACAATAACAAAATTTAACTTTAAAAAGTCAATTTTTAGAATATATCTGACTAGTTTGGAATTTCATGATATAAACCTAAAGTTGCATACAAGTGTATAGAAACATACAGTTGCGTAAAATTTCTCCAAGTTATTTAAGTTTTAAAAAGAAGGATAAAAACTATACAATCTCCAAACAATTTGCTTCTACCTTAAAGTAACATGAAGATACTTTGTAGTTAGCACCAACAAAGGAACAGAAACAATTGGTAATGATATTTTTAGTATCACCATTTCTACTTTCACTTTTTAAATTTACTAGAACATACCTTGATTACTTTGAAACTAAATGGCAGTGAAAGTATTACTAGTAAATTAATTGTCCATGTTTCCATGTATGGGTTTTTTTTTTTTAATGGCAGAACTGAAATAGGAAGTAGGAAGTCATCAAGCAACTGACACAGGACCAGACGAAGACAGTAATCTCTAGAAGAGTTTTTGTTTTCTGAGCACCAAAAATGCTCACGATTTAGGGACAGAGGAGAAATTCAGAAAAAGAAGGAGATGTGGTTTTAGAGAAGAGGAGCAGTAGACAATAACTTCACTTTTTCATCATTTGTTACTGTCTCAAAAGTAATGAACTCAGTTTTTAATTACTTATTTAATCCAGTTTTTTTTAGTTTCTTTAATAATATTATCTGGAATTTTATTTTCAAGACCAAAAATTTTCTCTAGACCCTTCTTGTCAAGATGACCCTAGAAGCCACATAAATGCAAGTCAATATGCAAACTGAAGTGTAATTTATTTTAGTGCAATCTGAATGTCTTATTTAGCCCATTTTTCCCCAATATCATCCATAACTGCAGGACATTGTGTTGAAGGTTGTAAATTGGTCAAAGAATAGGGTGAATAGATAAAATAGACACAAAATTATCCTTATATGCATTTTCTCCTTTCACTTGGTAAATTTTCTTCTCAGTAGAATTGAAACAGCCTGTATTTTCCTCACAATGAAAAGAACTCTTATGAAAACATGTTGTTTTAAACATTCAGTTTTGACCCAGTAATATTTGTCAAGGATCCTAAATTCTAAGGAATCTGAGCTGATAATTCAATCATTAAAATAAACTCATTCTTTCCTCTTTTTTTGTTTAAAGAACAAACCCACCACAAAATATTTATATTGGAAAAATATTATAGATTTGAAGTGACATAACAATGTAGATGAACATTTCATCTCCAACAATCTGTGATTTACGCATTCTTTTGATAGTTATCAGATGACCAATAGAAATAAAAGGCCTGTTTATCTTTGCATACAGACAGAGTTTTAAATGAACAAAAGTAATAAATGTGTATGATTTAACCTGGTAAAATCAGTAGTTCTCAAACTAAACATTAATCAAGAGTTTTAATCCATAGTAATTAGATTTAGGTTCATCCTTCCTGAAATTCTATTTCTAGTCACTTCCAATCATCTTGAAAGTTCAAGACATCAACTGCAGAGGGTCTCTTCCTCCAAAAACCATTACGTGACTGTCTTATGATAAGGAAAATATCTCTTCAGTTTCTTAAGGATTTCCCTTATATTTTTGTTAAATTGTTGTGTGCAATTGCTTTAATGCAATGATGGATATGCTTTTTTCAGCTTGTTTCCTGGAAAAAGACTATTTTAAATCTTAGCATAAATTCTCAGCATGTAACACTCCACTGTACTATACCCAATGTATTATATGTTGAGGATTTTTAAATTGAATTTTCTCATTTTTTTAAAAAAGTCATAATATTCATATATCTATTTATTAATCTTCCCACTAAAACATACTCACATTATTAGTTTACTGTAGCTTACTCTGTGTTAGGTATGGAAGGCAAATAAATATGATTCTCAATGTAAACAAAAGATCCAAAAGTTAAATAACTTAGGGACTTAGCACCATGACCTGGAGTAGAATATTTGCTCCGCATAGTGCTACACTGTCAGGAAAATTCCTGCAATTATGAAATTGTTGCTTTACAGGAACCTACGACCATTAAGAACTGCAAAGACATTCCTGACATTTCTCATATCTTCCAGATACTGATGTATGGTTTTGTGGATGTCTGTGTGTGTAACATCTCCCCATTTTTCCAGGGTGGCAGCAGCTTTCATCAGGCTGTCAAAATAAACAAACACACACACACACAAAAATAAATAAATAAATAAATAAATAGGTTACAGTGATCTGAATATAAAACATCATTCAGTATCTTGAAGTTCAAATAAGATGAAGCAGTTTAGGATGGACACCAGGATCAAAACAATAGCAAACATTCAGTACTTTGGAATTGGAGGTCAGAGAAAAGAGATGGAATGAACATAGCATGGACGGTCACAGAGGAGAAGGCAACAGCCTGTCAAGTGAGTCCTCCTGTGCTCCTTCAGACCACTCCTTCAGATCAGTCTTTTAAAGAATCTACATGTCACTAATTCAGTGACATTAGATATATCTTTGAGAAAAATCTCTGCACTCACTTTACTTCTATGCAGAAATTATCATTCTATGTAGAAAACAGTCTGTTTAAAACTACTTCATCTCCCCCCTTCCCAATAAATTAAAGTGTGATGTAATCCATTCTCCATTAGCTCCTCAATCTGTAACTCAATCTCAGGATGCCCAATATCCTGGGAAGCAGACTGATCTGAGAAATGGAGGTCTCCATCAAATTTGATACTATTACCAGCCCTGAGTACCCGGTTATTTTAATTGCTATGAAATTAATGTCTAATAATGCCTCTTTGCAAATACTACTTAAACACAAAACAGAAGCATTATGGAGGGTTAAAGGTAGATACACTGAATTATTTCTTTCCCATGCCTTTATCATTGGGTGAGAAAATAATACTGTTATAAGAAATAGAAATCTATTAAAAATACATTGGATTTACCTGTAATCATGAATCTCTGTACTCAAAGGGATAGAAATTATTTGTCACTTACTATGTGCATCCCTTTTGAATGCAACCTTTTCATGCAATACTGGGGAAATTGTTCTTTTTTTATTCCAGTGGGAATTAGTAACACCTCATAATGTAAAATATTAACATATTAAAAAGTATTATTCCCTAAGTTCCTTTTATTTAGAGAATGAGAAACACCCTGGAGATTATATGGAGGTTAACTTTTGGTGTTATTCATCTGGCCTGTAAGAATAACAAGATGGTAATTCATATACCTAGTATCACATAGAAACAAGAGTGAGAAAGTATCAGGCAGCTTGGGGCCTACCAGAGTTACCTGCCCCCAAAATACATATACATATATAAATGCATAATGGATAGGTTGATGAAAACAGGAATAAATAATCTCATTGGTAATAGAAAGAAAGGATCATCAAGCAATAATAATAATAATTCTGCTTCCACAGTTTTCTAAGTTTCTACTCACTCCTTCTGTTAGAAAGTAGGCTTTTCAAGTTCTTGTAATATACTTGTGAGTACCAGTCAGGAAAGGCATCTTACTATCCCAGATGGGTAGACTTTGATATGTGGGTTACTGATAAGCAATTTCCATGGCTCTTAGATTTGCAAATATTAAGTCGTCTTAGGTATACTATGAAAACCAAGCAAGCACTAAACCCTATGAATTTTTTCATGTTCACTTAATTTCTCTTACTCAAATTAGTTAGAAAATAAGAAAACTTACTAATATGGTTCTATATACTGCATACATCTATTTCATCACCAATATACAATGTGAGAATAGAAATAACACACCACTACACTGATAGAGCCACATAAAATGATTTCAATTATTTTTATATCTGCACATACATTCAGAAGATTATTAGAACTGATTGGGCAAAAATGTGAAAAAACATTTAATTTACTAAATTAGAAATAAATTATGGAGTAATACCCTCCAATAATACTCTGTGTGTATGTGTGTGTGTGTGTGTGTGTGTGTGTGTGTGTGCGTGTGTGTGTGTGTGTGTACTGGTCCTGTGGCTTGAACTCAGGGCCTGGGAACTATCCTAGAGGATTTTTTATTTGGTCAAGGCTAGTGCCCTACCACTTCAGCCACAGTTCCATTTTCAACTTTTTGGTAGTTAAGGTTATTTGGACATAAAGAGTTTCATGGACTCTCCCACCAAGGCTAACTTCAGACCAGATCCTCAGATATCGGCCTTCTGATTAACTACCATTATAGGCATGAGCCACCTATGATGAGCTCTACAATAATACCTTAAAAAAAGAGTACCCAATAGATTTACAGCTGAATTCTATAAGGACTTCAAGGGACTACTGATACCAACACTCCTCAAACTCCTGAATAAAATTGAAAAGGAAAGATCACCACCAAAATACTAACACTCATCCCAAAACCAGATAGAAACCCAGCAAAGAAAGTACTATAGACCTGTCTGCTTAATAATCATTGACAGAAACTTCTCAATAAAATTCTGATTTCAAAAACTAACCAAACTAGCAAATGTACATGTTCAATGTAATACAACATATCAACAGATGCAAGGATGAAAACTACATGATCATCTCAATAGATGCACAAAATCATTTGACAGGATTCAGCACCCCTTTATGATTAAAAGCTCTAGAGAAGCTAGGATTCCTTGGAACTTTGCTCAATACAATAAAGGCTGTATATGACAAACTGACAGCCAGCACTTATTGATGAAAACTTAAAACCATTTCTCCCAAAACAGAAATGAGACAAGGATATTTCCTCACTCCATTCCTCTTCAATTTTGTACTGAGATTCCTAGCAAGAAGAATAAGGCAATAATAATAATAATAATAATAATAATAATAATAATAATAATAATGGGGATCCAAATAGAGAAAGAAGAGGTAAAACAATCCCTGTGTGCAGATAACATGATCCTGTATTTAAAGAACCCCCAGATTCCTCCCCCAGGTTATGTGAGCTGATCTGAAACTTAGGCAAAGTAGCAGAGTATTAAAATTAGCCCGCAAAAATCAGTAGCTTTTTTGTATGCAAACAATAAGATCGAGATTGAAATCAGGAAATCAGCCCTATTTGTAATAGCCTCAAAAAATACCTAAGAATTAACCAAAGATGTGAAGGACCACTATTACAAAAACTTTTTTAAAAATCTTAAAACATAAATTGAAGCAGATTTAAGGAAATGGAAAACCTTTCATGCTCCTGGATTGGAAGAATTAGCATTGTGAAGATGGCAATAATGCCCAAAGCAATTCACAAATTCAATAGCTATCGGAATCTCAACAATGTTTTTCAGTTGTATAGAGAAAACAGTCTAAAATTTCATATGTACTAATAGAAGACCCTGAATAGCAAAAACAATCCTTAGTAGGAAGAACCATATTGGAGGAAAATTAATACAAAACTCCAAACTCTATTACAAAGCTATAGTAATAACAAAACAGTTTGTTACCAGAACAAGAACAGGCCTGAGGATCAATACAATAGAAAACCCAGAAATGGACCGACAGAACCCACATAACACTTCATAAAGGAGCCATAAACAAAAGTTAGAAGAAAGAACCTCTTCAACAAATGGTGCTGGAAAAATTAGCTTTCCATCAGCAGAAAACTGGAGCTAGAACCTATGTATCATCCTGCCTCAGATTCAATTCAAAATATATCAAAATATATCGAACTCTTCAATGTAAGGCCAGATACCATGAAAATATTGCAGGAAAGGATGGGGGAAGCACTAGGGCTCCTAGGCACAAGCTGAAACTTCTTAAGTAAAGATCCAGAAGCAAACGCAAACAAAGAAAGACTGTATAAATGGGATTGCATCAAACTGAAGAGTTTATGCATGACAAAGAACATAGCTAGCAAGATAAATAGAAAGCCCACAGAATGGAAGAAGAGCATTACTATCTGTGAATCAGAGGAGGGCCTCATAACTAAAAAAAACTTAGAGCTCAAAAAATTAAATCTCCCAAAACAAACTCTCAATGAATCAATAACCCAATTAACCAATGGGCTAAAGACTTAAAGAGAGACTTCTCAGAAGAATAGCCAATAGACAATGAAGTGTTCAACATCTCTGGCCATAAAAGAAATGCAAATCAAAACAACACTGAGATTCCATTTCACCCCTGTTAGAATTGTCATTATCAAGAAAACCAACAATAACAGATGCTGGCAGAGTTGTGGCCAAAAGGGAACTCTACTACACTGTTGGTGGGAATATAAGCTTGTTCAATCACTCTGAAACGCAGTATACAGATTCCTCAAAATACTAAATATTGCCTTCGATCTGGCAATTCCACTCCTGGACATTTATCCAATAAAACACAAATAATGTCATACTAAAGCTACAATTACAACCATGTTCATCACAGCCTTGTTTGTCATAGCCAAGATATAGAATCAATCCAGATGCCCCTCTGTGGATAAAGAAAATATGATATAGATAGATAGATAGATAGATAGATAGATAGATGTAATGGAATTCTATTCATCCATGAGAAAGAATGATATTGTACCACTCATAAGGAAATGCAAAAACTTGGGGAAATTTTTATTAACTGAAGAAAGGTAGGCCCAAAGAAACATAGTTTGCATGGATTCCCTCATTCAGAATACCCAGAATGTGCCTATAAATCTACAAATAAACACACTGAATTGTTAAAGAAAATAAACTGCGACATGATGAATTCTACAGGTTTCTAGGCATTCTCACCCATTGAGGCCCAAGGAAGATATTCCTAGGAGAGAAACACAAAGGCACAATACCTATGTGTGTCTGATCATGTAAAATAATATTTATCAAAATGAACTCCATGAAATGGAAACAAGAGGGTGTTTTCTTAGTTGAGTATTTTGTTTTCCCTTTTCCTTGTTTATTTTTTTAATCTGCCTTCGAGAAGACAAAGGGTAACACAAAAATGGAGGGACAAAGGGTGAACAAATGTGGCAGGAATGTCTACTGTGTTGAAAATTATCTATAAAACTTCTGGGTGAGGATGGGAGAGAAATACTGGGAGAGAGTGAGGGAAGGGGTGACATTGTTCAAAAAGAAATGTACTCTGGGGCTGGGGATATGGCCTAGTGGCAAGAGTGCTTGCCTCGTATACATGAGGCCCTGGGTTCAATTCCCCAGCACCACATACATATACAGAAAACGGCCAGAAGTGGCGCTGTGGCTCAAGTGGCAGAGTGCTAGCCTTGAGCAAAAGGAAGCCAGGGACAGTGCTCAGGCCCTAAGTTCAAGGCCCAGAACTGGCCAAAAAAAAAAAAAAAAAGAAATGTACTCTCGGCAAAGGAAATGGCTAACAAGATAAATAGCCTGCAGGATGGGAAAAGATTTATTTAACTGCAACCCCTCTGTACATTATCTTTATGATTTCTGCATATGAGTATCAGCTCTTTTGAAATGCTGACTTGTGGGAATTCATGTCAAACACATCTTCAAACTGACTTGCCATAGGAATAAAAGTAGTTTTTATTATCATATATTAGTTGTACAAGAAGGGTGCCATTGTGACATTTCCCACACATACACAAATGTAATTCAAGCAATCTCATTTCCCCAGGACTCTCCCTGACCCCTTCCTCCTTCTTAAAACAAACTCAACATGTTTCATTATTCTATTTTTATATTTGCAAACATATTTATCTTCATTTACCACCCTTCTTAGGCCAAGCCCCCTCCTGAATGCATTCACCCACCCCATCCAACATAGCCTGTTTTCGCTTCCTGTCACTCAATTTTAGTGTGTATTAAAACCAATCAAAGGTTTAGCTTCCTGTCACTCAATTTTGGTGTGTATTAAAACCAATCAAAGGGATTCACTACAATATTCACTATTATGTTTTGCTAAGAATAACTTTCTCTGTTGTTTTCTCCTTCTCCCTTGCCCTTATTGATAAGCCTCATTTAGATTCTATCTTCACACATAATTTCAATGTATTGCAAAATGACTCATCCACTTACTTTATCCCTCTCCCTTTTCCCTTCTCCACCCAAATACTCCTATCATCAAAATAGAGCCTGTGATAGCACTCCCAGCTGTCTTTTGCTGACTTTAGTCTGGACTGGTAAAGACCCCCCCGATCTGTCTCCTGAATAACCCCCAAAACAGATGAGCTTCTAAAACTTTGAGTCTAACATTGGCTTACAACAATGTAATGAAAGGCTGCTAGCAGCTAGGTTTGCCCATTAGAAATTTAACATTCATATCTCAAAAGGATGCTTAATGAAAGATATACATCTTTATTCTATTTCATATTTAAAACTGCAAAACAGTGAGTTTGTTAATAAGCGGTGACCAGTAGACATATGCCAAGTGTTTCTCTAGGGTGTAATTTATTGGGGTCATAAGCAATACTGAGGAGATGGCAAAGATGCTCTACTGAGAAGCATCTTGCAACTCCAGCTACTGAACCTGGCTCCTGCAGCAGAGTAGGGACAAGTGTGCACCCAGAGGTGTCTAGCACACTATGGTCATTAGCTTCCCCTTGGTCTCTAAGGCTGATGCAACACTTAATTATTCAAAATGCCTGCTGCCAAAACCATTTCCACACTAAAGGGAACTATTGCGGAAAACTCCCCAGTGATAAATTTGAGCAGCCAGCCGTTTTTGGCAAGGATCGTCAGAAGTGAATTTTATTATTAACCAGCAGAAAACGGCTTCTACAATAAAGATGGCAATCCTTTTCACACCATTAAAGCTTTCTGAAGCCATTCTCAATGTACTTGTATGCTATGGCTGACTCCGATGATCCATCCAGTCATTCTAGCCTCTTTCCTTTATCCCCATCCATGAGTTCATGGTGTGAAGTCTCGCAGAGCCATCTTGTTGGGATGATGCTTCTTCATTCTCACTGTGTCTGTGGGTCCATGGGAATTTTCCATTGTGTGTCTCATGGTTTTTCAGAATATATCTTGCTGTATTTCTGTAAAGAAATTTTCAAGCTCTGTAACAAAGAGGAGTGGAGAGGACACTCTTGGCTCATTCTTGACTTCTAATGAAATTCTTTCCTTCACTCCCTTTTTATGTTATTTGGCTAAGTATTTGTCATATACACCCCCCTTATTTTGCCTTCTATTTATGTTTTCTTCATGACATTCATCGTGAAGAGATGTTGACTTTTTTTAAGGTTCCTTTGCATCTATGGAGATAATCATGAGATCTTTTTTGCCCTTTTATTCGGTTTCATATAAATAGGTTTGCATAGGCTGAACATTCTAAGATGAAAGCATCTTAATTATATGGTATAGGATTTTTTTTAGTAAATCAATGAATAAGATTTGTAATAATTTGTCTTAGGTGGTTCTGGAGTTTAAGCTTGTGATCTTGCACTTCTAGACAGGTGCTCTACCACCAAGGCAAATAACCGGCCTTTTTTATAGCATTTCACTTCCTGCCTGAGTTATATTTCTAGTTGCTTGGAAGTTAGCCTAAGCATAGCAGTTGTACATAACAGCAATCTAGTTATTGACAAAGAATTTGTCTCCTGAACTTTTTCACCTAGGCTGGCCTTGAACTGCTGTCATCCCCTTTCAAATGGCATAATATTAGGCTTCCTCATGGATAAATAAAATTCCACTACTGTGGGTGTTTCCACATGTGACTTTGGTGAACTATGGAGCAAATAACATGAACATGCATGTGCTTTTATTAGATGCTGACTATAAGTTTTGGGATAAATGCCCAAGCACTGTAACACTAGATTCTGGGTAGTTCTTTTTTCAGTTTTAGGAATATCCTTACTCCCTTCCATAATGGCTACACTACATTTGTACCAACAGTGTAATAGAGTTCTTTTCCTCTGCATCTTGCCAGTAATTATTGGTGTTCATATTCTTCATGATAGCCATTCTTACTGGAGTGAAATGGAATCCCAATGTTATTCTGAAATACAGTCACCATTATTGTCTATGTTAGAGACTTTTGGTCACTTTTATTATTCAACCTGAAAAATAAACTTCTCAAGAATACTGAATCATTGGAAACTGAGCCTCTCTTGAGAACATATGGATTTTTTAAAGATCATTCTTGTTTTCTAGCAGGAATTCATTTGAGCAGAGGATGGTTTCAAAATGTTAAACCCAGATGAATATCCTGGCTTCAAAAAACTGCCATTGTTATATTTTTTCCTTCTAATCTCCCCTCATTTCTAAACTTTTCCATATGCTTGACCTGTTTATAAAGTCCTCTTGCTGTAAATTTTAAAGCTAATAAGTAAGAAGAAATATCAATTACTTATCAAGAAACATTCATATATACATATGCCTATATATATATACATTGTACATATGTCTATACATATTATAGCAAAAGTTAGCAATAAATATTTGAAATAAAGTCAGGATGGTTAGAACTGCTTCTGGGCTGCTGCAGCCCCCTTTGGCAATGAGATCAACTCATGAGTGCACATGTTATGAAGTCTGTTTGGAGAAGAAACCAAAAAGACCATTCACACAACTCTGAACTAAACCCTAACATTGTTCAGTTCTGATGAGAGAGAGAGAGAGAGAAGAGAGAGAGAGAAGAGAGAGAATAGGACTACTAACTTAAGGGGCAAAGGAGAAGCAATTACAAAGAACTCACACATTTCAAGTAAAATTATAAGTCTTATAAGTCTTTATTTGGAAGGTAATTGATTACATTTGTGGAAAAATAAGCTAAGCCAATGTTGTGATAAATTCAAAGATCAGTTCTTAGAACAATGTAATTTTCCTAAACAGTGAGAGGAATAGCCACACATTATCCCAGTCCCTACTCAGCTTTCAATTTAGTAATGATTTCTTTCATTTTCTCTAATGTCCACAAGGGGGCAAACAAGTCACACAGGAAATGGAAGCACAAATGAGCCTCATCAAGACCAAATTTAACCATATGGAGAGGGGCTTTATAAATTCACCATTGTCTTCAGAAAATGTTAAACAAATTGTGTCCTTTCCTATGAATTTCATTTGGGGACCACACTCTTTAAAGTCATGGCCTGAACCTCAAATGAGTTCTTGGATTTACTACCACATCAGACTACAAATCCACACTTCATTTATTCCTTCACAAACCTAAAGGACTGTTTCACATCTCTCCCAGAATTCCTAGAATATTCTACTGCAGTTTAGACTTAATTGCTTGTTCTAGGTGGAAAAAAATAGGCTGATATTGTTATCAGATGAGGAGTTAAATGTCAGAGTCACAGATCTGTCCTGTTACTGTGTCAATAATAAAGGTTGGAAAGAAAAGAGTAAAAACAAAAGAAGGAAGGCAGAGAGTTAGAGTGGGAGGGATGGAAAAGCAGAATATAAAGGACCTGAATAAAAGAATTTATAAAAGAATATAAATATGCTATAAAGCACCTGAAATAATGGGTTAAACTCTTTCAAGCTGCTTCTTTAGCCTTTGATTCTAATCAGAGAAGACATAAATCTCTTGGCCAATCAGAAAGGTTACCTCTTTTATGGCTTAGGTAGTCTTAAGTTTTCAGTATTTCTCCAAGAACAACATAAACTCTCTTTAATTTTAATAAAGTTTAATAATTTGATAAATGTAGGCCATTTATATATCAGACAGTTTGTATATATGGTTAGACACATGACAATGACAGATTTTCACTCAGTTTTCATACTCTGATAAATCTACACCACATCAACAGAATAGATGAATGGAGAAGGGAATGGAGGGTGAATACAGTTATAATCCTTGAATCTACACCTGTCAAAATAGAATCTGGAAACTTGAGGGATAGTGGGAATGGAATAGATGTGCTGGGGAGAATTACAGGAAGGGTGGCACTGCTCCAGACACATTTTAGTCATAAACTGACATGTTGAATTGAGATTTCTTTGTACAAGTATTTAAAGGTAATTTAAAAAATTAATTTAACAAAGTTACTCCATGTTAATGAATCTTGGATGTGAAAAGATTTTAGGTTACAAATCATATGACCAGGGAATGCCTATGTAGTTTCCAAATTTGAATGGACAGAAAACTAAGCTCTACTAATTATATTTGTTACTTGGTTTAAGTAATTCCTAGACTTGACTTCATGGATAACTTTACAACACAGAAGTTACTTTCAAAATGCAATTACTAATTTAATAAATTATGTTAAGAATATACTAATCTATTAATTTACAGCAAAGAAGTTACTTTCAAAAGTGACAATTACTATTACTAATTACTACTAAATAGTAATAATTCAATCAATTACATTAAGTGTATACTTATCTATTACTCTTATAGTATGCCAGGCACCAGTCGCTCACACCTATAATCCTAGCTACTCAGGAGGCTGAGATCTGAGGATCACAGTTCAAAGCCAGCCTGGGCAGGAAAGTCCATGAGACTCTTATCTCCAATTAACCACCAGAAAATTGGAAGTGGTGCTGTGGCTCAAAGTGGGAGAGTGCTAGCCTTCAGCTGAAGAGCTCAGGGACAGCTCCAAGGCCCAGACGTCAAGCCCCATGACCAAATCAAAACCACACACACACACACACACACACACACACAATCTTGTTCATTCTATCTGTAAGCAGTATTTCTGTACAGATAAGTTATTTGGATTTATAAACTTGAGCTTATACTTACATTTTAAATATGTGCTAAAATACCTTGAGAATTTTTTAATTAAATAAATCAGCCGGGCACCAGTGGCTCATGTCTGTAATCCTCATGACTCAGAAGGCTGAGATCTAAGGATCTTCTCTGAAATGTAAAATTCTATTCTGCCAAAATCTGCCCGTGTAAGAATTCAGTTAAAATTATGTCATATTGTGTTTTCTGGTCCTCATCTTTTGCCAACTAAAGGAATAATTCTTGGTGAAAATGGAATTGGGACCACAAGCCAGGCACTGAAATCATGTGATAGAATTTGATGGTGTGATGACGAAGTTGTGAGTGTGCATTTTAAGTATAGATGAGATTGTCTTAAAAACATAAGCAGCAGGGTAAACTTTCTCATATGAGCATGAAAATGCCAAGTTGAGACACACTAGTTCTGAGTTTTCAATTCTTGGGTGTTGCCAGGAAATCAATTTCTCTCCAGTTCATACAACACTAAACTGCTATCAAAACATACATTAGAATCCTCACATATTATTTATCAACTGAAGTCATGTTTTCCTACACCACAATTTTCTCATGGCATTTTTTACTTCTGAGTTTCTCAAAGTATAGATCAGAGGGTTGAGCAAAGGTGTTCCAACAGTGTAAAACAAAGCCACGATCTTGTCTGCTGGGAAAGTAGTGGCAGGGCGAGTGTAGGTGAAGATGCATGGAACAAAGAATGAGACAACGACGATGATGTGGGAGGTACAAGTAGAGAGGGCTTTCCTTCTTCCTTCTGCACTTTGATTACTCAGAGCACGTAAAATGAAAATGTAGGAGATAAGAAGAATTACAAAACTTACTAGGCATATGGCCCCACTATTAAACACGATAAGCAGATTGATTTTATATGTGTCCATGCAGGCAAGTTTCAACAAAGGTTGCATGTCACAGTAGAAGTGATCAATAATATTGGGGCCACAAAAGGGTAATCTCAAAGCCAAGAATAACTGTGCTGAAGTATGAAGACAGGCCCCCACCCAGGCCACATTCACCAGGGCATGACACACACGTTGGCTCATGATGGTTGTATATTGCAGGGGTTTACAAATGGCTACATAGCGATCAAAGGACATGAGGATGAGCACAAAGATCTCCATGCTCCCAAAGAAATGGGTGGCAAAAACTTGGGTCATGCACTCATTGTAGGAAATGGTCTTCTTTTGAGAAATGGCATCCACAATCAATCTGGGGGCTGTGGTTGTAGAGAAGCAAGCATCAGCAAAGGAGAGGTAGAAGAGGAAAAAGTACATGGGACTCCCTAGTGTCCGGCTGGTTTTAATGGTCACCACGATGAGAAAGTTTGCCAGTAGAGTCATAAGGTAAAGAATCAAGAAGATGCCAAATACTGCCTTCTGCTTTCCAACATCCTGTGTCAACCCAAACAGAATGAATTCAGTCACACTGTTATTATTCATGACCTGATTGGCAGCTGAAGGTGGGATGCAGGTGACAAATGTATAACCTGCAAAAGAGAAGAAATGACACCTGAAGGAGAATTCTGGACTAATTTAATGAATACCTGGTTTCTCTTTGCTGTTAGAAAAAATTTAAGTGCCATCGAGATGAACCAGAATCTGTAAGAATTTTTGTAAATCTGCACACATCCAGGCTTCTGCAGGAGTCATTTGTCAACACACAGCTTTGAAAAAAGTTATTGTATCTGAAGGACATAATAAAAACATAACCTTCACATATTCTGATTCCTACCTAGATCGGGAAGTAACGAATTTATCTTTCCTTTGTACAGGCCATTTATCTGCTTGAAAACATAAGCATTATATATAAAATATGGGATAGAAATACTTGGTCTACATTACTTAGATTTTTCAGAAGTTTGAAATTTTTATATACACCATAAATACGTAAGGACTAATATCCATCTAGTAAACATTTTATCTCTGCTCTGAAATCTGAGACACATTATTCCCATGTGTTTAGGCAATAATATTGTCAGAGAGTCCTCTTTGATGAAAACCTCAATGGAATATATGTGTGTGGGATATGTTTGTGTGTGGGGGGGATATATATGTGTGTGTATATATATATATATATATATGTGGGATATACGTGTGTGTATAGTGTGTGTGTGTGCATGTGTTTGCGTGTGTCTATTTTCTCCAAGCCCCTTAGTATCTTGGATGATATGTTATGAAGGATCTACTCTGACAACCTTCACTTGTATATTTTGTGCCTAGAAGTTTACCAATGGTCATAGGATAGCAAATGTGTGATGATACTTCCAAATTGGAATAAGTAAACCACCCTTAGTTTATTTAAGTATAAAATTAAACTTCTTCCACTAGAATATTGACGTCCTCTGTTAATTGGACAAGACATAAAGTTCCTAATACACCAGTAACAGTGGTTGTTTTACTGGACAGGCCATTTTTAACACATTTACTGTATTCCATGGATTGCTTTGTCAGTCAATACAAATTAAGTTTGGAAAAATGTGATTTTTCTATTTCAAATCCTTCATAGTAGACATGTCGTTTATGTGATTAAAATAATCTTGAGAACATTTGAACTTACAATTTTGAGTTCAAATTGTTATAACTATTGTTTTTTACATTGTTACAACTTCAATAATTTTATTACCAACTTAATGCTGTGAAAGCATGGAAATTATTGTGAGAATTATATTTAGTCATTTGCTCATGAAGATATTTACACTGCTTTCATAGATAATAGATAATGCTATAGGTAATGCTATATAAATTTATCCTAGCTGCCCTAACACAAGAAATAATTATTATTTCTAAAAAGTACTAAACTATTTTTTATTATTTTGTACTTTGTTAGTAACTATATAATTATTATAACTCATGATTTTGATATTTATTCAAAGTATGCTGAAGAATACAAAGAAAAATTAACATTACTCTCTGTTATTTTAGTCTACTTTCTTACCCTACAGAAACGACGACCTTCAATTTCTTACACATAATTCCAGAAAAATATGTAAATACCTTTGCACATGATTATATTTCTTTTTAATACACAATTGAATCCAATGTTTTCATCTTGATCATTTCCAAAAATGTTGAGTCACTCACAAAAAGTGTTATGATATTATCTTATTATAATATTAACTTTATTTTTACTATACAAATTGGATTTATGTAATTATATTTTATGATGCTAACATGAATATTACCACCTTTTAAAATATTTTATATACTTTGAAAATATTTCCTCCCTGCTTATTTATGATTTACATCGGCTCATTCTTAGCAATGCTGATATTTTACTAGTATAAATATTATTCTGCCAAAGTCATAATTATATTTTATAGGTAAGAACTATGATTGCTTTTTCTTTGTTATTAATCTTTTCTTTTGACTATTTTTCCTTTTTTGTATATGTCAATTTTCCGATTTGAATTTATTCCATTATCCCACAATAGTAAAAACCTAAATTTATTTCTTTATAGTCCATAATTCCATGATTTTTCTTTTGCCTCAAGTACTGAAACAAAATAAATCAGAAACTATGTTGATGAATAGGAAATGTGCCATTTTTATTAACAAGTCATCTGGGTTTTATCAGAAATGTAGATGCGAGCATTCATAATGCAAAGTAATGTGTGGTATTAAAACAACAGGAATCATCAACATAGATTATGAATTCCTATACACTCATTAGTGAAGAATTTTAAATGATGTGTCTACATAGACTATAACTTTTGTTGAATAAAGCCTCTAGATCAGTCTCTCTGATGCACAAACCTTCAAAATATTCAATGGTCTGTTGGCTCTGTGACCTATGCAGAGTCTCAGCCACACTACCTACACTCAGATGCCAACTCTCTGCCCATAGTGAGTGGTGTGATAATTTACAATTCCCTTGATGCTGACACATGAACATAAACAGTAAGACAGTATATCTTTCAGCATTGTTGTGAAAGTTAGATAACTCCATCTAAGCAACGATAGCTGTCCACTATGAACAATTATAATAGTTATTCTTGTTATGATAGTCATAGTGGCTACTGAGTGGCTATTTTATTGTTCAAAACATCTGTAACATCTGTAAAACTGTTCAAAAACATGAAATTCTTTTCCCCCAGTGTTTGAAGTTATATCAGCACTATGGTTCATGTGAGGTTTTCCATGGCAGTCAAGAGGAAGGTATGAAAACTTCAAATAACTTCAATAAACATAAGAAGTACAAATATATGAAACTACATAACATCTTGAGCATATGGGGCTCAAATAGATAAAAAATAACAGGGGATAATATACATAAGAATAAAATAGAATGAGGAGATTGCATAACTAAATAAGTCTTTAGCAATGAAAATCTTGGCAAATACAAGAAAATTGCATACATGAGGACATTTGGGATGAGAGAAATGAAACCAAATTTTAGCGAAAATAAGAAGGAAAATGCTGTATTAATGACAATGTCAGAAAGCTTGGAAAAGTAAGTTGTGCCAGTAACATTGGGATATCTATTCACTTGCAAAGTATAAAATTTGGAGGTATAAAATAGATATGTTATATTAAGATGTATTCATCACCGCAGAATAAAAATCACTCCAAGCAATTTAAGTGAATTTGTATGTTTCTTTGTTGTTGTTGTTGTTGTTGTTGTTGTTGTTACCTTTTGATAAGATTGGTCTTTGAGCTTATAAACAATGAACACCATACCTCCTTCCATGTACCTCTGGCCCACTAAAGAGATCTGTCTTTCTATTTCCTGAACTTAGAAAGAATACAAAACACACAAGAGGATTCACCACGATCCTCATAAAATAAAGGTTTTTCACGGGGCAACTGAAATACAAAACACCTGGGATGGCAGAGTTGTTCATTCAGAAGCATTCACTCCCAAAAATTCCCAGTTGCAAAGGCAAAATTATACATCTTCCCTCTGCTTTTATCAGAATCATTTTTTTATTTCTAAAATATACAACATGGTTCTTTTCTAGTACTCAAGATTTCATAAATTCTAAATAAAATACTTTGTGCCAATGGCTTTAATGTGGTCTTGCTTGTAATGGCAGCACTATTTGTCATTGTTAAAGTATGAAACCAACCCAGATGCCCCTCAGAAGATGAGTGGATCAGGAAAATGTGGTTCATATACACAATGAAATTCTATGTCTCTATCAGAAAGAACAACATTGCTCCATTTGCAAGGAAATGGAAGGACTTGGAAAAAATTATACTAAGTGAAGTGAGCCAGATCCTAAGAAACAAGGACTCTATGGTTTCCCTCATAGAGAATAATTAGTACATGTTTAGGCTAGTCACAGCAGAAGATCACAAGAGCCCAATAGCTGTGCCCTTATGAACACATAAGATGATGCTAAGTGAAATGAACTCCACATTATGGAAACAATTGTTATAGCATTGCTGTAATTATTTTCAACATACCATGTAAAACCGTGCCCCCCTTTTTTTTTCTCTTGTATTCTCTCCTGTGGTTTTACCCCCACTATCACTGTATCTGATCTTAGTACCCTGGACACTGTATATACGTGTATTAGAACTAGGGAAGGGAAAGGGAATACCAAAATCGAGGGACAAATGATAAAAAAGACAAATGACTCCAAAAGCAATACTTACAAAACCATTTGGTGTAAACCAACTGAAAAACTCATGGGTGGGTGGGAAGGGGGAGGGGGAAGGCTGGGGGGAAAATAAAGTAAGAGGTAACAAGTTGAACAAGAAATGTACTCACTGCCTTACATATGAAACTGTGATCCCTCTGTAATTCACTTTGACAATAAAGGGGGGGGGGAAATCCACTTCGTGCAATAGAGTGGAATAAAAACAGTATCTCCTTTAGGCTAGCATGCTGATTTGAGTTTCACTGTGATCATGATTAGGTCACATTGTTCTCCATGGCTCTCTTCATCCATACCCAAGGACTGATTCTTTCTGCTCCTCAAAAGCACACATGAACAGATTCATCCACTCCCTGGTGTCCTATATCTCATGGCATCTGTTGACAGTTCCTCCGCTATAACTTCCACCCTCTGTCTTTATTCACTTGTATATGAGATATAGGTTCCTGATAATATCCTTGGCTCCTTTTAACTTCATCTTCATCATTTCTTCATTTCATTTTGTACCTTATAAGGTGAGGTGTATTATTGTGCCATATTCACTTCAGAATAAGCTAGGAGATAGAGGTGAACAGAGATCAGAGAATACCCAGATCCAGTCCCAACCCTATGTCTCCATAAAAACCTCTCTCTAATATTCCATCCTAGCTGCAAAGCATGTCACTCTACCCATCCAGATGAGCCAGTCAGCACAGTCTTGGAAAACCACACATCAGTGGCAAAGAAAAACACACATGTTCTGGTCATGTCCTGACTACTAATGGGCAGGATTTTCAAGACTAGTCAATGAGCTGAACATTTCATACTGAAAAATAAGAAGTGTTGAATAAACAGAGAGTTTAGGAAAAGAACAGGAGAGGTCAGAGAGAAATACAAAACAAAAATTATTATTATGAACAAAAATCATAGTAGTTAGGTGCTTGTGGCTCATGCCTAAAACCCTAGCTCCTCAGGAGGCTGAAATGGCTGTTGGAAGCCAGCCCAGGCAGGAAAGTCTATGAGACACTTATCTCCAATTAACCACCAAAAAAGTGGAAGTGGAGCTGTGGCTCTAAGTGGTAGAGTGTTAGCCTTGAGAGAAAAAGCTTAGGGATGGCACTCAACCCCTGAGTTCAAGCCCTACAACTGACAAAAAAAATCAAGGAAGATGGGCTGGAAGATGAGATAGAGAAAATTGCTTGATACAGGTGAGTAAAGAATCTTGATAAGTATAAGGAATATTTTCTTCTAGTATATCTAGAAAGTTTTGTCTCTCTCCTCTCTATTCCTTACACTTTTTAACCTCAATTCTATACAGCACTTGTAGTAAATAAGAGTGATAACAACTAAGAGCAGTATCATCAATATCCAGACACTTAGTACCAACAGCATCAATGAGAACTGACTGCACAGGATGAATGTGCACCCCTCATCTCCTAACTCCAAAGAAAAGTGCTGTAATTATTGAATCTTACACAACTGTACTTTCTGCGAATGTGTCCATTTGCAGATAAGAATCAATCCTGAGACATCAATTAATGCAGAGATTAAGCCATACATATTGGCATCTTTCCATTCTCGGGAGGAATACAGAATCACATGGAAGTGAGTGTCCCAAAACCCACTTTCACATGAGAAGGAAGAGGAAAATCATAGTTTAGTTGTGCTTGAAACTTACCTTTTGTCTTCTAAGTAAAGTGGTGTAATCCATTGAAGAAGTCATGGTTTTCTTTGTTGAGTCTGGAAGTCCTTTGGAGATGATTTTCCTTTTTGGAACTAGGGTTTGAACCCACAGTGTCACACTCTTGTTCAGAATTTTGCTCAAGGCTGCCCTTCTACCACTTGAGCTATGCCTCCAGTTTCTGAAGTTGCATAAGGAAGCCTGCAACATGTAAACACTAAAATAGTTCTTCCACTCTTGCTTTCTTTCACAAAACTTCTGGGAGAAATGAAATATTGCACAGACCCACAGCCCCTGCTAGAAAAACTAAGTTAGACTCTACCGAATGATCTGAAATACGGGCAGAAGGCTTCTTACTTCTGTTTCTAGAATCTTCTGACAAAATGAAAATAGTCGTCCTCTTCTGTAAGGAGTAACATCTCCAAATTTATCTCTCTTGCTCCCCAAAATATTCCCTGACAAAACATACAAACTAAACACTCATTTTTCTCTTGTCATATATGAATAAATCTTGCATGGAATTTCACAAATAGAAAAAAAAAGTCCAGCTCACTTCCTACTTCTACCTAAAGGGTTTGCTGAGTGATCTACTTAACACTGTGATCCCAAGACCACAGTAAACCACAGGGGAATTAACGCCAGGGAAGGCTGTGAACAGAGAGATTCTGTCCCTGAGAGCCTACTCTCCAAGTCAGCCATCCTAGAGGACATTTGTGTCACTGGGTGTTCTATCCAGTCATGCTTCTTCAAAGTTATTTTGAGTTGGAGACTGCCAACTTACCCATGGCTTGAAGCCAAGTCTTTTGATTTGGTCTGGCCAAGCTCTGAGGCCATGTAAAGAGTCAAACCAAAATGGAAGGATTGATGTCTGCTTTTCTTATTTGTCTTCCTGTAACCTGAGTCACCTCTCTTCTCCTAGTTTCTACTTTCTGGAAATTTTATCATTAAAAATAATTTAATAAGTCATCGTATTTATGAGGTGTCATTAATTAAATATTAGTGGTGCAAATTAATGTGTAGGATCATGACATCATGACATTTTCACATCTGTAATGTGCTTTTTTTGTCATCTTTACTTTCTATGACCCTCTTATTTTCGCCCCTTCTCCTTTCTACTGGTTTTCTTCCTCTTCCTAAATAGCTTCTTTCTTTCTTAAAAATTAATATTCTGGTCCTGAGGTTTGACCTCAAGGTGTAGATTAGGTCCCCGAGCTTTCTAGCTCAAGGCTAGTGCTCTACCACTTGAGCCAAAGTTCTACTTTCAATTTTTTTGGTGATAAGAGTCTCATGGACTTCCTTGCCCAGGCTAGCTTCAAACTATGATCATCATATCTCACCTCCTGAGTAGCTATGATTACAAACATGAGCCTTCATCACCCAGCTAGCCTCCCTCTCACATGGCTGTGTTAAAAGGCTTTACCCTATCAACCTCCTTCTAATTGTATATGATTTAGAAACAAGATCATATTCACAAGGATCAGGGCTAGTCTTTAACAAAAGGTTGAGGAAACTTGAGGAAAGACAAATCTTCTTCATGGAAATTTAAGGCAATATTCTATTTTATTGGGATTCAAAAGAGCCTCAAAATAAAAGCCCCATCACTGGGAGTAATCTTTGTTTATGTAAGGGATGAGAAAAGGAATGGAGAAGGGGAATATCCATAGAAAATAATGTCTGGATTCGTTATTTTGAGTTTTTAGTATAGATGAAGAAAACTTCACTGACATAGATAATTTATTTGACTGTGTCGTGTCAAAGTATAAAAAAGTATGAAAAGTTTCATCAAGATAGGCTGGCAGGTATCAGAGTAATAACAAACATCTTGCCAAATAACTTTCTGGTCGGTTTGTGTTACAGATAACTGAGATTTCCTATGGGAAGATATGTCATGGATTCTTTCAGGAAACGTTAAGTTCAGTAAGTCCCTCTCTCAGGTTGTTCTATATAATAAGATTCTATCAATAAACCAAAGAGAGAATTATTTCCTAATATTGCCTACAACTCTGAGATAGACAGATAGATTTATATGTATGGTAGATTGATGGATAGATAGATAGATAATCTATATAAATTATATAATAGACCTGAGAACAATTAATACTCTCTAAAGCTTATTTGGAAGCTGCTTCACAAAAGCAAAGGCAGAGAGCTTATTTTTAAAATATAGGCAAAGGAAAGCACAGAGAGAATAAGTGAGCCATCATTTTATATATGTATATCAAAGAAGGGTTGAAGCCAAAGGAGATCTGAAAGGCTGAGAGGAAGGACAAGGTCAGTATATTCAATGCTGGAAATGGAAACTGGTGTAACTGTGGTGAAGAGTGAGTGATGAAGAAACTCTCATAGGAGCCACAGTGGCCCAAATGGGAGTTACAGAGTTCAGTCTAAGGATTTCATCCTTTTCTCTAGTGAAATGGCATGCTTCAATATTGTTGATAACAATATATCAATTCATTTTTCAAATTTCTAATTTTGAACCAATATGCACTAATAATGTGAGAGGGTTTTATTGTGTCAATTCCATAACTGAATACAGTATACATTGAACAATTTCACACCCAATATTATATTTCCATTCATTCTCCTGTTCCCCCCTTTCAGTATTTGATGGGTTTTATTATGTTGTATTTATGTGCATGTGTGGTAACACACTTCTATCTTCTACTCTCAGTATCCTTTCTCTCTCTCTCTCCTCTCTCTTCTCTCTCTTTCTCATTGATTTATACCACCCAGACAAACCCCCACTTACATTCATAATATTACCATTATCATGATTATCATTCTTTAGGTTATAAATAAATTCTCTATTATTTTCTTTCAAATACCCAGAGGTTGTTTTTAATCCTACATTTAACACTGACAACATGGTTCTGAAAATCCTTTAACTACAACAACAAGAAGCCAATCCACTGTTAACACATCACTTATAATACTGATGAGTTTTACTACACTAACTGAAAATGGACCTAGACTATCCAATAGGAGACTAAAGCAACAACTGTTGCTAGATAAATTTTGTAAAATTAAGTATATTCCTAGTTCTAATACCAGCATACACGGTTTCCAATGTACTCAGATAAGATACAGAGATAGTGCAGGTACAACCACAGGAAGGGGATACAAGAAGTTCATCAATAATAGAAGCTATGGTTACACATAGCACATTGAAAGTAGTTACAAGAGTGAACTAGGAAACTGAAAGGGAATACTTGCAAAACTGTTTGGTGTAAATGAACTGAACAACTCTTGAGGGGGGGGAAGGGAAAGGGGGAAGGGAAAGGGGGAATGAGGGAGGAGGTAACAAACAGTAAAAGAAATGTATCCAATGCCTAACATATGAAACTGTAATCTCTCTGTACATCAGTTTGAAAATAAAAATTTTAAAAAGAGAAAAAAATTAAGTACATTCAATTTGAGGGAATGAAAAATGTTGAGGAAATATATTCCAGCAAATCATTCATTCCTCTACTGAATAGTATAAATTCTTTTCTCCCTATGTATCATTACAAGAGTCTACAGTGAACATTATAGAATTAAAATGATAAAAATGTATTTGAATTTGAATGCACAATGAAAGAGACATAGATCGGTGCTGGACATTACAACAGGCCAGAGTTATACTTCGTTATACTATTGCAAATATTGGATTCAAAGATTCAATTCATAAAGTATTTACACCAATTGTACTTTTTTCTCAGATAGTTCTTAGGAAGAAATAAACTACTTAATGAAGAAAACATTACTTACAGCCATGGAAAGTATATTAAAAACCAACTCCTATGGGGAGAGAAATATGATGAAGAATCAGAGAGAAACAGTAGTGAGCATTTCCTAACAGATTTTTGGTCTAATAAAATCCATACATTCAATTCAAATAATGTTCTAGACTCTAATCTTACTCCCTATAGTCTTCATCAAAAAGACAAGAGAGGGCTGGGGAGATAGCCTAGTGGCAAGAGTGCCTGCCTCGGATACACGAGGCCCTAGGTTCGATTCCCCAGCACCACATATACAGAAAAATGGCCAGAAGCGGCGCTGTGGCTCAAGTGGCGGAGTGCTAGCCTTGAGCAGGAAGAAGCCAGGGACAGTGCTCAGGCCCTGAGTCCAAGGCCCAGGACTGGCCAAAAAAAAAAAAAAAAAAAAAAAAAGACAAGAGAAATTCATATCTCTTTTTTTCATGTCCACACTGAAAACAAACCTAAGAAAATGCTTTGTTTTATTTTGAAGGTAGTATACAATATTAATAGGTAAAATTATTATGTAGCATTTTGCTCACATTACATAATTCCTTAGTATTTTATTAGTGTTCATATAATAAAAAGATTGAATATGTTATCTAAATAAATTTATTTCTTGGAGCAACATGGCTATCTGAAACAAATATTAAATAAGATATCTAAATTTTCATTTTATTAGTTCTATGACAAAAAATGGAAAGCACTTTGTGTAAATAAATTTATTATTGTTCAAACTAGTGTCTTCTATAATTTAGCATGTCCTGCTTTTATTTATTTGTTTTGGTCATTTGGTGTGTTTACTTGTAGATTTATAGGCACAGTCTAGTTGCCACAAATCAGCAGAACCATGCATTATAACCACTCTGTGTATCAACTACACAAAAACAATAAAAATAAATGAATAAATACATTCATTCTTGGAGCCATAGGGCTGTCTGGAACTAACAACCCTTACATAAAGTATCTAAACTTATTGATTTATCTATTGATTATTATGTCAATAGAATCGCTTGTATTTACAAAGTCCAAGATAAGAGAATGAAAAAAAATCACCCAGGAAATTGAAGTGTACACTCCTTTTAAAATCTATGCCTCAATTTCTTGTGTCTCTGATGACTATTACTCTGCAAGATGGGAATTCACCTTCGGTCTGGTGTTGCTAAAATAGTTGTATTTCTAGAGGATCCTTTGATTGTACTCAGATAACAAATATTCATTGCTGGCTCCCTTATAGGATTTGCTCTACATCATTTCCCATAGCCAACTGGTGTGAATGATGTGGTTAACCAACATGACAGCAGTATATTCATGGGCAGCACTGGGACATCAGATTGTATTTCTTCATGAACTAAAGAAGAGCATCTTGAGCTCTTTAGCTTCATTAGAAAAGACCCTGTACCCAATGATCCTAAGCTCACACTGCTTCATGGAATCATGTGCTACCAGATCACTCAAAGTTGAAGCTCTGTGAATGATGTATTTCTGCCTGTTCTTAATCCTGGTGGTTTTCCATCTGTACAGAAAACATGTTTATATTTTTATACCACTTAAAAGTTTGACATTTTTGATCCTAATAGCAAACATAGATTTGCTTCCCCTCACAAGGATTTTGGGAAGTATGAGGTGAATGGCAAATAATCAGATACAAACCTCTCTCTTTACTCTTCCTTGAGTTACTAGAGATGAAATTTAAAATTAAGTTGTCTTTAATTTACATAGAAGTAAGTCTGGCTGGCTCACAACTGAGCCCTGATATAAAAATAAATGCAAATTTCTGATCAAGCGAAGATTTTTCTATAGATGCATATGAGTACAATCTTTACCATGGAAAACCCAGAAAACATAAATTGAATGCATTTTGATATCTTGAAACATAGGTTCCATTATTTTAAAATAATGACTATTTTTCATCACTCACTACCACCAATCCCATCCACATTTTCCTGATGGCATTTTTCATGTCTTTATTCCTGAACGTGTAAATCACAGGATTGAGAAAGGGAGTTAGGATGGTATATAGTATGGCCACCATTTTGTCAGAGGAGAAGGCAGTTGGAGGCCTTGCATATATAAAGATGCAGGGGACAAAGAACAAAACCACCACAGCAATGTGTGATCCACAGGTAGACAGAGCTTTCCACCGACCTTCAGAAGTGTGAGTTCTCAGGGAAAACAAGATGACGCCATAGGAGACGAGAAGCATGGAGAAGATAATAATACAGATAGACCCACTGTTGGCTATCACCAATATACCAAAGATGTGAGTGTCAGTGCATGCAAGCTTCAGTAAAGGGTACAAGTCACACATGAAATGATCAATAACATTGGGGCCACAGAAGGGCAGCTGGAGAGTAAAGAGAATCTGTACGATGGAATGCAAGAAGCCCCCTGTCCAGGCTACCCCCACCAGAGTGCCACAGAGCCTCCAGTTCATGATGGAGGAGTAGTGCAAGGGCTTGCAAATGGCAACATAGCGGTCGTAGGCCATGGCGGTGAGGATAATGACTTCCACAGCAGCAAAGAAGTGCTCAGCAAAGATCTGTATCATGCAGCCTTCAAAGGAGATGGTTTTCCTCTCATAGAGGGAGTTTGCAATCATCTTTGGTGTGATGACAGAGGAGAAGCATGCATCCAGGAAGGACAGAAAAGTCAGGAAGAAGTACATGGGGTAGCCCATTAGTGCTGGGCTGCAGATGATGGTCACCACAATGAGCATGTTGCCCCCAACAGTTGCAATGTAGACAAACAAAAAGACAACAAATACTATTTTCTGAACTTTTGGATTTTGTGAAAGACCCAAAAGGATGAACTCAGTCACCCTGCTCTGATTCTGCATATTCCCCAAGGAAGAAAAGCAAAGATAAAACAGGAATCGTGTCAATCTGTAGTTATCTAAAATCTTGCTTCCCTGTTTTATAAGATTTTAGGCATCCTAAGTTGATACATCCTCATGCAGACTCATCTAGGTGATTTATTTGGCCTTGAAAATGAAAAAAAATATTTTGAGGGTGGTACTTAGATGTCAGTCATAGAGAAATTGGTCATTAATTTTCTAACACATCAAAGTAGCTAGATATAGGTGTAGAGCAACACAGCATTATCTTTTATTTCAAGGGTCTGTTTTGATCTTTGATTGTCAAGGTGGTTCCGAAATCAGTTGTTGAAAAATGTTCTGAAATTACAATGAAACAAGGACTATGGCCTCTTAATTGATCTGCCATCAGCATAGAATGCCAGATGAATGATAAGTGCCATGGGGCAGAGGGCCTTGTCTAGTAGCAGTTGGAGAATTTAGGCATGGTTCAGAAGGGATGTGAAAATTCTATTCTTTAAGTTCTATGGAAGTCTGTCATGAAATGGGCTATCAATAAACTCATTCTCTTTAAAACAGAAATATCACTTGGAAAAGAGTCTAGCCCTATACTTCTTGCATGAGTGCTTACCAAGTTTGGGATTTCAGTTAAATCCTTTGTATCCACTTGCTCACTACACATTGTGCTTCCTTGTAGATTTATAGGCCATTCTAGCTACCACAAATGAGGGACACCATGCATTGCTCTGGGAATGCATGTTTTCACCATGACAAATGCTGATATGTGGTTGTGGTTTTCCTCATCTTGTCATTTGTTTGCAAATTTAAAATAGTTTTTTTGATGGATTGCAATGCAGTCATGACATTTGTAATGCTTAATGATTTTACATGTCTAGACACAATGTTTCTGCCCTCAGACCCGCCTGCATATATTCGTGTTTCAGACTACCTCATCATGGAAAAATTTTTTTTAAAGAGGTAGAGGTTGAAAGAAAAAAGAGTGTACTAACCTGATAGGCTTTATCTCTAACTTCTTTATCTGGTAGATTTTAAGAATAATACCGTTATTGAATTAGATTAGATACCTGTTTTTCAAATAAAGGAATTTCCAAAATTAATTTTAAAAGAATATAGCATGCCTGTGGTTTGTGATAACATGTTTATAATTTCACTGACTTAAAAACGTAATTTTTCTGATAGTGCTGAGTTCTCATTGATTTAATCCTAATACATAAAAATGCTAATGTTGGAAAAATAGTTTAGTTAAATAAATAGCCAAGAGTAATGTATTCATTAGTATACCACTAATCTTGACAAATATACCCAGAGTAATCCAAGATGACAAGGTCCTATGAAGCTATCGGAGTATTATACTTAAGGCATCTACTAGCCAGGTGGCTGCTAGTGTCTCACGCCTATAATCCTAGATACTCAGGAGGCTGAGATCTGAGGATCATAGTTTGAAGCCAGTCCAGGCAGAAAAGTCTATGAGATTCTTATCTTCAATTAATCGCAGAAAAATCAACAAGCAGAGATGCAGCACAAGAGGCAGAGCTCAAGCCTTGCACAAAAGGAGCCTAGAGACAGCCCTCAGACACAGTGTTCAAGCCCCAAGACCAGGTTTAAAGAAAAAAAGGATCTACTGTTTTATTTCAGTTAATCTAAAATTTCTCCAAATAAAACATCAAGTAGAAAGAAAACTGTTTACTCTCCGCTATTGCAAAGATAGCAAACAGTTTCATAGTCTAATAGCCATATGTCATTGAACAAGCCACCTGACCCTCCAGCTCTCTGGTTCTATAGATTTACAGTTTGTATGCACTTGTTCTTTTAAGAATAAATCAAAAAGTGAATATTGTAGCTAGCCACTGCTGACTCATGCTTGTAATCCTAGCAACTCAAAATGCTGAGAGCTAAGGATCATGTTCAAAGCCAGCCCTAAGCAGGAAAGTCTGTGCGATTCTTATGTCCAATTAGCTACCAAAAATGCTGGAAGTGGAGCTATGGTTCAAGTGATACAGTGCTAGGCTTGAGCAAAAAATCTCAGAGATATAACCCAGGCAATGCCATGAGCAAAAAATCTCAGGGACAGAACCCAGGCCATGAATTCAAGCTCAGGACCAGCACAAAAAGAAAAAAAGAAAAGAATTTGAATATTAAAGCCATCATTTTTCTCAGCAGTCTCTACATACACAGAGGTAAGAATTGAAAATGCATTCTCTCATAACTCCTTCCATCCTAAAATTGCATTGTAATTGGTTCACTCAAGTAATACTTTAGGAAAAACACATTAGAATATAACTCCAGAATCCTAAATATGCTTGTAATGTTTATATGAATAACTCTAGAGATTTATCTAAACACCAAAAGAGATGGAGATAATTATACATTGGATGCTGATACATAATATTGAATAATATTCAATGATACTGAATAATGGGAATTATATGTATGATAATCTGTTGATGTAAATTTCTATCACATGATGTTATAAGTAAAAATATATTAAAATATAAATGATCAAATGTCTCATAATATACTGTGATAAAAGAGAAGTAGGTGCCCATTTGTCCATATTCAAATGTAACTTTTCTACCTACAAGGAAATAGATAAACTTAGATATTCATTTTTAATATGTTTATCATTTTACCATTATCATGATTCTTGAAATTAAAGGACTTTAACTCAGAACAATTTTTAGCCTAAATTTCATTAAAAGCATGCAATGTTTAGACATAATTCACAATATCTTACAATAAAATGTTAGCCTTCCATAATAGTGCAAACCTTCCATACATAGATCATACCATGGACCAAGTTCTCATTCCTCTGTACTCTTTGACAAAAATTGCAGATCTATATTCTCTTACAAGTAGTATTTTATTGTTTACATTAATTCTGAAACATCCCATGGTCTTACTTTTCTCAGGAGTCCTAACTTTGACTATAATAAAGCTATGCCTGAGGTTGCTCTGAGTTCCTGGAGGATGAACTATAAGCTCTTGCATCATCTTTTTGGTGATAATCTTGGGGAATTCCGATCCTTGTTTCCCCACTATCTTCATTGACCTCAGTCTCATTTCCTATTAATTTTTGTGACAAAAATAACTTCATTCTGCAAATCACAGAATTTATTCCTTTGCTGCAAAATATTTATATTATTCAAAGAGACTAATGGTAAGTTTAACCTTACAAAGTAGTGCTTTATGATCAAATATCAAGCAATGCATTTCAGATGAATTTATATGTGCATACCAGTCACATTTACATACCATTTGTATATAAGTATTTTTGCCAGTCTTGGGGCTTGAACTCTGGGCCTGGGAACTGCCCATGAGCTTCTTTTGCTTTAAGGAAGCAAAAAAGAAGTGCTCTACTACTTGAGCCACAGCACCACTTCTGGCTTTTGTTTTTTGAGTAGTTTATTAGAGATGAGCATCTCACAGAGTTTTCTGCCCAGGCTAGCTTCCAACCACAATCCTCAGATCTCAGCCTCCTGAGTAGCAAGAATTACAGGCATGAGCCACCAGTGCCTGGCATAAAAAAAAGTATTTTATTACAAATACTATTTGTAATTATAATTTTTAATTCCTTTAAGTTATTGTACCTTTTACCTAGGATTATTATTCACTAGTGAAAGAATTATTCATTACCTGACAATTTAAGTACAGTCCTTTTCATGACTACTGAGTACATGTTCTCTTCAGCTCCCAAATCCTTGTCTCTCCCCTCGGTGCTACTCAACTGATTTCTCTAACTAGTTCAACTTTGTACTTTAACCACATATGAAAAGATATCTCTGTTTCTACTGGTGTCCTTCTTAATGAAGATTGGAACCTCTTCTTTTCTGTGCTCTTAGTAATTTGGCTTAGTAATTTGCATAAAGACCAAGTTATAATCCTCAACACTAATGTAGTTCAGAATTTCAACTTCTTATTTTTCCCAGAAATGCTGAGGCAGGAACCTTGTCCTATTTATAACAACAAATACATTTAGTAAAAATTAAGTGAACTAGAGTTAAATTAAAAGCATCTACTCTCTGATTGAATCATTTCTTTTTGCCTTCAATGTCCTCTCTAGCATCATTTATTAATGAGTTTCTGTGAAAAGAAAAATTGTACATCATTTATCAATATCCATGAAGGCTTTAGTAGAACTTGAATCTCCTGTGTTCTAATATCAGTCTTATTTATTAAACTTAGTCTAAAATACCAAGATTAGATGACTAGTAGATAAATGAGAAAGAACAGATGAAGTTCTATTGGAGACTGCATAGAAAAGTACTCACTTGCTGCATTTTTATATTCTGTTTCACTTCAAAGTTGAAAAGTTCAAAATAGGCTTCATTTCATTTCATTTAAAGAGATAGATAGTTTTAGAGTAAGAGAGAAAGAAAAAAGAATGAGATGGGAGGAAGGAAGGGAGAAAGGAAGGAAGGAAGGGAGGAAGGAAGGAAGGGAGGGAGGAAAGAAGGAAGGAAGGAAGGAAGGAAGGAAGGAAGAAGGAAGGAAGAAGGAAGGAAGGGGAAGGAAGAGGAGAAAATTGACTTGTGAAATAACTTATTTTGCTATCTATTGGGTGCTATTTGTCAGGTACTATTTTCTGGAACCCAAATATGTCATTTTATTCATTTCCTTACCCACTTATCTTAGTAATACAATTTCCAATAAAATCATACCTCAAAATGCCAAAAAAGTTCAAATTATAATAAGAAAAACAAACCCACACAAAAAATTTCAAATTATAAATCTCACCGTGTATCATTTCTGTGAACACTTTGAAGATAATCATCTATTACACTCTAAGGAGAAGAGCTCATTCAATAGTGAACAAACTATGCTGTTCAATTTCAACTCCTCCTACTGTATTTAAAAGAAATGACCATCTCTGGCCATCAAGATGGAGAAGATTTTCTCTGGCTCTCAAGCATTGCCATTGACAGAATAATAAAAAATGAAGACGTAAAATATTCTTCTTGTCTTCCAACTGTTATTTAAAGTTTTCCCACCGAGGTCATGAACCTTCAGGATTGGATCTCAATTTCCCCATAGAGTTTGGAAATTTTCTGTCAGCATGACTTTTTAAGTCACAATAATTGTGTCATTGCTTTCACCTGTTGCAATGATTATAAAATATTGGTGATCATGATTAATAGATTATGGGGTTTTTCTTCTCCCCTATCATGTTTAATAATAGAATATGGCATTGTGAAAGTACATAGCACCTTTAAATATCTTTGATAATCCTTAAGTGAATCATTCTGCACTGCAGAATCACCTGTATGCACTCCTCTTTCAGATAGCCCCAGTGTCCAAAGGGAACCACACTTAGTGTAGGATGATGGAAAAATAAGAGTTTCATTGCTGTAATAATTAAACTACTGTTATATCTCCTTTTCTCTTAGTGTTCTGAGAGTGATAATGTTTTCCTTAAAATGCTCCTTCCATCTGATACAAACAAATCAACAATTCCTTTTTCACATACAGAGATTCTAACTTTAGTGTTAAAACTTCAACAGTGGATTGTATAGTGTGTTCACAATTTATGATTATAGTTTAATGATTTTAAATCTTCTAAAAGCCACATAGGCTCTGTGTTATTATAGATTGAACTCTACTAACTTGAAAGGAGAATAGCAGAAAAAAATTAAATATCAATAAAATCTGGTGTTTAGTTGATAGTAACATTTGTGTTCATTTCATTTTATAACAAATGAATCTGTGGCAACGTACGGGAGAAAAGTTAAGGGAAAACTAGGAAAATTTTACTGGACATTGTGCATATGCAAATATGAGAACATTTTCTTATTTCTGATCATTTAAAGGAGTTTCACTCTGTTCATTGCTTTTTTTGCAGTTCTGGAGCTTTCTTATGTAACACAATTCCAATTGTATCATATAAATAATGTAATGTAAGCTATATTCACAAATCACAATTTGTAAAAGAATTTCTAAGCTTCTGGGGGTCTATTCAGAAAGTGTTTTTACATGTCTCTCTATAAATAGAAGATGAATAGAAAGATGTATAGATATAATAATGTATATTTATTTACATATGCATATATATGTTTGAATATATAATATATATATGCTTGATAAATATTGCCATATATGTATGTGTTTTCCCTATGTTTCAATACAGTATTTTCAAAGTTCCAGATTTTATATGAATGTCTTTATTCATTTTAATAGATTTTTTGTATAGTTGAGGGCTCTAGTTTTAATACCCTACTTGAAGGTATCCATAATATTAAGTTAGCAGCCATTTTCATGCTGATATCCTATAAGACACTTAAATATTTAATTGTAAATAATTTTTGGAACAGGCAAAATAACAATATGAGTTTAAGAAACTTTGTGTAATGAGACATATGCAATATTTAAACTTGAATGCTTTATTTGGTGATAATTGACTAAAGAGAATTATTTTACTTCAGTTCAAAAACCCAAGAAACAAAAAAATTCCATTACATTAAAAATATAATTCTCTTTGAAACATGCTTCTGTTTCTCTGATACCTGTGGATTTTATTTCACTTTTAGGGATAAGTGAACCCACAATGTATGCAGTTGAACTTGATTTTGCTGATAATGTGTATCTGGACAATCTATCATGGTAGTTCTAGAACAAAATATAGTCATTGATGAGTCCTTTATACAATCTTCAATATTTCTTCTCGAAAAGATGATTGGAATGAAGTGGACTCTGGTACACTGAAGTAGGAGAACTAGGTTTTATCTCTCAAGTAACATAAATGACTCAAATTTTGTAGCAAGTGGCAATGGACCCACCTCAGATGATGAAGACATAAGATACAGAAATACCTGCAGACTCTGAGTATCCTTTCTGTCTTTCCTACATTTTTGTGGGTTGTTTTTTTTTTTAATCACCTAAGACACTGAGATCACTACCCAGAATCAAAATATATTTCCACTGAAAAAAGTTTAAGTTTCTGTCTCAATGCCTTAGAAATTTTGTCTTTCCTCTACTAGATTTTCAAAGCATGAAGTTCATCATCCACAATTCAAGAGGAATTTTTTTTCTCTGTTTCTTTGTTTGCCTAGTAGATTTTTAGTAAAAAAAAAAAATTAATTCTCTTCAACTTTAGATTTTAAATTTCAGAATCTTGCTGTAAATGTAAAAATATCATTTTTCACCTCAAAAGAAAGATGGATGTCTATAGAACTATGTTATTTCCTCTGATGATGACCATCTCATGAAGATTTTATCTAAGACATTTTATTTCCTTAGTGCTTACATTATTTTATAAAGTGTCTACGTTTCATCAGAGACCACTATCAACCTCTTCCACACTTTCCTCATGGCATTTTTTACTTCTTTATTCCTAAAAGTGTAGATCATAGGGTTGAGCAAGGGAGTTAGCATGGTATAGAATATGGCCACCATTTTGTCAGAGGAGAAGGCAGTTGGAGGCCTTGCATATGTAAAGATGCAGGGGACAAAGAACAAAACCACCACAGCGATGTGCGATCCACAGGTAGACAGAGCTTTCCGGCGACCTTCAGCACTGTGAGCTCTCAAAGAAAGCAAGATGAAACCATAGGAGACGAGCAGCATAGAGAAGATCAGAATGCAGATAAATCCACTGTTGGCTACCACCAGAAGTCCAAAAATGTGAGTGTCAGTACAGGCAAGATTCAGCAAGGGGTACAAGTCACATATGAAATGATCAATGACATTGGGGCCACAGAAGGGCAGCTGAAGAGTAAAGAGGATCTGTATGATGGAATGCAAGAAGCCCCCTGTCCAAGCTACCCCCACCAGAGTGCCACAGAGCCTCCAGTTCATGATGGAGGAGTAGTGCAAGGGCTTGCAAATGGCCACATAGCGGTCGTAGGCCATGGCAGTGAGGACAATGACCTCTGCACCACCAAAGAAGTGTTCAGCAAATAGTTGCATCATGCAGCCTTCAAAGGAGATAGTTTTCCTCTCATAGAGGGAGTCTGCAATCATCTTTGGGGTCATGGCAGAGGAGAAGCATGCATCGAGAAGGGACAAGAATGCTAGGAAGAAGTACATGGGGGAGGCCAGCAGTGCTGGGCTGCAGACAATGGTCCCCACAATGAGCATGTTGCCTCCAAGAGTGGCAAGGTAGACAAACAGAAACACAACAAATAGTATTTTTTGAACTTTTGGGTTTTGTGAAAGCCCAAGAAAGACAAATTCAGTTACAACACTTTGGTTTTGCATGATATCCAGGAAACGTGAATGTAAAAGGGTGATCATGTAATTCTGCAACTATTATAAAGAGATACTTTAAGTATATAGTAGTACAGGGCACTCAGATGCAAAAAAAATATGTTGAATGTTTTTATTATCATTGAAAACACAAAATTAGGATTATAAGAAGGTAGCTAAAATCTGGTGAGAGTTGAGTAAAGGTAAATCACTGTTACATAAAGGCCTGACAGAGAAAGTGAATAAATTTCATCTCAAATGTAACGAATGACCATTTTCTTTTGACATTCTGAAGTGAAACATTGAAAAGTGTTCTGAAGCATTCTCCACATCATATGGACATGAAGACAATAATTAGTCAGGTCTGCCATTATGAAGGACAGGATCAAAAGTCAGTGGCAAGCCAGCTTTGATCTGGAAAACATCATACTTACATACAGAAAAATAAATCAGACATATTTTAAGAGTCAATTGAAAATCACAACCACTACTCAAAAAATGTTTCTTTAAAAAATCTAATCAGCATCCCTGGGAAACTCTGTGATAGTAACCTTGAGAATGGAATGCCATTGCAAAATAATCTTACAAAGAACTGGGGCAAAGTTTTAAAGGACCTTTGACACAATTCTCTAATTGCTTTTACCACATGTTACCTTTCCATGTTAATAGTATATACCTAATTAATTTATTAATTTCCATAATTCTGTGGATTATTTTTACCCAGAATGACCTTCCAGAGTTAAGTATATGGCAAATATGTATAAGAATAAATAAAAGTTTTATATAATAATGAATCATCTCAAAAAAAATCTAATCTGGTTCTTTTCAGTAATCAGTTGGTTCTTTATAAAGGAAAAAGATCTACATCAATAATCTTAGTTACAAACTTAACACAAATATTTACAAATATTGAAGTTTGTTTTTTATTATTTACAATTTCAAAATTAGAACCACGGTACATAAAATCTTAATGCCTATATCCAAGTGTAGTCATAATGACTAACTGAAATAATGCATGGAAAGTAATTACAGTACACAGGACCACTGATGAGGAACAGTCTAGATACTCTCATCCCTGTTTAGTGGTGAGATACTTGTGCCTCAGAAGGTTAAGTTAAAGCAAACAACAACTACTTGAACTGGGAAGTTAAACAGAACTTCTATTCCTACACCCAAGTCCTTCCTACTGGACCAACTGAAAAAGAATAGGATTTTGATCTTCTCTTCAAAGGAGGAGTAGACTTTCTAGAGTTTACACCCACCTGAGAATACTTAAGTCTAAGAATCCTCTTTTCATGTTTGAAGGTGGCATCTTGGGGCTGGGAATAGGGCCTAGTGGCAAGAGTGCTAGCCTGGCATGCACTATGTCCTGGGTTCAATTCCCCAGCACCACATATATAGAAAACGGCCAGAAGTGGCACTGTGGCTCAAGTGGCAGAGTGCTAGCCTTGAGCAAAAGGGAGCCAGGAACAGTGCTCAGGCCCCGAGTTCAAGGCCCAGGACTGGCAAAAAAAAAAAGTGAAGGGGGCATCTTGGTAAAAGAATCAGAGGAAATGATCAAAAGAATCACAAGGCTCTAGGAAAATAGACACAAATGTAAATTGACAAAAATCATGTAGGCTAATAAAAGAAAAATATGATGTATAACAGCCAAAATATTAGCTTTATTAATCTTTTACCTGTTATTTATATGAGGTAACTTAGTTTGGGTAAGTATAATTTCTCAACATATACTGTTCACATTGTTATTACTTTCTTATACGCATATATATTCATGGACAGCTCATCTCCCAAGATTATATGGAAGATTAAAATATGGAAATATGGGGGCTGGGGATATAGCCTAGTGGCAAGAATGCTTGCCTCATATACATGAAGCCCTGGGTTCAATTCCCCAGCACCACATATACAGAAAACGTCCAGAAGTGGTGCTGTGGCTCAAGTGGCAGAGTGCTAGCCTTGAGCAAAAAAAGAAGCCAGGGACAGTGCTCAGGCCCTGAGTCCAAGCCCAAGGACTGCCCCCCCCCCCGCAAAAAAAGGAAATATGGCTTAACATAACATGCCATTGCCAATTTCAAGTATGATATGCACATGTAAAAAACAGTTGACTTACTCATGGTAAGATTTTTTCATTTCCTGGTAGACATGGCTTCAAATGGTGCTAAAAGTCTCATCCGTACGCTTTGCTGAAATTCATCAGCTAAGTAATATATGTATGCATATATATATACATATATAAAATAAATAATGTCATTCCTGTGACAAAAAATTCTAAATGAATTTCAAATCACAGATAATAGAAAGAATTAAAATGATCATGTAACAAATAAATATAATTTGTACATTCATTTCTATCTTACTTTTTTTTGTATTCTTATCATGCTCTAGATGTAATCCAGTCTTTCCCATAGGCTGAGAAAGTGCTCTATCACCAATATATTCTAAACCATTTCTTCTGCTTACTTTAAAACAAGTATTGCCACTGTGTTCTTGTCTCCATTCCTACGTGGTATCTATAGTATAAACCTCATAATCATATACCAACTATCAACATAAAAACAAGAATATAAAACAAAGTCTAGCCTCCAAAAGAAAATGCAACAAAGAACCAATGTCATCAAGGTAAAAGGTGGACTAGTAGCCATGAGTTCCCCTTGTGTAAAATAAACTTAACAGGGATGTCTCTACACAGAGTTCTTACAAGAATGGGGTAATGCCATGCCATAAAAAAAACAATTGGTGCTATCAGAGTCTCAGAAGAAGATGAGTAGAATGCACAAGCTGCTACACTGACAAAGGCCAGTTCAAGTCCAACCCAGGCAGAAAAATCCACAAGACTACAGCTACAAAAGAACCAGCAAAAATTTAGATTGGAAATATGGTTCAAGTGGTAGAGAGCCAGCTAAGCAAGCGTGAAGTCCTGTTTTCAAAAAGTGGGAAGTGAGGAGGGAGGAGATGGGGGGAAATGAGGGAGGAGGTAACAAGTTGGATAATAAATGTACTTACTTGCCTTACATATGAAACGGTAACGCCCCTGTACTTCACTTTGAGAATAAAGAAGAAGAAAAAAAGAAATTAGGAAAAAAAGCAATGAGCACCATGGTTTCTCCATGTAGATACCACCTTGAATAATTAATAAAATTTTACCATAAAAAATAAAATAAAATGCTAACATTAATATTAATATCTAGAAGACATGATGCTTGTATAATATGTGAAACAAATGAGATAAAAGAATTTTTTAACAACACTGATCATTTGAACTGTCAATTTAAATACAATTTTGCAAGGTTTATGGAAACATGGAAATGACAGAGATTTAATTTTCAATCTCTCTCTGGCTGAACAAAAATTTAAGCACACAAAGTTCAGAGACAGGATGAGAAATTGCAAGGCTAGAATCAGCAGGCTTGTGTAAAAGGTCTTAGAATGAATACTGAAATTATCCTCAGCTTTCATCCATGATCATGGCATAGCATGGGGGTCCCCCTTCCTCTGTGCTTTTGCTTTGACATAAATTTTAAGTCCACATGCTCATATATGTAGTAGCATATTCTGTATACATCTCTACTAGAACATCACATGCACTTTTCTTTCTTCTTAGCCAGCCTCTTTAATATACTGAAGCTGCACCTGAGGCTGCGTAGGGCCTCTTTCAGTATGAGCAACAGGCCGTGGCCCCTCTCTTAAACCTGTGTCCATGGAAAGTTTCCCTGGGCCCCAGCATCCACATTTCCTACTATTTCCATTTCATTATTTCTAGTGACAAAATTGATTCTGGAAAACAATAGAATTTGTTTCCATTTTTAAGAGAACGCATATATATGTGTATATGTATGTGTGTGTTTGTATATAATGTATATTTGTATATACACATATATGTATATATGTGTGTGTATATATATATATATATAAAGATCAAATCAAAGCTAAAATGGTGATTTGGTGATAAGGTTCTCATTTTAAGCAGTGTTTTGCTACTGTATTCAAGTAACTAAATTTCATGTCTTCATTTATGCACCCATATTTAAGCCAAGGAGTCACATTTGCATAAATTTTATTAAATAATGTTATGACCAGTTGAAAACTAAATTAAAATCTTATTTGTAACTACCTTATCAGTTAAATTTAGTAACTCCATCCACTCTATTTTTGGGTTTTTGGTTATTGTTGCTTTTTTCTGCACCAATAATTATTTCATCCACTCTATTTTTGATATAGGATTGTTATTCAGTAGGAAACAATGTATTCTATACCTTTATAGATAAGCCTATTCCTTTTGGTGACTATTTGGGAACTCTGTTCTTTCTGCATCTGTGTCTTTCCTTCCATTAACAATGTTCTATGGTTTGGTTTTTTTTTCCATTTGTCTTTCCTGACTGACACCCAAACCTGTCTTTCATTGTTTTAGTGTTTTAGCTCAAAATAGGGGAGAGCGATAAAGCACCGTGAAAGTAGCATTAAAGCATTCCAGTGCTTCAACTTTTTTCAGTTTTCCTGAACAATTATGAGGCAGGTATCTAATGCTGTTTATGGCATCAAACACCATTAGGGAAAGCTCAGTGGACATAGCTACCTTAGAAGGTAGCTTAGAAGGTGTGGCTCAGGTCACTCTTACCTTTCACCAGCTTCCCTGGGCCATTTATTAGTCTGTATTTGTAGAAATGGAAAATGCTATGTTGTGCTTCGGTGACTTCACATAGTACAACAGCACTTATATTTGCTTCTTACACCAACATTCTTCACATTGCCTCTGAAAGTTTCACTGGTAGCCTAAACTGTCAAGAGAAAGGGAAGGGCAAGTGTTAGCAGAGGGACAATGAATGAAGAGATGTTTAGAAAGGACATGGAAGAAAAGTAGAGCCACATCATTCGTAGTTGCATTACTAGGTGGTTTAAACTTAAGTTGAAGATAACAGTCTGGACATAAATTTAACTTCATTTAACTTGAAGGGATTAAACTCCTAATCTCACAGTCTTGATTATTTGGATTCATGTCTGTTGTTTACTTACATTTACTATGTATCAGGTGCTATCCTATGCATTACACAAGCATCATTATATTCATTGCTCTCCTTCCTTGGTAAAACAATCTCTGTAAACCTTGACCTTCATAAAAATAATTCTAGGTCTTGATAAAAAAATCTTGATCTTCGGTAAAACATTTTCCATTAAATATGAGGAGGAGTCTGAAGGCCAGAAAATTATGTACTGAGCTCCAGTACATACAGTTAATGAAAGGCTTATGCAGTTTTACAGAGTCGTTTGACTACCATACCCACATTTTAAACTCTGAGTCACATCTTAACATTGTGTCTGAAAATACACAAATATGGAACTCAGTGTGTATTAATCCTTAGACTACATAGCAATGGCAATCACCTACTTTCTGTGGAGAAAAGTCCATTCTGTGTCTAGCCACCCTGTGAAAGGTGTACCATGTCTTCCTTTTCATCTTAGACAAGGATGAGGGAGCATCTCTACTAATGTTTGCATGGTCTCTCGAGTGATATATTCAACCTGGTCTCAAAAACACAAACTGAAGAAGCCAAAATTTCTTTCTTGACTTCCAACTAGAATTTAAAGAGGTTTCCCTGAGAGTTCATGAATGCATTAGCCACGCCCATCTCAAGACTTGGAAATTTTCCATCTCTGCAATTTCTAAGACATAAATAATTATGTGTGGACTTTCTCTTGCTCAAGTGTCTACCAAACTTAGATGTCCCCAAACAATTAAAGGGTTTATTCTTTCCCTTTTAAACTTCTCTTACATTTCTACTTAGAGATTATTTCATTTCCTATCATGTCCAGGAATAGGATGCTGTGTACCCTGGATGGGAAAATAGTTTCTCGTCACAGGATTCAAGATAAAGACTGAGATAAGAGAAGAGTTCTGATGAGGTGGCATCAATCCATAAGGGAAAATGTATTGTTTTGGCGAAGCATGGCACTAAAAAGAATAACATTTACACCTACATGTAGAAACACTTACATATTGATCAAAATGTCATGTGTCATATCTTGTGAACAAACAGGTGGGTACAAGGTTTAAAGATTTGACCAGTTTTCATACTGTCTAGTCATCTGTGATCATTTTATAATACTCTCTTCAACAATTGAAATGTTGTCTCTGTACTTCCTTAGAAAAATTTATTCCACTCCATTTTTCCTTTTATTGCAAATTGACCAGATTGCCTATGTGTGGTGTGTGCTAGCTTCCTGTCACTCTCATAGACGCTCACTAATAATTATCACAACTACCAAACTGATGATCAGTCGATGTAAGAAAATGGGAACTGTAATCCTTTGATTGATCATGTCAAATTGATTGGACTATTATAGCAGAAAGTCCAGAACTAGGATGCAGGCCAAGACATTCCTTAAACTTATCTGCCCCAAGCACTTCATCATTCTAAGAATGAGTTGCCTTCTGCTGTCCTCTGCATCATTGCCTCCCACACAGTGTCCCTACCACCCAGCAGAACAGAGAAGAATACTTGTCCACCAATACTGAAAACGTCCCCATATTTGCAGTTCGGGCTTGTCATGGCCATGGCTTAATACCAACACAAGTATGCATAAAATCATCCTGTCCAATGGCTACCAGACAAGACAGAAATTTCAGGCAAGTCAGTGTTATACAAAAATGCCCTTGAAAACCCTCAAAGGTGATAAGTGCACTGCTCATACAGAACTGCATGGCAATTCAGCATGGAGATTATGACCATACAGGAATGACCTCCCTGCGTGCCAGCCAGAAGGACATAAAGGATACAAAGTACTGTTACCATCCCCACCATCTGTAGTGCTATAGGCCCTAACATTTCAATCATAGCATTGGTAGGTGAAAAAGCTCATGAGGGAGGATTTGATGCTCATGGTCAAAATCAAAAGTCAGCAAGAGCCCATTGATAAGCAGAACAATGAATTGTCATGTTACACTAAATCAATAAGCTTTTAGCATTCTAGTGGCCAATGTAATTCAACCTTATGGGAAAGAAATCATGAACTAGCCTATGGGAGCTATCTTCCTGATTGGGTTGAACTCTTTCAGTGATGCTATTAGATACAGAGCCTGGTGTGTCTTCTTAGATGCAATACCCAGAACCTCTGAAGACATTTGATTGACCACATGAGCAGGATGTTACATAGGAAAACACTGCAGAGGGAATAATCTGGGATGAAATCCATATAGTCAAGTCTTGGCTAGAATAATCTGTGTGGAGGCACTGCCCAATCCCTAATACTGAAAAAAAAACTTAATGATTTTTCAATATACTCCAGGGTTTGGAGTCAAAGACAGTTCCTCATATAGTCAAGTCTAAGGGAAGAACTGCTTAAAGTATTGGTTCTTTCATTCTTTTAACATATAGTGATTTAGTTGTGAAGATAACTGGAGAAAGTAGTCTACGTAGATAGAACAAATGCTCTATGCAAGATCATTCCTGGTGAACAAGAGGACCAGAGAGGCAGCAGTGTTCATGGAAACGTCCCAGTGAGAGATCATGTATGTGACTGGGTATCTAGATCACAGCTGTCAGAACTTGAGTAATTGCAAGGGTTTTAGCTTTTACTCTGAATGGTATGAAGATGTGATATAATCTGATTTATGAGTTTGAAAAACATTGATGGGTGCTGTGCTGAGATCAAGTATTAGAGCAGGACATACTGAGAAGAAGTTCTGCAAGCCCAGGTGACCTATGGTGGTAGCTTGGAACCATAGCACAATTCTAAAAACAAGTAGATGTGATTGAACTTAGGATATGTGTTGAAAGTGGAGTCAACCAGATTTACTGATCAGTGACTAAATATGACTTAGAAGATAGAGAGTTAAGTTCTTCATGTAGGTAAAGCAGTCTCATTCTAACAAGAAGGCAGGCATCACTGAAGTAAACAGGTGCTGGGAGATTTACAGCTCTAGAATGTGGAGAAGTTCTTGTCTGATGATTTAACTTTTTTAGAGAAATTGGTACGAAGCCCACATAACAAGTACCATTAAATTTGAGATAATCATAGTAGTACATTAAGCAGATATCCTTCTTTCAATAAACATTATCTTCCATTACTCCTTTGCTAAGTAATCCTTTGTATCAAGAATAGACTAACATTTGCACCCTGTAATATGCAGATAATCACATGAATTGTAAACTATGATTGATAACAGCTAGTTTCTGTTTTAAAAAAAATATCTTATGGAGCTGGGCATGGTAGTGCTCACCTGTAATCTTAGCTACTATGGAAGTAGATGTTAGAGTGAATGTAGAATGAAGCCAACTGAGGAGAGATGTTAGCAAGATTTCATCTCATGCCTGTAATCTCAGTTACATAGGAAGCAGAAATAGAAGAATCATGGTCCCCTGTCAGCCAAGCCAAAAGCATTGGTCACTAAGGGTAAACGGTAGCTCAAGTAGAGCACACTTTCCCAGCAAGAATGAAACCCAGGATTCAAGCCTGAGTATTTCCAAATAAATAAATAATCTTAGTTTTAGATGTATTGGAACAAAGGTAAGGTATTGAATTGTTAAGGATTGTGCTTAATCAACAAAACTATTCAGTGTAAATTAATTCAAGAGTTTCAGAGAGCAAAAAGAATAACCATTGGAATCTACTAGATCACTAAATTCAATAATTTCATCATAGATAGCCAGAATAGCTCTTACCTACATATAAAAACGTAAGCCCTGGAACTACATTTGACCCTCAAATTTATTAAGTAAACTATATATTTTTAAAGGTAGGCATTTCATGGTCCTTCAACTCCTTTAGTTTTGTAATTGAATGAATATTTCTAATGATCTGTATCCAATTTTACACTACCCTAAATTATCATACTGTGAAGATCATTTTCTTCATCTTTAACACCACAGGGTAAAAAAATACATGAAATGAATCCATGCACTTAGTTCTAGAATGCAGTTATGAGAAAACAAAGATTGTGTTCTTGTATCAGTCTAGCCATGTGTCAACATGTTCAGTGGGGTTCCTGAAGGCATTGAGAAACCTATGCAGGAATCCATTTTAATCCTATCCTAAAGGAGTCACATAAGTTTCCTACAAACCTGGAGTGCTGTGCAAACCTGGAGTAATAACCATATTCCCTGATCGGGGCTCATCCATATCCTTTTACAGCAACCCTGATTGCCTTCTTCACTTCAGGCTCCTTTCTGCACAGACCCGTCTCTCTTTTGCCTTGAGCCTTCTTCCTCTTGACATGCTGTGGATCATTCTGTCCCATCACTGAGATCTCTGTTTATAAATTCTCCCACAGAAATCCTGCCCCACTGCCTCATTTGAGTTTCCTAGTCTACCATGCACCACTCCACTGCAGCTTTCTGAGAACCAGCCACTGCTGTGGGATTCTCTAGTTCTCATTTTGTAAGTTGTCTCCTGCAGTAAAAGATGAGTTCCAAGACATAAAGGAGACATAGTATTGTTTCATTCATCCTTGTGAACCCAGTCCACAGAGGGGTATGGGAAATTTCATATAAACACAGCAGAACCTCTTCAATGCATGAATGAATGAACCTTGTTCTTATTGAGCATATCTGATTAGCAGAATAGACACCAACTGAACACAGACATTTTATTTTAAAACAAAAGTTATTATTTAAAAATCCGGGGGGGGAAGGGAAAGGAGGGGAGGGAGGGGGGTATGAGGGACAAGGTAACAAACAGTACAAGAAATGTATCCAATGCCTAACATATGAAACTGTAACCTCTCTGTACATCAGTTTGATAATAAAAATTTGAAAAAAAAGAAAAAATAAAGCTTTCGATATATCTTTCAAAAAAATAAATAAAAATTGCTCTATACAATGTAATGACTGACCTCACATGTACCAGATATATTTATTTTAATAAGAAAGCAGAATGTTAATATGCGCTTACAAGTTTGCTTTCTCTTAGTCCTGTCCAGGGAGGCAGTTTAAAACACCATCAATATCTTTCTGCTTTAAAAAAAAAAAACAAAAAACAAAAAACAGTGGAATCATGGGGAAGGAACATCCTTTGCATTTGAAAACCCAAATTTCACATAGGTTGGCAAAAAATGTTCCCCCAGAATTAATAAAAATAAGTCTCTGTAGCATTCTTATCCCACAAAAATGCATAATTTCAAAACACAATTTTTGTGTGTGTGTACACAGTATTCAGGATTGAACTCAGGGCCTCTTGTAGACTATGCAAGTGCTATCTCTTGAGCCATATTCTCCAGAGGTTTTGTTTTTATGTTTCTTCTGAGAGCGGTCCTCACAATTTTGCCTGAGATGGCTTAAAACTTGCAATGCTTCTGTCTTTATGTCTCCCGAGGAGTAACTGGGATTATAGTATGTACCACTATGTCTGGCTAACTAACCCATAGGCCCTTGATTCCAAAATACCAGGACCCTGTCACAAGTGGTTCTTTGTTTGCATTTCTAAAGAATGACAAAAGCTCAATGAGAATTTTGGTACAGTGGTAGCCTCTGCACTATATCACACAACAACAACAAAATGAGACTGCTTCTAAAAAAGAACAGGTGGCAGTATTCCACCTGGGGAAATACTAATTCCTAAAACTCATGTTTGTGTCTATTCTCTCCGCTTCCTCCTTTATGCTTACCTGCAAACATTCTAAGGCTCCAGATTTCTGAATATTTCTCAAACACATACCAGAGGACTAGGTTTTGTTTTTGTTTTAGTTTGTTTTTTCTTGGCTATTGAAGGGGATGTGGTATGAATGAATAAATACAATCCCTGCTTTGACAATTTGAGGGAGTGATGAATACAAAAATCAAGGAATATCTTACAATACAATTTGTGATGATGAATCGTACACCTGGGTGGTGTAGAAGTGGAGAATAACAAAAGGGAGTTACTAGAATCATCATGAAGTCAATCAATCAATCTCTCTCTTTCTCCTTTTCAAAAAGAGGTTCATCTGCAAATGTGAAACAATAACAGGGAACTAGTTAGTTAAATCCTCTGAGAGAGAGCATTCTAGTAGGGAGAAGAGAAAATGAAGGAACAACCATAAACCTGGCACAGCCAGAAATCATATATATATATATGTATATGTATATGTACATATATATTTATATTTATATATGTAATACAGATATACAAATACACACATATATGTAACATATGTGTTTATGTATGTGTGTGTGCATGTCTAAACTTTTTTAAGTATGCCTCCTAGAGCCTGGTGAGAGAGGGTTTGCAGAATGAAATGTTTTGCTGTGGTGTGCTGGAGTTACAGGAAGCCAAAAAGTTGTCATGGACTGCTGTGTGTGCCCAGTGGGTTAAAGCCATTGGAGAAGGCAAACCTTTCCTGGATTTATAGGAAAGATTGGTTCACTGGCATGTAAATTGGTGACTACCCACAGTCCTTTGTTTCATCCACAGTTTCCTCAGGGCCCTTTTCACATCTGCGTTCCTCAAGGTGTAGATCAATGGATTTAACATTGGTTCAACCACGGTAAAGGACACAGACATTGCCTTGTCTATGGGGTAAGTGACCACAGGCCTCATGTACAAGAAAATGCAGGGCACAAAGAATAAGATGACCACTGTCAAGTGGGAGCTACATGTAGAGAGGGCTCTGCGCCTCCCTTCAGAGCTGTGAGCCTTCAGGGAGCAGAGGATGGTAATGTAGGAAGTAATGAGGATAAGGAAGATGGCTACACACATCACCCCACTGTTAAGAATGACCAAGAGACCCAAGATGTGAGTGTCCATGCAGGCTAGTTTCAACAATGGAAACAAATCACACATAAAATGATCAATGATATTGGGGCCACAGAAAGGTATTTGATACATGAAAAGAAGCTGGATTGTCCCATGTAAGGATCCCCCCACCCAGGCCCCTGCCACCAGCAGATAACACACACGAGGACTCATGATGGCCGTATAGTGTAAGGGTTTGCAGATGGCCACGTAGCGGTCATAGGCCATCACAATGAGAAGGATGATCCCTACACCACCAAAGAAATGCTCTGAGAAGAGCTGGGCCATGCAACCTGCAAAGGAGATGACCGATCTTTCAGACAGGGAATCGACAATCAACTTGGGAGCAATCACAGATGAGTAGGTGACATCCATGAGGGCCAAGGAAGTAAGGAAGAAAAACATGGGTGACCTCAGGCACGGGCTTACAGCTATGGTGACCACAATGAGTAGATTTCCCAATACTGTGGCCACATACATGATGAGAAACAAAGTAGAGAATGTTTTCCTCAGCTCTGGATTCTTTGTGATGCCCAGCAGAATGAATTGAGTCACATTGTGTGCATTCTCCATTTGTGGTTTGCTGGCCAAATGCATGTCACTCTGTCCTGGAAAAATCTACAAAAGGAATAAAATTTTTGGCTAGTTATTACTGGGCATGCCTTTCTTTCATCCAGCTATTGCTTACAAAAATCAACTACTAATGGAACATTCATGGAAGCTTCACCCTCTCCCCCGCCATGTATTGGGGGAAATTCTTGACCATTAATAGATAGCCAGTGGCTGCATATGACCTTGGAATGTCCTTTGTCTCATTCTCCCCAATGCCTCCACTCTATTTTCTTCAATAAACTTTGGGGATAAAAGACCTCTTAGCCTCAGCTTTTTGATAATTTAAAGTTGGTTCTTTCATTTATCAATAGATACATCTAATAGCTTCAAAATTATATATATATATTTTTTTATGAATGTAGCCATCAGTTCAAGTGTGCTAGTTGAAGAGCTATGAGGCAGTTCACATTCAAAACCTCTCCACTTTATACCTTTTCCACACACGTTCATCTTCTAAAATGTCATTATGTATTATATTATTATATGTTTCTCTTATTCAATGATTCCCTACCTGTCTAATGTAGTGGAGGATGCTATGAAATATTTTCTTCATCTTAGAGATTGACTTCTGAGGCTTAAAAGGGTGAAAGAATGACAGCACAGCTAGTGAACACGGAAGCCAAATTCAAATGCAATCTGTCTAGGTTCCAACAATAATCAATATTGTTCATGTTGAGATTATAGATGCAATACTAATGACATATTTTCTTTCATGATATAGCTTCATTTGCATTACACTCCAGGGAGATAGTTTTATCATTATTATTCCTGCATCTTTCAACTATTTGACCTCCCTTTCAGCCTGAAATTGAAAACCCTTCCCATATTAATCCTTTCTTAATTAATTAATGTCCTTATTGTCAAAGTGATATTACAGAGGGGTTACAGTTTTATATACAGGTCAGTGAGTACATTTCTTATTAAACGTGTACCTCCTCCCTCATTTTTCTCCCACCTTCCCCCCCTTAATTCCCTACCCCCTCCCAAGTTGTATAGTTGGTTTACAGCATATTGTCTTGTAAGTATTGCTGCTGCCTTTTATCCTTTGTCTCTCCGTTTTGATGTTTCCCTTCCCTTCCTAGCTCCAATAAACATATATGCAATCCTCTTTTTGTACATCTCCCTTCCTGACAGTAAAACCCTTCTTTTGCTACTGTAACACATACCTAAGCCTGTTTGAGACAAAAGACAGGATTCTTAGTTCTGAATCATTAGTGTTAATTAGTTCTCTGTCCAGGAGGCCATTTCCTGCAGAAACAAATCAATGCAACAGAAATCAAACTCAATACATGATACCTGCTTGCTATGAAAGACATTATGTCAAGGACTTCATGATTTTGTCTTTTAATTCCCACACAAATGTCCAAGATAGGAACTGTTATCTTGATTTTTAGATGAAGCAATAAGGCTTGGAGAAGTCTTAAACCTTGATTAGAGCCTTTTCAGTGTGTGTGTGTGTGTGTGTGTGTGTGTGTGTGTGTGTGTGTGTGACTGAGTTCACAGTACAGGCTCCTAAACACTACACTCTTCATCATCTAAAAACATTGTCTGTAAGTATTACTGTTGCATCAGTTTGTCTTTTTATCCTTTGTCTCTCACCAAACTATATGGTGTAAACCAACTATACAACTCATGGGGGGAGAAAAATGGGAGGAGGGAAGATGGGGAAAAATGAGGGAAGAAGTAACAAGTTGGATAAGAAATGTATTCACTGCCTTATGTATGAAGCTGTAACCCCTCTGTACATCACTTTGACAATAAAGAAATTAAAAAAGAACACTGTCTAGCTTCAGAGTTTCCTGAAGAAAAAAGAAACATGAGGCATCACAGCATTTGGAAAGTATGGTTCAAATTTTTGTTGTGATGCCTTCCCATCAATTATGTTTCACTCTATGTGCTAGTTAACAGACCTTTACCATCCTTCTCTGCTCTCCACTCCTTTCCCCTTCCCCCTCCCCCAGTGTCATCCTGGATCTTTTTTACATGCACTAGTACAAATTGCATATTACCAATGATAAATACTTTCTTTGTTCATTTTTTAAACCTTTATATCAGTTTTCATCTTCTTATGGTGATGCTTTAACATGGCTAACTTATTATCTTTGCATCAAATTCTTAATGCTGTGTTGGATACATTCTCTTCACTTATTTAAACCCATACATTTGAATTCTTTGGGGGTAAACTGCACAGAACCTTTGGATCCCCACAATGCCAGAGTCAGCTTTTGACACCGAAAATGAGTGTGGTATTATCAGAGTCTGGCTGCTACTCTCCTGGCATTCTGGAACAAATCCTCTTTTGCCTATCTTCACCATTTCCATCCTTATACATACGTTAGCCAAATGCAAGAACGAAACATACCTTGTGTTTTCAATTTGGTGTTGAGTCTCTACTATCAGATCCTCCTTCTAATATTAATTCTGGATAAATTGCCAAAAGAAACTAAAGCAAATCAAGCTACAAATTGTTGTTGGTCTTAGGGTCTTCATCCTGAGACAAAAATTCATGCACACAAATGGATCAAATTGGTAAACTTGAATAGTCTTAAAATATAATTAATTGTGAATGTATTTGAATGATTCAATTAGTTCAACAGCCTCAAAATCAGTATTCAAGTAAAATTTTAAGGCCACGTCCAAATTTCAGTGTACTATTCACAGACAGTAACCTGATGATGTTAGTGAACAAAAGATGAATATTGTGCAGATAAATTTCCTAAGGTCATTTCAAGGTGACCAGAGAGCTAGTTGCAGCTGACATGTGATTTTTTTTCTTCTTTAGGAGATGTAGGAATCATAGATTCTAAAATAAGTCAGAATGCACACAGGAAATAGTGCAGTCGTTCAAGAAGGATTTCTTTTGAGTGAGGTAATGTTTCCAGTGGATTTAAAATCAAAAGGAGATACTCTCAATGTCCAGAGGCTTACATAGGAAACAGCCCTGTAGTTGTCTCTAAATAGGTGACGTTGCTTACAAAAGTAGCCAATAATAAACCTGATTGCAGAAATGTCCAAATTTCCAGCTGTGCATACTTGAATCATTCTGACTGTCTCCCTCTGCAGCACTGTCTCAACTAATCATTGCAGCAGTCAATTCTCATCCACCTCCTCGGTGACAGTTTTCCCCGGGGATAGCAGAGCTCCACTGGAACTGGTCCAAACTGATGACTTCTTAAGCAATAAGGTATGCATCATTCAAGCAGCATCACACTGAAGCTCTGCTCTTCAGTAATGGAACAGTCATCCTATCTTCCATCTATCTGCCTGATCATTGAGATGAAAGGGAAGGGTACCTCCCTTGGCCATTTAACAATTCTGCTACCTCAAAGGTGTTCTATCCTTTAGGATTAAGTAGAACATTAAATGTATTGTTAGAAGATTATTGTATTATGGAAGGTTATTATGATATTATTAAAAATTATTATGATAAAATGAAATGTATTTTTGAAAAAAAGGATCCTGGGAATAGGTAAACAGGGAAATATCTTTCTATTTAAAAATGATGAGCCATGAAAACATTGAAGAAAATAGAAATTGGCAGGGCAGGGTAAATCACCCATGTGATCCCTGATACTCAGCAGATGAAAAGAAGGAGGTTCATGGCTCAATGCCAGGCAGGAAAAAATGCTGGTGATGCCCCATCTCAACAGATAGGCAAGATATAGAGGTTCACGTCAATAACCACAGCTAAATGGGACCTGGGTCTCAGTTTGAGAGTGGCCCTGGACAAAATGTTAAGACTCTATCTGAAAAGGAAACAACAATAAACTAACACAAAAAGGACTAGATGCATGGTTCAAATGGTAAAATGCTTTCCTAGCTAGTAAAGATATTAGCAAGTAAAGCTCCTGCCCCACCCCATAAAATTAGGAAAGAAAAATAGGAACATATTTAGAGGAATTTCAAAATATCTGGCCTGTTTTTGTCCCAGAAGAAAAATTGGAGATAGATAGTTTATAAATTGCTTCTTGTATTAGTAACTACTTTTTCTCCCTTTTGTGTGTCTCCCATTGCATTTTATGTACACTCATAGTGCCCCAAAATACAAACTAAAGAAAACCCATAGTGACTATTTCACTCCCAAGTACCTATCTTCCATGTATCCATCCAAGAATTTGTTCCTTCTTTTTTTATTAGTGCATATTAATTATCACAAAGTAATTGGTTTTATTGTGACTTTTGAACGCATACATGTAATGTCCTTTGATCATATTCACCCCTGGTAATTAACATTTCTTGTCCACCCTTCCTCTTTCTCCCTGAGTAAACCCCTTCAATTTTCAAGCTTTGTAAAAAACTAACATCAGCAAGTGTAAATCATTGTGTGAGCTGCTGAGTTATTTCCCTACCCTTTCTGTGAATGTTATGAAATTTGGCCTCCCATAGAGCTAATGGTGGCCCTCAAGCAAAGCCAAAGGTAATGTCCTTACTTAAGTGGCACAATAAAGCAACTTAGGTTCTCTGAAGGGAAGTAAATCTTTAGTGAAAGTTTATCAGCATGGCATTACTGCAAAAATGAAATGCATTACTGGACTCAATGTATGTTAAGCAATTGCAATTTTCCCTCCAATAGTAGTGCCCTTGGGACCATATAGACAGGGATGGCAAAGATCTATAGTGCAATTCTCTTTCTAAGTCCAGCTCATTTTACTTATATGGTGATATCCAGTTGTACCCATTGTCCTGCAAATGACATGCTTTTTCACCCCTCTTTATGGCAGAATAATACTCCAGTGTGTGTGTGTGTGTATGTACATATGAACACATGTGTCACATTTTCTTCATTCATCCCTTGTTAACAACTTGGGTTGATTCTTTCCCAACTTGTCTAGTCTCTTTTTTAATTTTGTTACAGGTCAATAATTTTTTTTAAATACAAGGGATCAAAGTTCTGTGCAAAATCTAATTCATCACATGCATGAAGAACTTAGCCAATTAACAGTGTGACTCTGGGGCAAATCATCCTCTAAAACACTCAAACAATAGTCTTTTTACAAGTCTTTCATTGAAAAATCCAGAATCTATACATACGAGTATTGAGCACTTAATAAAGCACATTACAAGCTGTGCAGAAGTTTAGACACTAGTCCAATAAATGTTAGTTTCTGGGGTTTACTTTGGAGTGTCTTGACATTGTTCTGTAAAAATCCATTAGTTCTCTTCCATACTTTCCCATAGGCACAAGCCTCCTAATTTATGCACACCGCCACCTCCTTGCCGGTCTGAACAGGCTACATTCCTCTCCTCTTCCACAGGTTCCTCATGGCATTTTTCACCTCTGTGTTTCTCACTGTGTAAATGATAGGATTCAACATGGGAGTGAGAATGGCGAAGAACACAGTCACCAGTTTGTCCACGGGGTAGGTGGCCACGGGGCGCATGTAGGTGAAGATGCAAGGCACAAAAAAGAGAACCACCACCGTAAAGTGGGAGGCACAGGTGGAGAGGGCTTTGCGCCGTCCCTCAGAGCTGTGGGATTTCAGGGAGCTCAAGATGACGACATAGGAGACAAGTAGCATGGAAAAGATGAGCAGGCACATGGCCCCGCTATTGGCTGCCACCACCATCCCCAGCCTGTAGGTGTCTCTGCAGGCGAGTTTCAACAGAGGGAAGAGATCGCACATGAAGTGGTCGATGACATTGGGGCCACAGAAGGGCAAGTGAGTCATGAAGAGAATTTGCACAGTGGCATGCAGAACCCCTCCTATCCAGGCTACCAGCACCAGGAGACGACACAGAGCCGGCCGCATGATGGTCATGTAGTGGAGGGGCTTGCAGATTGCCACATACCGGTCATAGGCCATGACAATGAGAAGGATGATCTCTGAGCCTCCCAGGAGATGTTCTACGAAGAGCTGAGTCAGGCAGCCACCCAGAGAAATGGTTCTCCTCCGGTAGAGCAGGTCCACGAGCATTTTAGGGGTGGTGACAGAGGTATAGGAGGCATCGATGAAGGACAGGTAAGTGAGAAAGAAGTACATGGGGGCGGAGAGAGTAGGGCTGAGGGAGATGGTGAGGACGATCAGTAGATTGGCCAGCACAGTGAATAAGAAAATGAATGAAAAGACAATAAAGAGTATTTTCTGCCAGTGTGGGTTCTGTGTGAGGCCCAAGAGGATAAATTCTGTCACATTATTTGGAGGCATGAAGTGATCCATTCGGGAACTGAAACCTTACCAAGGCCAGAATTGCCTGTGTAGAAAGGTGAGGAAACATGATAATTAGCCATGATTGGATGATAGTATGGATTTCAAAGAACAGACAGGAGATAGTTTCTAACTGTCCATCAAGTTCGTGGCCTTCCTTACTCAATAGTTGCTTCAATTATTCATTCTCAACTTCTCCCATGATGCTCTCTGTCCTTCCATAGACTTTGTTCTATTCATCACCTATGAAATATCTGTAGGGTAATAGTCCTTGTATTGTTTATAGCAAAATTCCTGAGCCATCTTCCAAGAGATAGGGATTTTCCCTTTGTTTCCATCTGGCTTTCCTAGTCATTCCAGTTGTTTCTTCCTCTTAATCTATTCTGCACCTGTGTTCTTACAAATTACACCGGGAGATGTATTTTAGGAGCATTAGGTGCTGCACACAGGTAAAGATTATTCCCTCTTCCAGAATTTACATTTTTGAATCCAGAGCTTTGGGAAAGAAAGGCATGATCAAGACATGTCGACAACCAGGAAAATGTGTAAATATTTGGAGACAGACTCTTCCTGCCATGCCTCAATAGATATGGGGTTATTAGACACACACACACACACACACACACACACACACACACACACACACAACTTTATATAGATTTTTCAACCGAAAAAGATCTATTAAGCAAAAGGAATCTTTATTTTTTATGTTGCAATATAAATTTTATATAGAGAAAATAAAGAGACTGCTAGATAACTACAGTGCCACAATTGTATACCTCTACCTGCAAACACATACACACACATACATATGTATAAATACTACTAACATAGTATCTATTGCATATTCATTCATTCAAAAATACATGGAGGAGTTTACTGTGTGTATTCATGCATGTTTATTCATTTTAGCACTATTTAGCACACTTTAGAAATAAAATATTTCTATCAGATGTGATTAGTAACTGCTCCTCTGACAGATTCCTACTTTCCTCCATACATGAGAAGAATGGTCAGTTCTAGTCTTCAGATTTGTGCTATGCCTTTTCTTAGGTCTGCTTCTGCCCTAGCACCATCCACCCACTACTCATAGTGAGAGGTTATCTGTGCATAGAATTAGAAAAACTAATCACCATTTGAGGACCTAAATTTCCCAAAGAAATAAAGAGAAAACTGTAGCTATAATGAGATTCATTATGTAGAGATATTTTATTCTCAGAGTTAAATGGTAGAAGTTCTTTAATTATTTTTGTCAGTAACCAAAAATGAACATCTTTCTTTTGCACAACTGTGAAAAGAAAGCATAGCAACTTTATCACATTCCTCTATTGTAAATCACTTCCTGAACAGATTAAAAGCTTAGCATATACCAATTAGGACAATAGCTGTGAGTTAAAAATAACTATGAGAAAATTGAACATTTAGTCTTTTTTAATTTGACTTTATAAAACTAGTTCTGGAAATAAACTCAAAAGGAAAAATTTTTAAGAGAAAACTTCTGTAACACAATTCTCAACATGATTGTTAATGGAATGAGAACACTAGAAGCTGTGTAATGTTCACAAGAGAGGAATGAATGAGGAAATACAGTGCATAATTCAAAAGGGTCTGTAGATTTTAACAGAGGTTTTGAAAATCTGTGCAATATAGAAAAAGCCTTATGTTATGGTACAACATGGGAAAATTGTGATACACATGATTCTAATTTAAATGTATATAAATTGGGAGAAAGACGCAAAATATTGCTTCTGAAGTGGGATTTATGATTGATTCCATTTTTTCTTAGTGTTTTATTGATGGAAAAAATGACTCAAACTTTGATTGGTAAGGATGAGAGGGTAATTATATCATTTTAATGTAATATCAGAATTATCTGGCTGGGAATATGGCCTAGTGGCAAAAATGCTTGCCTCATATACATGAAGCCCTGGGTTCGAGTCCCCAGCACCACATATATAGAAAATGGCCAGAAGTGGCACTGTGGCTCAAATGGCAGAGTGCTAGCCTTGAGCAAAAAGAAGCCAGGGACAGTGCTCAGGCCCTGAGTCCAAGCCCAAGGATTGGCAAAAAAAAAAAAAAAAATAGAATTACCCACACTTCATTATGACATTTCCATTCATGCCTACAATATATTTCATCCATATTCACTTCTTCATTGTTTTCCTCTTATTCTCTTTCCCCTTTTTCTCCTTCCACATCCCCAGTATATGATGATACAATATTTAAAGTCCTTTTATTCCTGAGATTCCACATTTATATGATTTCCTTTTTTAAAAAAAACCTCACCTGTCAACTCATTGAACATAACTCCATGTGCAGAACTCCAAGTGGCTGTTAGTCCATAAAGAAAGAAACAAAGTTTTAAGCTCAAAAATGACTGTACCTCAGCTACAATAAATATTTGTTAATTTATAAACAGCCCCTTTGAATAATGCTCTTCTCTGGAGTCTTGCTCAATGATGCTGCCATACCCTGTTTGCAGGCAAACTTTCATAGCCATGGCTAATTAGACCTCAGGAGTATTTCAGTAACACAAACATATCTCACAACAACCAATTACTTCTGCTTTCTTAAGCAAATGGTGTAGAAGAACCTTTGCAGCATCTGTCTTTAATTGTGAACTTTTTTCTCTTGTACACAGAAGACAAATCACTGTGCCAAGAGAAAGCAAAAAATAAAATAAAATAAAATAAAATAAACAAGGGAGGGGTAACACTGTTGGAAAATAATTGTATTCATTACTTACATAACTCTAACCCAGCTGTACAGCACCTTTGCAATAAAAAATAGCTGCTAATGAATTTGGATATTTGATGACAAATGAACTCAGTATGTTTGTGTGAATACTGGACAGATGACATTGTGTAAACTAAATGTTTAGCTATCTGACTTTTCAAAATCTTACTTTAATATTTTGTTTGCTCCATAATGAATCTCTCATTGTCATATTTTTCAAATACTGCTTTAGGGTGAACATTTTATGTGACAGGAATGGGCTATATTATTAAACACCTCTTGCTTGTAGTTAACAGTACCACTCCAAAGCAGTTGTTTTTCATGCCAAGTCTAGAGAGAGGTTAGCATGGTAATAGTAAAAGATAATCACCTTCTTGAAATAGCATCTACTAAAATGTGCTTTCAATTAGGTCAGTTCCATAACACTGGATTAAATTCACTTTAATTGAATAACATTGCTACAGAATGAAAGAAGCTCTCAATGTTCCCACTTTACAATATGGGAAACTAAGTAATGCAAATTGTCATTCACAAGGGAAAATAATGGCTATACCTTCTAATTCTTGGACCAGAATCCTTATTCCTAAGATTATTGGTTTATAATTAATCTATTTTAACACATTTATGCTGTTATCATTTATGAGGTGTATTGGAATTGTCTAATAAATAAAGTATGTACCAATATTTGAAAATATTCTTTTCTTGATTTAAAAAATTTTTATTGTAAATGTGATAAACAGAGGAGTTACAGTTATGTGGCAGATATTGAGTACATTTCTTTTTGAACAGTGTCATCCCCTCCGTCATTTTCTCCCAGTTCACCCCCAACCCCTTTCCATCCCCAAGTTGTATAGTTCATTTCCAACATAGTGTTTAGTGAAATTATTTTTAAAAATTAATTTATTTCAGCTTAACTCAAGAATAGTCCATATAGACCTGAATTCATCCATTCATATTCCAACATGCTTTCCAAAATAAGAAAAATATAAATTGCAGTTAGCTGAATTTGAGAATGCAGTCATGGTGAGAAGTATACATCTTGGTTTAAAAAAAGCAATTAAGAAAATTGAAACCTCATGAGTGAACTTAATCTGAGTTGATGCTTGAATATTGCATGGTCATGATAATATTTGTGTTGACGAGGGAAACAATAGCATTGAGATACCTGTTGCCAGTAACCTCTCAAAACTCTTCCAATTTGACTTCTAGTTCAAGTAGAATACAATAATATTTGAGGTGAATATATAAACATAAGTGGAATCACAGAACATGTACAACTTCTGAATGACTTTGACTATAGAAACAAGGTAAGCCAGTTATGTGCCTGAATGAGATAGTCACCTTAAAAAACAGACCCAGATCCTGAGTCTATTGTTCTTGTTCATCATTAATTGTGTTTCTACGACCATAACATGTTTGTAAATTGCTATTATGATAAAGATTCCAACTTTGTCACTAATACATTTAGTGGCTACAAAGTGAGAGGCTGCATCTGCCATCAGAGGTAGTGGTAGAATGTAACAGAAACATTTGTACTATGGAAAAAGACTATATATTTTAAAAGACTCAAATTGTCATTGACAATGAAGTCTTACAAGCAAGGTAAGCTGTGTAGATGAGAAGTATTTCCTTTTGTCAACTATAATCACTCTTGTTTTCTTTCTCTAAACCTTAGGAGCCTTCTCTTAAATCACTTTTAAATAACATTCTATATTTAAAGCATTCAGTATAAAATTAACTTATTGGTCTTACTGATGTACTTGCTACATTCTTTCGAAAAACTATGCATTTAATTGCCACCGACTTCCAAACTAATAAAGTGACACTTCAGGTCACATATATTCAAAAATATTTCATACACCAAACCATAATCAAATAACAGCACCTCTCCTAAATTTTATCTAATAAAAGTATCATGGAGATAGAATATAACTATTAGGATTCAGGCTGATGTATGTGTTCTATAATTTAGTTATTTACCTGTCAGATTGCTCCTTTTTCTATTAAATTGATGTCAGTTTTACAAGGTTCTTATGACTGTGTGAGGACACTTTGAGATTTTCACATAGACTTCAATTAATTTTACAATCACTGATTACTCAACACAAGAAACCCAATACAGTGCTGGGGATATGGCCTAGTGGCAAGAGTGCTTGCCTCATATACATGAAGCCCTGGGTTCCATTCCCCAGCACCACATATACAGAAAACGGCCAGAAGTGGCGCTGTGGCTCAAGTGGCAGAGTGCTAGCCTTGAGCAAAAAAGGAAGCTAGGGACAGTGCGCAAGCCCTGAGTCCAAAACCCAGGACTGGCCAAAAAAAAAAAAAAAAAAAAAACCCAATACAATTTCACTTTATAAAAATACAGCGATTTCATAATAAATATAGCTCTTTTATTATTTTTATTACTTTATTGGGTTTTATCACTTTTTACTGTCATTATAAAGGAGTTGTACAAAGGGGTTATAGTTCCTGAAGTCAGGTAATGAGTACAGTGCTTCTTGGACAGGGGCTCCCCTTCTTTCACTTTCTCTCATTTTTGCCCTCCCATCCCTACCCACAAATTGTATAGTTCATTTTTTAACATACAATTGCTTTATAATTTTATTTTAGAGTTAAAATACATTTGTCATATGGGGAGGGGGGGGCTTCATTGTATTATTTCCACACATCATCTAGTGAACTACACTGAAATGACTTACCCTTCCACCTCATTCCTTTTCCTTGTCTTTATTACCTCTGCCTTGCCAAATGTCACTCAATGGGTTTTATTGTGGTACACACACACACACACACACACACACACACACACACACACACAGCACCCGTTAGTCCCCATTGCCTTTCATTTTGAAAATCAGAAATATTGAATGTGTTCCACAAGATACTGAGCAAGTATTTTGCTTTTAATTTCCTTTATTCTACTCAGATACTAGTAGACAGTACAGATTTCTGAGTTCAACTACTTTTATGTGCAGGAAAATCATGGAGCTCTACAATTAGAGTAAGAAAATTTTAGTTGATTACAAAACAAGAGCTGGTACTGATTTCAATACTACCTGCTTTGTGCCAGAATTTGTAATACTTGACAGAAATTCATTCATCAATTTTAGATGGAAAAGAATGAAAATCAGACCACTGGTCCTGTTAACCCTCTTGAACTTTATTTTCTTCTCCTATGAACAAGAAATAATAATAATAATGCCCTCCTTCCAAATGTTTTATGAGTCAAGTGAGAAGTCAAAGAAAAGATTCCATGGTCAATTATGGTACACAAATATTAAGCAATTCCTTAATCTTAAATTGCATGCCATTCTTTGTAATGTGAAGAAGTCTCACATCATCCCATTTGGCCCATCGCAGGGCATAAATCATGAACCTTTCTGGCATAGCCACACAATCTACACTACTTGAACACAAGGCATACAGTACTCATTGCATTACCTAGCAAGGTCAATCAGAATATGTGAAATCTTCAATAAGCCTATGCTTCCTGGACACTGTAATTTTATTACAATGTGACATTAACCAAATTTATTTCTCATAAGTTTATTCTCAGCTATAAATGTATATGAAATTTTAAATCAATCCATTTGTCCAAATCACATTATTCCTATTAATAATGTTTTTTTTTAAAAGTGAATTGTTAGGTATGGCACATAAATCTCTTGGAATAAAGAGGACAAATCCTATTTGGCCACATTTTTATATGTAGAAAGGTATCACGTATGTAAACAAGAATAGATTTTCAACATTCTACCCAAAGAAGGACAACTTGAAGAAATTCTGGGTGTGAGTTACTGTTATGAGCTTGATTGGACCTTTCCATCATGTGTACATATTAAAATATTGTATTGTTCATAACTATGTTATATTAATATAAATTATAATTATCTATTTTATACCAATTTTTGGTAATGTTAATTAATATATTAATTATGTTTCACATTCATTTAATGCTTATATAATATGCTATATTTTATATACTAAAATCGGTATTTTATATTATTAAATATGCATTAATAGCATATTGATATAATACATAATATATTAATATTATACCAGTAATATCTTAATATATCATATACATATATTGCCTTCTACAAACATGCAATTCTTTTTTCAATTAAATGAGTTTTAAAATGCAAAAGAGCAGAGACAATACCAAAAATTCTTGAAATAAATCCAATAGCAATTGTCCATCGAAGACTTAAAAATCACCAATGAATGTTTACACATATAAACTATAAAATCTATCCAACTATTCCTCTCTGAAGGTTATAAATAACATCTTTCACTTGATAAATTCATATGGCAGTTTCAGAATAAGTAGGTTACATAAAGGAAGTGATAAGATACAAATCCAATTTCAGGTAATCCTATTTCCAGTCTCTTACACAGCTTATACAAAGAATGAAGGATGATGTTCTGTGTGAGGATTACAGCCCTCTCCCAATAAAAACCACCTTTTTCCTCCACAGTTTCCTCATGGCATTTTTCATTTCTGCATTCCTCAGTGTATAGATTAGAGGATTCAGCATCGGGGTTATGAACGTCAAAACCACTGTCATGGACTTGTCGATGGGAAAGGTGGAACTGGGCCTTGCGTACAGGAAGATGCAGGGGACGAAGAATAAAATGACCACAGTGATGTGCGATGCACAGGTGTAGAAGGCTTTGCGCTTCCCTTCCAAACCATGGGACTTAAGTGAGTTTAATATGATCCCGTAGGACACCAAGAGAATTAAGAAAGTGACAGTGCAAATCGCCCCTCCATTTGCTATCATACCAAGCCCAATGAGGTAGGTGTTGGTGCAAGCAAGTTTCAGTAAGGGATACATATCACACACAAAGTTGTCGATTACATTGGGGCCACAGAAAGGTAGCCGATAAACAACCAGGAACTGAACAAATGAGTGCAGAAAGCCTCCCACCCAGGCCACCAACAGCATATGGACACACACCCGCCTATTCATGATGGACATATAGTGAAGGGGTTTGCAGATGGCCACGTATCGGTCGTAAGCCATCACCACCAGAAGGATGACTTCCGCACCAGCGAATAAATGATCTATAAAAACTTGAGTCATACAAGCCTGGAAGGAAATGGTTTTTCTCTCATACAGCAAGTTCACAAGCATTTTGGGAGCAATGGTAGTAGAATAGACAGTATCAATAAACGATAAATAAGCCAGAAAAAAGTACATAGGAGAGGCCAACGACTGGCTGGCCATGATTGTCACCATGATGAGAATGTTGCCCAGTATGGTCACAATGTAAATGAGTAGGAAGGTGACAAATAGAAATTTCTGCCCCTCAGGATTCTGGGTAAGTCCTAAAAGGATAAACTCAGTCACATTGTTCCTATTTTCCATGTATTCTTCTGAAAATGGTGGTTTTCCCCCTGTTTGACTCACTAAGATCTACCATGAAAAATAGAAGGAAAAAAAAAAAACCTAATAGGTAATTAATTCACTTATATGTTGTTACAGGCCACCAAAGTTTCAATAATTGCCTCTATGATGTTTTACCATGATTTCCTAAATCTAAGAATAAAATACAGCCACTAAAAAAATTGGAAATGTTGTGAGTGCTTATTAAATGCTAATTAAATGCACACTAAATTTCAACATTCATCAGAGGACAACTGAGTACAGATAAATATATTGAACTTTCTGCAGTTGTGAATGTGCAAATAAAACAATGGTGTTTTGAATACATACACAAACACACACCAACACCAAAAGTGAACATATCTACACACAAACAGAACTAACATTTATAGCAACCAGGGTTATTCAAGAAAAAAAATTAGTAATATAGGTCAAAGTGAATAGACACTTTAATTTTGTTTAAATTGGTTATGGTTACCTAAAAATCCAATAGGGTTTTATGCAGTACCATGATACAATAAAAATAACTCTGTACTATCTGTGTATAAATATTTCCTCATTTTAACCCAATAATCTTAGGAAAATCACTTTTCTGCTGGACTGGCTTTGAACCACCATCCTCAGTTCTCAGCCCCTTGAGTAGCTAAGTTTACAGGTGTGAGCAACCAGCACTCAGCAACTCTTATTTTTTAATAGCAGTTTAAGGGTTTTTATAAATATCTCTATCCAGCACTACCTTTGAGTAAAAGAGTTTAGGAATAGGATCAGGCCCTGAGTTCAAGCATTAGGACACCGGACACACACACATGTGCATGCATATGATATGCATGGGTCCTATTGTGCTGGATTTTCTCTATTTTATTATGTATTGAAATTAACCTAATACAACTTGTAGACAATTATTTGTATGGTACTTATTCTAGTAATACTTATAAGGTGGAGAAAGTGCCTGTGTTGATCATTTTATTAAAAATTTAATTAAAAATTTTATTAATTTTATTTTATTAAATTTTATTAATAAAAATCATTTTATTAAACATTTAATTAAAAATTGTTAAGATGAATTAAAAAGCATGTTACTTAAGAAATATACAAAAGTCATTCAAAGTAAGCCTTTTTTTTCCCAACTCAAATAACAGTGAAAATTACCTTGTCAATATTCTGATCACTTGTTCAAAAGCCAGACTTTTGAAATTATGCCATAAACTTGATATCTTGGAAGCTTGATATCTCAGCTTGATGAAGGTCTGCCAGAACTGCCACTTTCAGTCCAAATGTACCTGAAAGAATGGGAAAAAGCAGAGTCTCTGAAACTATAAATGTTTTGTCACATGGAAATATAGCTCCTTCAATATGCACAGAGCTTTTCCGTGTTCCTACAGAACACTGCATTGCTTAAGTTGTAGATTTATCCAGAGCTGTCATTGATCATAAACACCATAGCTCCCTGATGAATCATCCTATCTAATCACTGTCCTTGGAACTATGTCTCAGGAGCTAATGGTAAAATTCATTGCTGTTTATTGACCAATTTACTTGAATAAGCCTGACAGCAGTTTTTGCTCAATCGTGCATCACACAATCAAAAATGGACTGTGTTGTAAATTCCCACAAAATTGACATTGCTGAATAAAAATGGCTTGTGTCTTGCATGCTAGTGGCTTTTATTTCACATTTCCACTGTAGCATTAATAACTTGAGAGAGCCTCACAGGTAACAGTAGGGATAGCTGGGAATTTAATAAGTAAAGCAAAATATTTACCTCATAACATTTTTTGCTGAGTTGTTCAGTGTCCCCAAAGCTACTTGCTCCCGTTAAATTCACTAAGGAATCATATCCCCCAGGGCATTGACATCATCCATGAAGTGAGTTCAATATGGGCAGAAGCTTTGTATGGACAACCATTTCACAAGAAGAAAGTGTAAATAATAGTAATTTAAAAGCAATACACTCACTGAAAACAGAGTCCAAAGGTTGTGTGCATAAGGACAATTTGTTTTCAGTTAATCAGCATATATCCAAGATTTTCAAATTCAGGAGTGAAAGAAAAGCCTAAGACTTAGTGCAGGTGAAGCATGATTAAAAAGAATGGCACAAGGTCACCACCAATCAACTCAGTACATGGTTCCTATCAACTACAATGAGATTATATCTGCATGCCATGTCCAGTTCAAATGTAAAATAATTCTCTGAAAGAGAAATTTTAAAAGATAGGTAATTAAGATCTATGATTGGAAAGATGAAATCACATAAAACTAAAATTTAAAAGTATGACAGTATAAAGTAAGATGAAAGACATAAATAAGATAAAGCAACATGACTAAACAATAAAACATAGAATACTGACCCTTGATTTTCATACATTCTTTATACAATGAAGTTCTTTTATCTAAATCTCTCTATACATCCTCCAAAATGATCACAGAACCAAATATGTGATATCACACATAGGTAGAACAGTTAAAGACATCAAGGATAGTATTTAGGAACTACAGATTGCTTCCTAAAAGGAAATTAAGCATTCTGCAGAGAGGAGAGGGAAGGAAGCCAGTGGAGGATGGAGACAAGGAGAGAAACAAGTAGAACTCCTTAAAGGAATGGATCACAGCCAGAAACACCTGCAGAAGAAAGAATAAATCACCCAAACTTTAAAATCACAAAAGACAAGTGTTTCACCTACTCCTTCTTTAAGTGTCTTCAGGGTATCTGTTTTAATTTCGAGGTCACTGATCCATTTGGAATTGATTTTTGTGCAGGGTGATATATAAGGATCTAGTTTTAGTTTGTTGCATGTGTTGAACCAGTTTTTCCAGCACCATTTGTTAAAGAAGCTATCTTTCTTCCATCCTATTTTTTTAGCTCCTTTATCAAAGATTAAGTAGGCATAGTTCTGTGGACTCATTTCTGGGTCTTCAGTTCTGTTCCTTTGGTCTTCAGGCCTCTTCCAGTGTCAATACCAAGCTGTTTTTATTATTATAGATTTGTAAAACAGCTTGAAGTTTGGTATTGTAATTCCTCCAGCACTGTTCTTTCTGCTTAGGATTGTTTTTGCTATTTGGGGTCTTTTATTGCTCCATATGAATTTCTGGATTGCTTTCTCTATTTCATTAAAAAATGGTGTTGGGCTCCTTGGCACAGGATGGAACTTCCTTAACAAAGACACAGAAACGAGACAAATCAAAGAAAGGATGGACAAATGGGAATGCATCAAACTGCAGAGCTTCTGCAGGGCAAAGGACATAGCTCGTAAGATATACAGAAAGCCCACAGATTGGGAAAAGATCTTTACTGGCCATACAACGGACAAAGGCCTCATATCTAAAATACATGCAGAACTAAAAAAATAACATTCCTCCAAAACAAAACTGCAAAGAACCCATAGCCCCCACAACAAATGGGCTAAAGACTTAAAAAGAGACTTCTTTGATGAGGAAATGAGAATGACCAAGAGACATAGGAAAAAGTGCTCGACATCACTGGCCATAAAAGAAATGCAAATCAAAACAACATTGAGATTCCATCTCACCCCAGTAAGAATGTCCTATATCAAGAAAACTAACAATAACAAAGGTTGGAGGGGATATGGCCAAAAGGGAATCCTACTTCATTGTTGGTGGGAATGTAAACTGGTTCAGCCACTCTGGCAAGCAGTATGGAGATTCCTCAGAAGGCTAAGCATAGAGTTCCCCTATGACCCAGCAGCCCCACTTTTGGGCATCTACCCAAAAGACCATAAACAAGAACACACTAAAGGCACCAGCACAACAATGTTCATTGCAGCACAATTTGTCATTGCTGGAATTTGGAACCAACCCAGATGCCCCTCAGTAGACAAATGGATCAGGAAAATGTGGTACATATACACAATGAAATTTTATGCCTCTATCAGAAAGAATGACATTGCCCCATTCGTAAGGAAATGGAGGGACTTGGAAAAAATTTTACTAAGTGAGACAGACCCAAAGAAACATGGACTCTATGGTCTCCCTCAAAGGGAATAATTAGCACAGGTTTAGCCAAGTCACAGCAGAGGATCACAAGAGCCCAATAGCTATACCCTCATGAACTCCATGTTATGGAAATGACTGTTATATCGCTGTTCTAATTACTTTCAACATGCCATGTGAAACTGTAGCTTCTATTGTTGATGATCCTCTTGTATCCCCTTCCTGTGGTTGTACCTGCACTATCACTGTATCTTACCTGAGTACATTGGAAACCGTGTATACTGGTATTAGAACTAGGAAAGGGAAAGTGAATACCAATATGGAGAGACACAGGATAAAAAGACAAACGACTCCAAAAGCAATACTTGCAAAACTGTTTGGTGTAAATCAACTGAACAACTCATGGGTGGAGAAGGAAAGGGGGAGGGGGAAGGGGGGAATGAGGGAGGAGGTAGCAAATAGTACAAGAAATGTGCAATGGCCTAACATATGTAACAGTAACCCCTCTGTACATCACTTTAACAATAAATAAGTAATTTTAAAAAAATAAAAAATTTTAAAAAAGGTATTGAACAAGAAAAAATCTATCACTTCTAAAGGAGAGAAGAATGACAAGAAATGAAAAGTAGTCTTGGAAGACTTAACAGGAAAAGAATGTAATGGAAATAAAGGGAGAAAATTATCACACTCTGGCAATAAAGAATGACAAGAACTAAACATATTCCTTCATTTTTCATCTTGCAAATTTTACTATGCACAAAAAGTAAAAAGGCAGTAACACTGATCCTGATGTATTCATGAGCTGGTATTCATGAACTGCTTCATTATATGGCACTTCCTTTTTGCAACTACTAAATTATAATTCTAATTTTTTAACTATTTCTAAGAGATATCAGTACTTCAGTGATCACTGCACATAATAAAAGGAAAATATGTAGAATCATCTAGTATCCACTGGTACTTGTGTGAATAAATAATTTGCATATAAACACAATGCAATATTAAGTCCTTATTTATGTAGAACCAAAAAAATCTCAAAGCAAGATTAAAAATAGAACTAAACACAGTAGTGAGGGTAATGGAAAGATGATGGTCAAAGGACAGAAATCTTCAGTTAAACAGAAAGAATCACAAACACACACACACACACACACACACAAATTTACAAGGGGAACTTATTGGAAAGAAAGGGAAAGGAAGAAGGGCTGGGGATAAAAGTAAGAGATTGAATGAATCTGATCAAGGTACATTAAAGACATACAAAATAAATTTCCTTGTGATGCACAATCACTCCATTGTAAAAATCATAAGCAAAAATAACAGTAATCAAATAGAAATGCTAATTAACACAAAAAAGCAAATCTACTCCAAAACAGAAAACAAATCTATTACACAACCTGTTAACAAGAGTGAATTAAAACACACACAGTACAGGAAATGGAGCTGTGGCTCAAGTGGTAGAGCACCAGCTTTGAGTGAAAAAGCCAAGGCCCTGATTTCAAGCCCGAGGATTGGCACCAAAATAAAACAAAAATCAACTATACAATAATGAATGCCTCCACCTTGGGCCGCTATCAACAGGAGCTTCAAACACATTCAATCATGATGGTCAAATCACGGGCCAAATAAGTATGGTATGAAGAGCTGTAAAATCCAAATTGGGAAAGGAATCATCTTCTTCATGGTATATCTGTAAACATCTTGGGTGAAACTACAATGATATAAAAATCATTCATGAGTGATGAGGTAACTCTAAGTGTATCAATACTCACAGCATCAGTCTGTTGGGAAGTTAGTATTTGTTGGAAATAATGTGCCATGGTATGTAAAGCACCAAAACTAACACCTGTTTTGAAATATCTAGTGAATATATTTGTATTTTGGAATACAGTAATACTCACATCATTTTATTTCATTTTTTGGACACATGATCTCTAAATGGCTCCAAATACACACTATATATCAATTTTCACAAGTACTGGAATTATAGGTATTTACCAACATACCAGGCAATGGTAACATTTTTCATCACATACAACGTCCTATGCCATTAGAATTTCTAGAACTGGAAACATACAGACATTAAGCTAGAAAACTTGCCATGCTAATAGAACAATGAACATTAAAATTCTTCAATCAAACTTTGGGTTCCCCAAATTTACCTAAGTATTATGTGTGTTGATTTCTCATTAACTTTGGTGATATGAAGGTTTCAAAAATATATTTCTTTTAAGTCTCATTTCAATTTATATTAAAAAAATAAAATTTCAAGGGGATCTTAGTGATGTTCGCTACTTTTGAAAGGACATCTGTATCTTTTATTTCTCTTCAATAATATATATTATATATATATTATATATATATGGCTGACCCCCCCCCTTAAAGGATAATTTAATCTTTGATGGCTTTGTAAAAATGAAAGAAGTTTTCCTAGACAATGCATGGAATTTATATCATCTTTTGTTACAATTGATGTTCTATTTTGGAGTTAAACTGTAGAATGTAAATGTTCAGGGAAGGAAATGCATTCTTATGTCACTCGTTTTCTACCCAAGAGTTTTTTCATAGCATTTTTCATCTCTGAATTTCTTAATGTGTATATTAGAGGATTGAGCATGGGAGTGATGACCGTAAAAAACACACTTATGGATTTGTCAATGGGAAAGTTGCACACTGGTCGAACATAGATGAAAATACAAGGAACAAAAAAGAGAACCACCACCGTGATGTGAGAGCTGCAGGTGGACAAGGCTTTGCGCCTCCCCTCCTGACTGTGAGATTTTAGGGAGTTTAAGATAAACCCATAGGAGATGAGTAGAAGGACAACAACGACCATACAGATGGCTCCGCCATTGGCAACCACAGTGAGGCCTATTAGGTAGGTGTCAGTGCACGCAAGTTCCAACAATGGGTACATGTCACACATGAAGTGGTCAATGATGTGGGGACCGCAAAATGGGAGGTTGTACACAAAGACAAGTTGAACCACAGAGTGAACAAACCCTCCAACCCAGGCCATTATCACCAGGAGAATGCAGAGGCGTTGATTCATGATGGTCAAATAGTGCAGTGGCTTACAGATGGCCACATAGCGGTCATAGGCCATCACCACCAGAAGAAAGACCTCGGCACCTCCAAATAAGTGCTCTATGAACAGCTGACCCATGCAGGCTGAGAATGAGATGGTTTTCTTATAGCATAGTAAGTCTACAATCATCTTGGGTGAAGTAGCAGTGGAATACCCAGCATCCATGAGTGACAGGTAAGCAAGGAAGAAGTACATAGGAGAGTCCAAAGAGGGGCTGGCAATAATGGTCACTAGGATGAGCAGGTTGCCCACCATTGTCACAATGTAGATGAGTAAAAACAGGATAAATAATGCCTTTTGCACATCAGGATCCTGAGTAAGGCCCAGGAGAACAAATTCTGTAACGTTGTTCCTCTGTCCCATTTATTCTTCTATAAGACTTGTAAAATGAAAGCTCAGAACCTGTCATAAAATTGTGAACAAGACCATAAATTCTAGAGCATATTCCCATTTTTTTCTTCTACAGTGGTGAAATCCCAGTAAACATTTAAGTATTGAGTTTCTCTTCTAGAAAGCCCAATATCCTTTCCCTTGACAACTGCATATCTTCTCAGATGACTCTGCTTAGGGCTAAGAGTTTAAAAAGTATCTCTGTGTCTCATACAAAAGAATATACAAAAATACAAAATGAATATACAAAAGAATAATCAAACACAAAAAATCATATATTAATGACTCCTCATCTAAACTAACACATCGTGGCAAAAAATTCGGCAATGGTATCTAGAGAAATGTTTTTTTTTTGTTGGTAACTATTGACAGATCTACACTCTCATGATGATAGGTTAACTCCCAAATACAAGAACTACATATGTATGTTGTTTGAGCTCTCGTTATTAGTCAGGAGGCCTAACCTTGATCTGTGGAGCACCAAAAATAACACTTAAATATCTCGCTGAAGGCTATTTTGAAATAGCTCACTGAATTAAATTTCATTCCACTTTTCATTAGGCGGGTCACTCTTTATTGATTCAAAGAATGCTCAGTCTTTCTCAAGTGCTCATTCAATCTCAAGGCATTAGGATTTAGATTATAGCAAATAACTAGACAACTATTGATGGCATTCCTGCCTACAAAAATTGTTTGTTATGATTATGGCTGTCAGGTGTTCCAGGAAGACTTAGTCTATCCATGACATTCAGGCTTATAACAAATTTATAACACATTTACCTTCATTACCCAGAGGTTTTAGCAAATTCTTTTCACAAATTTGAATAAACTCATGGGTTTTCCTAACTTGTTCATTTGAACATATTATGCTTTTTTCAGAGTTCTTGGTATAAGCTAGGAAGTATGAATTGATTCAACAGAAACTAAAATTAGATAGTAAACAGGTGTGCACAGTTTTATACATGAAACTCTAAGTCTTAGTTCTCAAATAGGAAACTTTAGTGACTGGATTCCAAAAATTATGATTATTGAAAGTCCAAATTCATTGTGAGAAGAAAGAAGGTTGAGTTTGTTTCTAAAGGTAAATACAAATATGTGTCAGTTTGAACATTAAGAAAAAGCTATGCAAGATAATAGATGAGTCCTTTCCAATTCAATTCCCAGGCAAAAAGCACTTGCTATGTGTGTAACCTTAAGCAATTCAATCTAATTCTGTATGCATCTGTTTTGTGCTTATACCATAAGGCACACATCCTATCTATTCCTTTTATGATTTTTGTTTTTACTACAATCAGATAGTGCCTAGACTACTACTAGATCGCTGAAAAATTAAACTAAAATACATCTGCTATTACTGTTCTTGGATGTTTCATTGTGAATATGACTCAGAATAACACATCAGGAGGGTTGTCAATTTAATAAGAACACAAATGTTTCCAGGATTTAAAGTATATTGCATCAATCACTCATGCATACCATTTGGGGTATGATTATGGAATGTATTAATTAGGAAATATCATTATGTTAAATGAAGGTAAGGATTAAACTTACCTGTGAATGAGTATATTTGGACTAGAATCCAACAAAAAGGTTCCACATGGCAAACCAATGCCACAGCAATATTTACAAAACTATATGCTGTAAACCAATTGTACAACTCAAGGGGAAGGGGAAGGGGACTGGGGAAGGGGGAAGACAGGAGAAAAATGAGGGAGGAGGTACCAAGCTTGATAAGAAATGCACTCACTGCCTTACGTATGAAACTGTAACTCCTCTGTACATCACTTTGACAATAAATAAATCCATTTTTTAAAAGGTTCCATGTACAGGATCTGGTGGCGAGCAATGACAGGTTACAGAGAAAGTCTGTGATTTCCATAAAAGCAATCTGTTATGATTCTTCTGCATGTCTCACACCTGCTACAGCTTCCATTTGATTCAGAAGGTCTGTCATCACTCAAGTCACAGAGTGATAGAGACACACACCTGTGGGAAAATATAAGCCTACAGCACAGTCCACGTCAAATTTTCTTTGTATTGTATCTCCCTTTCTGCCTTGTTCATTCCCATCATTAGTGCTCAGCTGTATCAGGATAACCATCCTACTGGCTGGCTTCACCATTTACTTATCACAGTGAAATCTATATAAAAATTGATAAATGATATCAAGTATTCAGCTTAGTTTGCTAGTATTTAATGGCAAGTTAATGCTAAATAAAATTTAGCACCATTTTTTTCAAACAATATTATACATGTGCCTTTGTCTTTCCAGTTCATCCCAGAAAGTTGAGGCATTCTACAAACTTCTATAAGCACTGATAAAAACAAATACTAGACAGCTTTTAGTCTATTTACCAGCTGAGAAGGACTTTAGTTGTGGAATAATTTGGAGTCTTCAAGAAGCGTATTGATTATGCCATAAAAATAATTCTTCCATCTATATGAACAGGTATAGCCTAACGCCTTTAAAATCATCCATAATTTATATGAACGAGGTAACAAAGTTATTAGAGATTTTTAGAATATTTGGAACACATTCAAGTAAAGTAATCTCTCATGAATAGATTTCTTCCCTTGTATGGTCCCTGGAGGATAAAGATTTGAATCTTGCCATGGGTAAAGAATGGACAAACTATGAAAAACATCATGTGACATGAAAGTTTCTAAATTTAAGTTTCTTCATTTAAAACATATGAGTTGTATGTTATAAACATGTATGTAAAAATATTTTTAAATCCAACTTGAGAGAAAGAACGTTTCCAGAATATACTAGCAGACTGAAACTGAAAATACCCAAAACTGAAATACCCAAAGGAGCCAATAATCCAATCAATAAATGGGCAAATGAGCTAAATATAAATGTCTCAGAAGAAATTCAAATGGCCAATAAGTTCATGAAGAGGTGCTCAATGTCCCTGGTCATACAGAAAATGAAAATCAAAATGATAGTGCCAGAAAGATTCAGTCCTGTAATCCTAGATACTCAGGAGGCTGAGATCTAAGGATCACAATTTAAAAGGAGTGTACACGGAAGTCTCAGACACTCTTGACTCCAATTAACCAACAATAAGCCAAAAATTGAGCTGTAGCTCAAGTGGTAGAGTGTCGGTCATAAGCTAAAAAGCTAAGGGCCAACAACCAGGCCCTGAATTCAGGCCCCAGTACCAGCATACAGCAAACAAAACATAAATTGAGATTCCATCTAAACCACAGTTAGAATGGCCATCATGAAGAATACTTATAACAAATGCTGGCAAATATGCAAATACAAAGAAATGGTGAATCACTGTTGAGGAGATTGTAAATTAGTTCAATGACTATGGGAATCAACATGGAGATTCCTCACAAACTGAAATTGAACTATCCTATGGTCCAGAAACACCACTCATTGGGGCATCTATCTGAAAGTTTGTAAATAGGATCCAACAAAGGCATCTACACACCCATGCTCAATGCAGAACTGTCTACAATAGGCAATTTATAGAAATACCCCCAGATACCTTACAATAGATGAGTGGATCTTTTAAAAATGCACTTTGTGTGTATGCCTGCATGTATGGAATTTTATTGAGCTAGCAAAAATTCATCTAAGTAAATAATATACTCATGTTGGTTCATGTCTGCAATCTAAGTTATTAAGTAGTATGGTTAGAAAGTTTGAGGAAGTCATTGAATTTCGGAAACATAACCTACACTACAAAGTGCGATAATGATAACTTAAGTGGTACAGTGTTTGCCTACAAATGTGAGATCCTGAAATCATACCATAGGAACAAAAATAAAATAATAACAAAATAAAATAGGGTAATAGAAAATTACTGAAAATCAGAAATTAGACCAAAATAATAATAAATAAATGTCAGATAAAAGGTATGAGAAAATATACCAAACTTCAGTGGGAAGAATTTCAAATTAAAATCACAAGGAAAAGTCACATACTGTTACAATCATAAAAGTATCAAACATCTCATAATGTCAGGAGTTGGCAAGCTGAGGAGCCATGGTATGAGTGCTGGTGTGATTAGAATTACAACTCAAATTAACAAAAAGTGGGCTATTCCTTTTATTTTATCTTTTAGTAGCTGTACAAAATAGTTTCCATTCACCCATTTCAACATTGACTTCCAGCCCTCCCAAGCCCACCCCCTCCCTCAATTTTCTTAATTTTCAATATACATGGAATTCTGTGAGTTCATCTTCCTCCTCTTCCTCTCTTCTTTTGTCTACCCTCCACCCTGCTCCTTCATCCCATCCTCCCTCTCCTTCATCTAATCCCTCTGCACACACACCCATTTTGGGTACATTTCCTGATAGTTATTTGTTGGATTTTAAGTTAGCCTTTTGAGTTCTCCCATGAATCAACCACATTCCACTTAATTCACTGTGTACACTTAGAAATCACCTCAAAGTGTATATTTACACAATTATAAATTAACTCTAGTTTCCACACATGAGAGAAAGATATATATCTTTTATATCTCTGGGCTTGACTTACTTTACTTAACCTATATTTTTTCCAGATCTTTCCATTTCTATGCTAATGATGCCATATCATTCTTTATAAATGATGATTAAAATTCCATTGTGAATATACACCACATTTTCTTGATACGTTCATTCACTGAGGGGCATCTGGGCTGATTCTATACCTTGGATGTGGTGAATAATGTTGCAGTGAATGTGCTTGAACTGGTGGCTTTTCTGTATCCTGGTGTATAACCTTTAGAATAAATGCCACAAAGTAGAATACTGGGTCATATGGTACTTGTATGTTTGTTTGGTTTTTTTTGAGAGGCTTCCATGTTGCTTTCTAGAGTAGTTGACCAAGTTTACATTCCCTCCAACAGTGTATCAGGGTTTCTTTTTGCCCATCTCCACATCACCAGTAAAATCACCATAGAAGGACTCTATTGCAATAGAAACCTCAGTAATTATGAAATTCACTGGGATATTTCTGAACAATCAATTACCAACAAATTATATAAAATTAAATACAGACACAGAAATACATTGGGAACTTATTACTTAATAAAACCAGTCATACAACAAACACTGACAGTCAAGTGGGGTAAAAGGAACTCTACTGTATATTGTTGGTTGGATAGTATACAAGCTCAACCACTATCAAAGCCATTTGGAGATTACTCAAAAGAAATACTTAGAATAGTACTATGATCCAGTGATTACCACTCTTAGATATCTATCCAAAAAATTATAAATCAGGATCATTTTAATCTATTCAGTCACCTATAATGTAATGATAGTCCAACATGGCTACATTATACAAAATTTAAAAACATACTTTTTTATATATTAGAACAAATTACTTAGTGTAGAAATGCAGTTAAACAGAAGTTATGCAAAAAAGTCACATTTCATTCTTTCATTCATCATCATGAAAAGTAGGAAGAAACTCAACTATTTACCAAATGATGGCAAAAATACACATGGTAAGCAGAGGCAAGAATCAAAAGAAAATGCTTACAACTCAGATTCATTTTCTACAACGTAAGTGCTACACAGAATCAAAATAGGAAATAATTTTCATCATCAACTGCTCAACATACAAAAAATTATTCAGGGCTAACATTTCAATTTATTTAGTTTGGTTTCATTTTAGTTTTTTGTTTTGTTAGTTTTTGAGTCACACTCTGCTCACTCCAGTTAGTCTTGAATTTACAATATACCCACCACAGCATCCAAGTATATGGAATAGAGCTTAACTCTTCTAATTTCTCTAATGAATGTTATCTGCCATGTGAATTCAGAAACTGAAAATACATATGCATTTATATAACCATGAATATGATCACAACACAATACGTACAATGCTATAAAATGTAGTTATGCAGATAGAATAATAATGGATATTAACATCTAAAATCACATTTCTTTAATTTTGCTTTTATAATAACTTCCCTACTCATATGATTTTTCTAGTACCTGACTACTACAAAAAATGAAGAAATACATTTTCTACTCGCCTTAACCATTTTTTTCACTCTTTCATTCCAAACATTTAACTAAAGTTTATCCAAATTACTTTCCCATGAGATTGAGTTTTCTAACACAGCTTGTATTCTACTTTCATAGAAAATTTTATATAAAGTCACATGTTCATAAAAGTTGAGGAAACAAAGCATCAGGCTGAACTTAGTTACATGTTCTGCATTTTACCTTTTATAACTACCTATACATTTTATTCACCTTACTTAGTTTTCTATAAGATCCATCTTAATCTCAAAGAAAATTATTCTTTAATGTCTTTGTTTTTTTTTAATTTTAATTTTTTTCTCAAATTTTTATTATCAAACTGATGTACAGAGAGGTTACAGTTTCATACGTTAGGCATTGGATACATTTCTTGTACTGTTTGTTACCTTGTCCCTCATGCCCCCCTCCCTCCCCCCCTTTCCCTCCCCCCCCCAGGTTTTCAGTTCACTTACACCAAACAGTTTTGCAAGTATTGCTTTTGTAGTTATTTCTCTCTTTTTTTACCCTGTGTCTCTCAAATTTGGTATTCCCTTTGAATTTCCTACTTCCAATACCAGTAAATACGGTTTCCAATATACTCAGATAAGATTACAGAGATAGTGTAGGTACAACCATAGGAAGGTGATACAAGAACATCCTCAATAATAGAAACTACACATACACATAGGAAGTTGAAAGTAGTTACAACTGTGATATAACAATTGTTTCTATAACATGGAGTTCATTTCACTTAGCATCATCTTATGTGTTCATAAGGGTATAGCTATTGGGCCTTGTGATGCTCTGCTATGGCTTGCATAAACCTGTACTAATTATTCCCAATAAGGGAGGCCATAGAGTTCATGTTTCTTTGGGTCTGGCTCACTTCACTTAGTATAACTTTTTCCAAGTCCTTCCATTTCATTACAAATGGAACAATGTCATTCTTTCTGATAGAGGCATAAAATTCAGAAAGCCCACAGACTGGGAGAAGATCTTTACCGGACATTCAACAGACAAAGGCCTCATCTCTAAAATATATGCAGAACTAAAAAAATTACCTTCTTCCAAAACAAAACCGCAAAGAACCAATAGCCCCCTCATCAAGTGGGCTAAAGACCTACAAAGAAACTTCTCTGATGAGGAAATGAGAATGGCCAAGAGACATATGAAAAAATGCTCTACATCACTGGCCATAAAGGAAATGCAAATCAAAACAACATTGAGATTCCATCTCACCCCAGCAAGAATGTCATATATCAAGAAAACTAATCATAACAATTGTTGGAGGGGATGTGGCCAAAAGGGAACCCTACTTCATTGTTGGTGGGAATGTAAACTGGTTCAGCCACTCTGGCAAGCAGTATGGAGATTCCTCAGAAGGCTAAATATAGAACTCCCCTATGACCCAGCAGCCCCACTTTGGGGTATCTATCCAAAAGCCCACAAACAAAATCACAGTAATGCCACCAGCACAACAATGTTCATCGCAGCACAATTTGTCATAGCGAGAATCTGGAACCAACCCAGATGCCCCTCCATAGACGAATGGATCTTTAATGTCTTTGTAAAAATAAAAAGATTTTCTACACACTATACTGAGATGACTACCACAGCTCTTATAAGAACTCACTAGAGTTTCTGCTTCAGATTTAATAACAATTGTACTCAGTGTGAGAGATGCATTCTTATTCTATCTGTAGCTAAATTTCTGCACCAGAGCTTTTTCATAGCATTTTTCATCTCTAAGTTTCTCAGGGTGTATATTAAAGGATTCAACATGGGTGTGATGACCATGAAAATGACACTGATGGATTTGTCAATGGGAAAGTTGGAGACAGGTCTAACATACATAAAAATACAGGGAACAAAAAGCAGAACCACCACCGTAATGTGGGAGCTGCAGGTGGACAGAGCTTTGCGCCTCCCCTCCTGACTGTGAGCCTTAAGATTATTCAGGATGATGCCATAGGAGATTAAGAGAAGAATGAAAATGACCATACAGATGGCTCCGCCATTGGCAACCACAGTGAGGCCTATGAAATAGGTGTCCGTGCATGCAAGTTCCAACAGTGGGTACATGTCACAGATGAAGTGATCAATGACATTGGGGCCACAAAATGGAAGACTGTACACAAAAGCGAGCTGAACTACCGAGTGTCCAAAACCTCCAACCCAGGCCACCACCAACAGGATGATACAAACCCGTCGGTTCATGATGGTCAAATAGTGCAGTGGCTTACAGATGGCCACATAACGGTCATAGGCCATTATGATTAGAAGGAAGACCTCAGTACCAGCAAAGAAGTGTTCTGTGAAGAGCTGTCCCATGCACGCTGGTAAGGAAATAGTCTTTATCTCAGAAAGTAGGTCGATGATCAACTTGGGTGAGACAGCTGTGGAATAGCCAGCATCCATGAGAGAGAGGTAAGTCAGGAAGAAGTACAGTGGGGAGCCTAAGGAAGGGCTGGCAATAACGGTCACCACAATGAGCAGGTTGCCCACCATGGTCACAACATAGATGAGTAGAAACAGGACAAATAGTGCTTTTTGCCCATCAGGATTCTGAGTGAGGCCCATGAGGACAAATTCTGTGACATTATTCCTCTCTGTCATCATTGACTCTTCTGTTATGCTTTTTTCAGAGATGAGATGGCAGGAGACCATCACCTGCTAGGACATTGTGAAGAAGCCCATAAGTTCAATTTGTCATGCTGTGTGTCTTCACCTGTATCTACCACATTGATAAACTCACAAATAGTTTACTTTTTGTCTAGTCCATCTGATCATCAACTTCAAATTATTTCATTTGGCTTCTCCATGTGCTAATGCTTCTATGTCTAATGCTTAATTCTATCTCATGCTGAAGCAAAGCTAAAAGGTGAATGAGTATTCATACACTCAGTATCTCATTCACAATAGGTTGTATTCCATACACACACTGGTAGTGATGTAAAAAGATCTACTACTATAAAAAAAATTCAGCTCTCTCATGGAGACACATTTAGTATTAAATATATGAATGGACATGCTGTCACCTCTCTGAGTTTGTAGTATTCATGAGTAGTGGCTTTCAATATGACCTGTGCCACCTTAAAAATAATTAGGTATATCACCCCACTATATGAAATTACACCCACTCTACATGGTATTTGGTCTATTGTATACTAAGGGATGTTCAATCTTTGTATGGATTGCTTATTAAACCTCAATAGATTGGCCTGTAATCTCAGCTACCTGGGAGGACAGAAGGGGAGAACTGAGGTTTCAATTCCAACACTGGCCGAAAAGTTCAGAGGCATCCCCCGTACCCCATGGCTGGGCTTGGCTGATTACACCTGTCATCCCAAGCTAGAAAGGAGCCTGAGACTGGGGTGACTGGGGTACTAGGCCGACCAAGGCTGAAAGGTCTGGGAGACTCCTTCTCTATGGACAGGGATCCTGGCGCAGCAGTTCATGCCTGTGAATTCAGTGATGACAGAAAGCCTAAGTTGTAGGTAGCTGGTGGCTCAGGCACATGCCAGAAAAGGATGCAAGATCTATACCCAAAATAGCCAATATAATTTGAGTTTCACATTTGGCTGATTAGTGTAACAGCCTCACAAGCATAAAGCCCTGAGATCAAACAGCACGAGTGTCCCAAACAAAAATCTCAAGATTGTGGTGTTTGAACTGTGTCAGCATATAAGTACAAGGGTGCTTAGCACCTTGATACCTGGGGCACTTATATCTTGGGGTTAGGACATTTTTCAAGAACTGTAATTCTTTCCATTGCAAACTTTCTTGTACTCATTTAATAACACACTTTAAATTCACTACCCTGATTCTCCATGCTTTTTAAATTAATCAAGATTCCTGGCTATTAACAGCTGTTGAATTACCATGCAATTTGCAAGGAAATGGTCTTTGTCAGATCTTTTTGGGAAAGTTGGTAATGAGCATGGACAAAAATTAAACAGAAAGGGAAATAGTAGATCATGGGGCATGGTTCATGCATAACAAGAAATAGAGCAGCAGTTTATAGGTTTAAAAAAAGAAAAGCACATTCAGGATCAAAGGCCAGTAGTGTGAGTCACTTTCTATGGATAATTACAATTATTTATGTGCCCATTTGTGTAGAAGAGATGAAAAATTCAATTGGATAATTTCTATATCATTTCTGTTCAATCTGTCTACAACAATGAGCCATTCCTTTTCAATTCTAACAATATTTTTAATATTTTATAATCAAGTAGAAACTTCCAAGTTTATTCCTACTTCTTGCAAAATGTTAGATAATATTAAGTGTATTCATGCCATAACTGTAGTAACCAAATAATAATGCTGTTTATCAGACAACTTAGGACCCACAGATAAAAAGAGAGAGGGAGAGAAAGAGTGCACACAATAGGGAAGGTGATAGAAAGTCGTAATGTACAATGCTGCATAGTTCGGATAAGGAAGGTACCAGAACCTCATAGCTAATGTTCTCAAGTTCAATTACATGCTATCTCAGCAGGCTGAGACTTCTCAATAAAATTCCATCTACTTCTGTTTCATAACTTTTTCAACCTTGGGGACACATAACATCCACCACTTTTCTTTACTTTTTTATGGCATATAAATTGTTGCTGGAGTACTGTTGCTACACAACACACTCGTTTCTACTAGGCTATTGCTATCTTATTACATACATGCTGGCAGAATATTTACCTGTGAAGAAATACATTTTGGCTAGAAGTCAGCAAGATTTATTAGTGGAAGAAGATGTCGGTAGGGAGGGTCTGAGATTTCTGTAGAAGTCCACTGTGATGAGCCTTCAACATGTCCAATTCCCATTACTGTTTCCATGAAAATAGCATTTTTCTAAGTCCATTCTTTTCAAATAATAAGCATTCCCGAGTCTCTCCCCCTTCTCATTCTACCAAATGGACACTTTCTGCAGCCTTCTATATACACTGATGTATACAAGACACCTTGCAAGACTAGAGAGAAGCTGAAGATAGATTCCAGCACAAGTAGAAGATCCTCTTCATTATTCTTCCAGGGAAATATTTCTTCCACTATATGATTAAATACAGCCTATGACTTTTTATAAATCATCATTATTTTACGTGAGAGCAACTATAAAGTGATTACAGATTGGTTTATTAGGATAAGTGAAACAAATTCAGATGAAACAATTCCTCATTAACAGGAAGTAATTCCTAATTGTTTCATCCTTGAATAATCCCTAGAGGATAAAGATTTAGGTCTTGCCAAGATAAAGTAGTTAACTTCAAAATTATATGAAAAAAATTCTCTAATGAGAATAAGTAATTTCTAGCCTGCAGAGGCTAACCACACATGATTTCCCATTATGTTATAGATAGAAATGCTTATGTTTATGCATATATACACATATACATATATGTGTAAATAATAGTTAAGCCATACTTACATAGCCGTACCACACACGGCATAGGATGGCCTTATGTCATCATGATGAAGCAGTCATAACAAAGGAAGACTTCAACATAACTCCCAATAAATAAAGACCAGAAAGTAGGAATGAGGAGCCATTGCCTGCACAGTGGTGACTTCATTAGCAGTGTTGGGAACAACATTTGCCTTTTGTACACACACACACACACACACACACACACACACAACTGTGTTTACATTGGTAAATGTAAACACAAAATCTGGGTAATAATTCCAGGGTATCTTGACTGATTGGTCTGCAGTGGGGAGGGAAGCCAACACAAAGGATGATGGATCACACTCTCAGACTCAAAGCAACAGCAGGTATTTGTCAGTCTAGAGCTGACCAAAGCCACTTCTCAGGCAGATAGGACTTTGATGAATGGTTGATTAATAAAAATCAGTGACATGATTTTTTGTTGTTAAAAAATAACTTACTTTTGATCTAAGGGGAGATAAAAGTCTAAAGAACTCAAAGTACATTTTACAATAAATATTGCAAGCATAATTAAGGTCTAAAAACATAATCCCATAAGAAACATGTGTAAATAATAAAAATTACTAAAATATTTCAAAAAGCATATCTTCCTCATCACATAATTATACATTTTCTGTCTTACTGGCAGGCAAGAACAGCTAAAATACATTCATGTAACCAAAATCCTGAGAACAATTCTCCATTGTAATCCTCTTACTGCTCATCCTCTGTATCTGCTGCTTTATATCACTTACTATGCATTTCCAAATTTGCTCCACATCCCACACCTTCACACACTAAAATTGCCTTTTTATTCTCTATCTGAATATATTTCAACTTTTTAATTATTTTCTTTTTTCCATATTCCAACAAATGATTAAGATTATACAAAAGTTTCCTTCCTATTTACTGACATGTATTACTTATCTGAATGTCTCTAGATCCATCTGTCTTCTGGGAAATATCATAATATTCTTTTTTGCTGAATACTATTTTACTGTTTAAATGACTGTATACATACATAATCCATGCTTTTTTCTCCATTCTTCTGTTGATTAGCATGTCAATTGCTTTCATACCGTGGCGATTGCAGATACACTGTAATGGACAGAGGAGCTCAGATATTTTTACAAGCTGTTGAGTTTTTCTCCTTTCATATACCCAGAAAGGATCAGGATGCCTTTTGACTATCTTCTGGAGATAGCTATTTGAATATATGCAATGAATGACATCTAATGATGTGAAAATAAATTGTGTTTCACTAAGCCAAAACCCCTAATATAATAAATACTATTGAGCTATAACGGTAACTCCCTTCTGCACATCACCTTTATAATAAATTTTAAGTTTAAAAAACTACTGAGTTATGATAGATACCACTGAGTTATAATACCTGAGAATCTGCTCCAAAGAACTTTGAAAAACAATTGCTAGCATCAATGACTGCTCACTATCATGAAAGAACTCACGAAGCACAGTTAGACACAGATGCTAGAGCATGTATGTAGATTATCCTGAAATATAATGTTATTTTTACTTTGAAATTCACTTGGCCTGTGCTAAAGGCCACAAATGGAAACACTTACCAGGCTATTGGAATTATGCAATTTACTCCCCTTACCTACCATCATTTGAACCAACTTGTGTACAAAATTGCCCCAAAGCATTGTTCATAGAGTGACTAACAGGCATAGCACATAGATTTGCCCTGGCCCCTGCCATCCACAGAAAACATGTGGGAAGGCGAGAAGTCCTATTGAGCTTTTTCCAAGACAATATTTGTGTGCAGTTTAGTTAGTGCTCCACCTGAGAATTATGATTTTATTATCTGTGATGAACTTAAGGTTCAATTTCTCTGTTAAGATAATTTGGATTAGAATGAACTGGAACTGTCAAAAGCTAGGTAGGGATGAGTGAGCAGCTTAATTGGTAAAGGAATGTTGAAAGTACTATAGGATAGTCCTTAGCTTGGGGTTGTATAAAATATGGAGTTTGAGTTTTATTGGAAATCTGAACCAGCTACCATATCACACAAAGTAGTGTGACTGAAACTCCAAACAGTCTACTCTGGCATTTCTACTCACACTTGAAGGGTTTGGGCTTTTTTTTTTTTAATTGGAAGAGCCAGAATGTGTCTCATTCACTGAAAGTGAATCATCACATGAATATTTGAAAGGTGAGGAGTCAAATCCAACATATCCATATTATAATGAATTTTGGGTCTTTATGCTGGTGCTGGGCTTGAAATCTAAGCCTCCTACTCTTGCTTCACTTCTTTGCTCAGAACAGGCTTTATACCACTTGAACCACACCTGCACTTTTGATTTTGGATTACATAATTGGAGATAAGAGTCTCATGGATTTCTCTGCCCAGATTGGCTTTGAACCTTGATCAGATCTCAAGCCACATGATTAGCAGGATTATAAGCATGAGCCATCACGCTTGACTTATTTTTACTGTTATCATTACTATTCTTATTTGCATGTCTAATAATGAAGGAATAAGATATATAAACTCTGATACAAGTCAATGATTGATATTAATAAATACTATCATGTCTGGAATGTATGTGAAATTATATAAGCAAACTCCACAAAATATTGGTGGAGATAAAAATGATACAATGTCTCTCCTGTTCTATGATTTGCCACAAAAACCTCGTTTTCCCATTACTTGAACTCCACGTAAATCCATACTAAGCAGCAAAATCAGGAAAAACTAAATTTGTTTGATCATATATTTTAAACCAGTGTGGGGGAAAGCACTATTTAAATTTAATCATGAGTCACAAATTTTCACAAAGATTTTACAAATCTAGTTTTGGCAAAAAAAAAAGCACAATATATTATGGCAATATTATACTTTAAAAGCTACATTTAATTAATAAAGGCTCTTGAACTCTCCAAACAAAAATAATAACAAATTCATGGAAACATTAATTACTCCGGTTTGAATGACATACAATGTATACATGTATGAAAATAGCACACTCTGCCCCATAAATATGTACAAATATTATGTGCTAATCAAATTTTCTTTAACATTTCAGGGGATAGAAGTGCTAACTAATCTGGTTTGATCATTGCACACACATACACACACATATATTTATCAAACTGTACTCAATAGTAGGTAAATTTAAAATGAACATAAAGCAAAAGCATATATAATAGTAAAAACTAAAGTGGAGCAAAAAAAGATTATGTGTTTTGGTAAGATTTTTCTTGAAAATGATCATTTCCATCTACTGTTCAGTTCTGCATTGTACAGAATATCTCCTCTATTATGGATTATATTAATTTTACATAAGAAAAGCAACATCTAATTCCTTTTTGATGGCCACAGACATGTAAATAAGCATGGGACAGACACATTGAAAATTTTGCAAAGGTATTATCAGGTACTTTAAAGTAAATAGGAAGATCAATGGGCTGTCTTTATTTTTATAAAAAAATATATCAAAAGGCTTTTCTACTAGAGAAACATTATTTCTGAATTTGGAAAGTAAAATTAAGTTTGTGCATATCTCCATGCATATTGGGTATATATGTTAGGGGAGAAAATAACCAAGAATTTACATATTTGATTCTTTGAGGATCTGTAATAAACACTATTAATGGTGAAAAAGTGTTAGCCTTATTTTACAAAGAAACATGAATTGTCTTCCATACTAAGTAAAATAAATTTAATTGTGGCACATAAATTTCTAGTCTCTACAGAATCATTTTATAGCTCCCTTAATAAAGATAAATACTTTTCATGAGTTCCAAATGTCTAGAAAACAAAAATTGACACCCTCAAAACTTATTGAATAAATGCTTATTATGCTGATTTTATACCTGAGGAAATTTTTATTCCAATTAAATAATCACACATGGCTTTCCCAAACAGAGCAGCTCATCATTGAAGCAAATGACACATTTCACTTCCTTCATTTTTTAGTCCAAAGCTTCTTCATGGCATTTTTAATCTCAGCATTTCTCAGAGTATAGATGAGGGGATTTAACATAGGGGTGATGATGGTATAAAACACAGTCAAGGACTTATCAATGGGCAAGGTAGAGGGAGGTCTCACATACATAAAAATACAAGGGACAAAGAAGAGGACCACCACCGTGATGTGGGAGCCACAGGTGGATAGGGCCTTGCGCCTCCCTTCCTGGCTGAGATTCTTCAGGGAGTGCAGAATGACTCCATAGGAGATCAGCAAAAGCATAAAGATGACCACACAGATGGCTCCATCATTGGCAACCACCGTGAGGCCAATCGCATAGGTGTCCGTGCAGGCCAGTTTTAATAAAGGGTACATGTCACAGATGAAGTGGTCGATCACATTGGGGCCACAGAAGGGGAGATTGTAAACAAAGAGAAGTTGGAGGACCGCATGCACAAATCCCCCAATCCAGGCCAGTAGCAGCAGCAGAACACACACTCGTTGGTTCATGATCATCAGATAGTGCAAGGGTTTACAAATGGCCACATAGCGGTCATAAGCCATGACGACCAATAGCAAAATCTCAGCACCACCAAACAAATGTCCGATAAAAAGCTGGCTCATACAAGCTTGGAAGGAGATCGTTTTCTTCTCATACAGTAAGTCTATAATCATATTTGGAGTAACTGTAGTTGAATAAACAGCATCCATGAAAGATAAATAACCAAGAAAGAAGTACATTGGGGCATCCAAGCTTGGGCTCACCACCACAGTCACAACAATGAGTAAGTTGCCTGCCATTGTCACAATGTAGATGAGCAAGAACACAACAAATAATATTTTCTGACCTTGAGGGCTCTGAGTGAGGCCCAACAGCACAAACTCAGTCACATTGCTTCTCTTTTCCATATGTCCTTCTGATGAGCCTCATGTCAGTGGTCAGAGAAGATTTTTCACAAATATCATTATCAATTAGTGGTGTGTGAGATTCAGAATAATTTATTTGTTCATTTCACGAACAAGCAAAAAAGCATTATGACTTATTATGTTCCAGAGCTGTCAGACATAATAAGAATGCAAGGTATATTAAAGCATAGCTCCTGACTTCAGCATTTTGGCAGACTATAAAAGAAAAAGAAACAAAAAATAAGAAAGCTATGTGGGAAAAGAACAGAATATAGAGAAATGAGTCTGCCACAACAGGCTTTTGATCTTGTAGCCAAATTAAAAATGTCCAAGGAGCTGGATTCAGTGGTCCACTCCTGTCATTTTAGCTACTTAGGAGGCTGAGAACTGAGGATCACCATTCAAAAACAGCCCAAAAGAGGGCTGGGGATATAGCCTAGTGGCAAGAGTGCCTGCCTCGGATACACGAGGCCCTAGGTTCGATTCCCCAGCACCACATATACAGAAAAAAAAAAAGGGCCAGAAGCGGCGCTGTGGCTCACGTGGCAGAGTCCTTGAGCGGGAAGAAGCTAGGGACAGTGCTCAGGCCCTGAGTCCAAGGCCCAGGACTGGCCAAAAACAAAACAAAACAAAACAAAAAAACAGCCCAAAAGTCTATGAGGCCTTTATCTCCAATTAGCCTCCAAAAAGTCACAAGTGGAGCTGTCTCTCAAGTGTTAGAATGCCTGCCTTCAATAATAAAAAAAAAAACTAAGAGATAGTAGTACCCAGGCCCTGAGTTCAAGCCCCAGTATTGGCAACAAAAAATACACACATAACTGAAACTATAAACAAAAATAAATATGGAGTGAAGATCAGCTAAAGCATGGTATAGTCTACATTCAGTTTCAAGTTAATAAAGTAGAAATAGTTTTCTAACTCAATAGTCATAAAATTTTCACTAATACCTGACATTCTAAATGAGAATATTTGACAATATCAGCCTTTAGGAAAGGATACCATAGAGTAAAAAAAAAAAAGTAATTTGAATAACAGATTGCAGAGACTATGTGCAGTTAATGGGCAAAATAAAGACCTGTAATAGAAGTAATAAAGGACAAACTAAAGCAAAGTGGATAATGCCATATATTATCAATTACAGAAAATTGTATCTAAGTGTTCAACGTACAAATTATAGGATGCTTAATTTCACTTGTAAATAAAAAAGTGAAAAATAACAAAAAAAAACAAGTGATATCTGATATCCCTCAGACAGACAAATAAAAAGCAATAACATTTAAAAAGTGACTGGCACTACCTTAAAAAGTGAAAGATATAAATGGCAACCATATTATCTACACTAAAGTAAAAACATAAGTTTTACATTTTGTAAATAATTTGACAATCCACATTGAAAACATTTTAAATACATGCAGTTATCTCAACCTTTTAAAATTTATTCTAAAATTTTAAGAAGAAAACTAAAAGTTACGTGGCATGCAATAGCACTATTTATAATTTCATTAAATAATCAAAAAGTAATAGTATTATAGTACTGGCTAACAAATAAACGGTTGGATAGAACACAGTCTTATTAAATGGAAAACTACCATTTAGATAAATAATTACAACTAGGTATATTTGAGAGAAATTTCCACAAGTTACTGTTGAGTAAGAAAGCAATAGTATAAAGTTATGCATAATATAATATTATAAAATACAAATAAAGATACACATATCCACTCATAAATGTGCAGACACAATTATGGTGCATGGGAAAATATGGAAGGATGTATGCTTTCCTGGAAACTTATTTTCCATTTTGGCCCCACATCTCTTTCAGGTAAGTAGCTTCAGAACTGTTGTTAATACCACCCCTCCATTTTACAAAGTCCAGTGCTCAACTTTAGTCTTCCCTTTACTTGGACTACCAGTCTATGAACTTGAAGTAACAGCAGTCTTTCTCAATTATTACCTTGGGTTCTTGAAAGTTATTCATTCAGCTTGTACAGATGATGTGGCATCCTAATTCTCAATGTACTAACAAGGCTTAGAGAAAATACATTCATTCCACCATAAGATTTAGAACGCCTGCCCAATAAAATATCATTTAATGAGCTACACTTGAAATTAGTTTCTGAAAATACTGAGGTTAAAGCAATTAAATTTATTCTAGATTTTTGTAACATTAAAACATTAGAAATTTGAATTAATATGCATATGGTCTAGCAATCACAACAGATCCATGATAGATATGATTGTCAGAATCACATAGAAGAACTTTTAAAAGAATGTTTCTACTGTTTGTTACATCACACAATGCCTTGTGCAGAATCTTACCAATAAACATACTTTCTGGGTTACGGGTGTAAAGAAATCATTCAGCCAGTCCAAATTCTGTGCTGTTATGCCTTTTCCTGGGTCTTACATGACTAGAGCTGTGCATACTTGATGCCAGCTCTGAACAGACAACAAAATGTCATATACAGCTTTGCTAGACCTTGAAATAGTTCCATCTGATCAGTTCTTACCATGCTTTTAAGCCATTTTTTAGTGAATACCAAAAAATTTTCTCTGAGCTTGGGAACTATGAGTATTGATTATGAGCAAAGATGTTTGCAATCTTTCTTATGAAAAAATTGTCCCTAATCACTAAGAAAAGGGAAGCATTTTGAGGTTAAAAGTGGTGAGATTTTAAGAGAAAAAGATCATAAATTTGTGTTTATATAAAGTTGATATTCTATATCAATAAAAGTGAAACAATAAAATAGCCTTTAAAACTTTATTGATTCTGGCCTGTCTTCACACATCTCAGTTGAAATTCAGATTACCCAACAGATCTCCATCTGTTAACCCTACATAACCCTACATTTACTGAATATAACATTCACTTTACCACTTCAAATCTTTAAAAACTCAGTCACACTAATGCTGATATTGACCTGCTCTGAGGTTAAGGCACAAAATCTGTGAACATCTCATCTGTATTTGAACGTCAGCACATAGGGTAGAATCCTTTAATTATGCATCACTAACTCCTTAATTAAATTCATTGGGACCTTAGTCATAATTTTGAGGGAATTTCCTCCTGAGATTCCACAAGGAGAGTAACTCTGTATGAGCAGATCTAATAGAAAACCTTCAAAGAAACATGGTGAGTGGGAAACGAAGTCAAATCATCACAAAGGGGAAGTCCAGGCAAGGAAAAAAATTAAACATGTGAAAACCCTCTTGGTAAAAATCATGACAACAACAGAGGCAAGTATGGTGTGCATACTGTTCCATCTGCAACTTCTCAGTTGACATCTAAACTCATAAACTTAGTATGAGTAAAACTGATTCCAGAACAACTTGATTCAAATACAGATGAAGCTGCTTTTCCCCTAAGAGAAGTGCCATTGCTTATCACATAGATTCAAACAGGCATTTGGTAGATTTACATTAATACTGAAGTAAGAAAAAAACACATATGAAATTATTAGTATTCATGAAACATTCAAAGAGGTAAATAATACACAGTATTATAACACACATTGTTACTCTGTTCCAAAGTATTTAATTCATAAAGAATACATATCAAGTAATAAAGAACTCAACTAGAAATTGATGTCATTATAGAACTAATTGTTTACAAATTAAGAAGCAATCTAAATGAATTTGAAACATTTGCATCTAACTATAAATCTCTACTGAAATTTATTCTACATGTAAAAGTATCTAGAAAGAAATGTTAAACTGCATTGTACAGTAGTCATTGTTTAGTAGGACAATAGTATCAGTTCTGTTTTATACTTTTCCAGCTCTATTGATGCACAATTGATATATAGGTAATCAATTTGGTTTTTCTTAAATGTCATTTGCAAAATGATCACTACAATTAAAGTAATAAACACAACTATCATGTTGGGTAAATGCTATTTTCTTTCATTTACTTTCGTGGTTAAAAACAGTTTAGCTCTCTAGTAAATTTCAAATACATAATACATTCTTAACTGTGGCTACTGTCCTGTATATTACAATGTTTCAAATTGAAACTTAGTAAGTTTCCAGGTTCTGCCAAGATCACTTTTGTCTCTGCTGCCATGAATTTGACTATTTCATATGCTACATAAGTGATACAATACGTATTTTGTTTCTGCATCTGGCATGAAATTCATTATAATATCCTCCAGGTTCATATAGAATATTATTATAATGTCTTTCCAGATTCATATAGAATATTTTTCTAATACAAAGCTCAGTAACATTCCCTTGTATTTTTTCTTTGTCCATTCATCCAGTGCCAGACACTTTATCATGTTATTGCATTAATTATCCTGAATAATTATGCTATGTTGAACCCAAAACTGCAAATATTTTAAGTCCTTTTTTATTTCATGTAAATAAATACATGGAAACAGAATTGCTAGATTACACAATAAAAACAAGACTGAGAGATGTGGCCCAAGTGGTAGCATCCACTTATCAAACATGCAGCCCTTATTTCAAGTCCTCATAATGACAGATAATAATCTCTACATAAAAAAGCAATGACTGGAGGTATAGCTCAAGTAGTAGAGACCTTGCTTAGCAAGCATGATGCTATGAATTCAAACCTGGCACCAATTGAGAGGGGGGAAAAATAAACTAGAAATTATTTCCATCAACTATTTCCACATTAGAAAAAACCCTCTTCACTTTTTTTTTGTTTTTTGTTTTTTGTTTGTTTGTTTTTTGTGTGTGTGTGTGTGTGTTTTTGCCAGTCCTGTGGCTTGGACTCAGGGCCTGAGCACTGTCCCTGGCTTCTTTTTGCTCAAGGCTAGCACTCTGCCACTTGAGCCACAGCACCACTTCTGGCCGTTTTCTGTATATGTGGTGCTGGGGAATTGAACCCAGGGCCTCATGTATAAGAGGCAGGCACTCTTGCCACTAGGCCATATTCCCAGCCCCGAAAAAACCCTCTTCATTGGTAATATCTCATTTGTAGTGCTCTGTTTTCTTTTATGTTCCTTTGTATTGTAGTTGGAGACTGGATCTCACCAAGCAGTACAGGGCAGCCTTGAACTCCCACCCCTCTCCCCTCTTAGGATGAATTGAAAGACAAAGTTTCAAGGTGACTGCAGTTGGACTTTTAAACTTGTTATAGGAAAAAATATTGGTATCTTTCATTCAGCTTCCCTAATTTCATATAAAATGTATTGTAATCTCAAAGGATAACTTATTATTTCATGATTTTAATGAAAAGAACCAGTTCTAGAGAATACATTGAGTTGAGTAACCTCTTTATAAGAATTCACTGTAAGATGCTTATGAATTAAGCACAAGCTTCTTCACTGTGGGAGATGCATGCTTCCTCCACCCATAGTTAACTTCCTACACCACAGTCTTTTCATAGCATTTTTCATCTCTGAGTTTCTCAAGGTGTATATCAGAGGGTTCAGCACAGGCGTGATAATCATAAACACGACACTGATGGATTTGTCGATGGGAAAGTTGGACACAGGTCGAGCATAGATGAAAATACAAGGAACAAAAAAGAGCACCACCACCATGATGTGGGAGCTGCAGGTGGACAGGGCTTTGCGCCTTCCCTCCTGACTCTGAGTCTTCAGATGATTCAGAATGACACCGTAGGAGATGAGGAGGAGGATGAAGACCACCATACAGATCGCTCCACCATTGGCAACCACCGTGAGGCCTATGACATATGTGTCCGTGCACGCAAGTTCCAACAGTGGGTACATGTCACAGATGAAGTGGTCGATGACATTGGGGCCACAGAAAGGAAGACTGTACACAAAGACAAGTTGAACCACAGTGTGTGCAAAACCTCCAGTACAGGCCACCAACAACAGGATAAAGCAAACCCGCCGATTCATGATGGTCACATAATGCAATGGTTTACAAATGGCCACATAGCGGTCATAGGCCATCATGGGCAGAAGGAAGATCTCAGCACCACCAAATAAGTGCTGTATAAAGAGCTGACCCATGCAACCTTGGAAGGAAATGGTCTTTTGAGCACAAAGTAAGTCTGCAAGCATCTTGGGTGAGATGGCGGTGGAATACACAGCATCCATGAATGACAGGCAAGTGAGGAAGAAGTACATAGGAGAGCCCAAGGACGGGCTGGCAATAATGGTCGCCACAACAAGCAGGTTGCCCACCATTGTCACAATGTAGATGAGTAAAAACAGGACAAATAAGGCTTTTTGCACATCAGGATTCCGAGTGAGGCCCAAGAGGACAAATTCTGTGATATTGTTTCTCTCTATCATCCTTTACTCTTCTATAGAGCTTGTGTCACAGATGAGAGGTCAGAACAGTTTCTGACATTGTGAACAGTATTTTGAATCCAGTATGCACACAGAATATTTTTATCACTTTCCTCTACAATGGTGAACACATAGTAAATTTTTATTATCTGTTAGAATAGTCTTCCAAGGGGGATAGGAGACCATCCCCTGACATTTCTATTACTCTTAAACTGACCTGTTTTAAAGCATAAAGTTTAAAGTAAAACAAACAAATACCCAACAGGTCTGTTTCATACATTTAATAAGTCATTGTTAGGAATTTATCACAACTTTGTACAGATCTCAGCAATCTCAGGAAGAGGCTCCTTGTTGACAACTTACTTTCTAGTGGTGGGAGTTCCATCTAAATATATGAAGAAACACAAGGTTATCTCTTCAAGTTTTTCATCATCATATATAATAACGTTCAATGTGATCTGTGTAGCACCATGAACAATTACCTCACAAAAAACATTTAACTGAATAAAGTTGCCTTCCAGTACCCATCAGAGAGCAATATTTCACATATCAACAAAATTTTCACCTGGTATCCATGGTCATTTTCCACATGAGCTCACATCTTGCGTCTTGTCCTGGTCTGGAAATGAACACTAATTTCACTCAGGGCAGCTCAGCATCTTAGTGAGCTGTGTGATCACAGAACTCAGGATAATGTGAGGCTCAGGAGAGGATCAAGAAAGAGCTCTGATTATCCCCAGTTCCTGTATCTCCTTGCAGGTTTCCCTCATGTGTCTATCAGAGAAAATGTCCTAAGTGCATGCCTTGGATATAAAAGCATTTAAATTTCAACTTTTACTGTATAGACAGCTGATTATTCTCACTCATTGGAAAACTTGTCTCACGGAAAACACTTTTATATTTTTTTGTAACTAAAACTGGTGATTAGCAGAAACTAACCTAGGCACGTGCATTATTTGGTAGCACCAATAAACATACAAAAGTTGAATATTAAAATCAGTTACATAGGTTTCCTTCCTAGTTGTGCTAAAACAAAAAAAAAAACTTTAGTTTCCCAACATTTAAGTAGATACCTGTTAAACTCATTAATACAGGCTGATACTCAATTAATTGTAAAAATTGATGATGTCTGTTTCACATAAGTAAAGCTGGCCAATCTTTTAGTCATTCAAATTACATCTTCCTAAGTCAGATCTCTTCCTGCCTAAACTAAAAGCATAACCTAATGTCGCCATAATCCTATTCCAAAAAATAAAAATGTATATAAACAAGCCCATCTGTGAGAAATTATACATTCAAAAAGGAAGCATGACACTCCTGGGATCTCAGGACAAGCCACCAACTGAGCTACCCAAGCCTGGGTGAAAAATGAGTTTTTCAAAAATCAACTGAGTCATTCTAACAATAAAATAACGCTTCCCTTTATATGTGCAGTCTATGAGTTTTACATCATTGCTGTTACTGAGAGCTACAATAAGGTCATTATAGATTTCTTTGTTACAATATTTGGAACAAAATCAAAAGAATTCATCTCTCTGGGGTAAATTTCTTTGAACAATCCCTAGTGAGAAAACACTTGGCTCTGACCAAGAAAGTGGAGCAAGCAGACAGACTCATACAAAAATCCTATAAGGCAATAACAAAAATTCTTCATTACATTTACTAATAAGGTATGACTTTTGCATTACGCAATAGAAGGAATGAAATATTTGATCCGGCCTGAAAATATTTAATCCGGCCCCAGTCCCCTTACCTAATCACATCCTACCTACCACTGTGAGAGAGACCCTGGCGTGAAGCTCGGTGGCACAATGCGTTTCCTTCTAATGAAACATGCAAAGATAGTATAGAAGAATGCTGAGGTACAGCCAAACACATACATTGTTTTGGAACACAATGAAGGTGTGGTTTTTTAAAAGTTGGGAAAAATAATTATCCACCTATAAAAAGGTCCAAGTAGGATGACAGTCATGGCTCAAGTTGGCGAACCACAGCCATGAGCAAGCAAGCCAATAGAAGTTTGAAGCCCTCTTTTCTTTTTTTTTTTCAACTTTTTATTATCAAACTGATGTACAGAGAGGTTACAGTTTCATACGTTAGGGACTGGATACATTTCTTGTACTGTTTGTTACCTTGTCCCTCATACCCCCCTTCCTCCTCCCCCTTTCCCTTTCCCCTGCTGAGGTGTTCAGTTCACTTACACCAAACAGTTTTGCAAGTATTGATTTTGTAGTTGTTTGTCTTTTTTTTACCCTGTGTCTCTCAATTTTGGTATTCCCTTTCAATTTCATAGTTGCAATGCCAGTATACACGGTTTCCAATATACTCAGATAAGATTACAGAGATACTGTAGGTACAACCTCAGGAAGATGATAGAAGAACATCATCAATAATAAAAGCTACAGACACACATGGGACGTTGAAAGTAGTTACAACTGTGATATAACAATTGTATCCATAACATGGAGTTCATTTCACTTAACATCATCTTATGAGTTCATAAGGGTATAGCTATTGAGCTCTTGTGATCCTCTGCTGTGACTTGCCTAAACCTGTGCTAATTATTCCCTATAAGGGAGACCATAGAGTCCATGTTTCTTTGGGTCTGGCTCACTTCACTTAGTATAACTTTTTCCAAGTCCTTCCATTTCCTTACAAATGGGACAATGTCATTCTTTCTGATAGAGGCATAAAATTCCATTGTGTATATGTACCCCATTTTCGTGATCCATTCGTCTCCTGAGGGGCATCTGGGTTGGTTCCAGATTCTACCTATGACAAATTGTGCTGCGATGAACACTGTTGTACGGGTGGCTTTACTGTGATTTTGTTTGTGGTCTTTTGGATAGATACCCAAAATGGGGCTGCTGGGTCATAGGGGAGTTCTATATTTAGCCTTCTCAGGAATCTCCATACTGCTTGCCAGAGTGGCTGAACCAGTTTACATTCCCACCAACAATGAAGTAGGGTTCCCTTTTGGCCACATCCCCTCCAACAATTGTTATTGTTAGTTTTCTTGTTATATAACATTCATACTGGGGTGAGATGGAATCTCAATGTTGTTTTGATTTGCATTTCCTTTATGGCCAGTGATGTAGAGCATTTTTTCATATGTCTCTTGGCCATTCTCAATTCCTCATCAGACATGTCTCTTTATAAGTCTTTAGCCCACTTGATGAGGGGGCTATTGGTTCTTTGTGGTTTTGTTCTGGAAGAAGGTAGTTTTTTTTAGTTCTGCATATATTTTAGAGATGAGGCCTTTGTCTGTTGAATGTCCGGTAAAGATCTTCTCCCAGTCTGTGGGCTTTCTGTTTATCTTGCGACCTATGTCATTTGCCATGCAGAAGCTCTGCAGTTTGATGCAGTCCCATTTGTCCAACCTTTCTTTGATTTGTAGCCTTTCTCTATCTTTGTTAAGGAAGTTCCGGTTTGTGCCAAGGAGCCCAAGTGTTTCTCCTACTCCTTCCTTTAGTGTTTTCAGGGTGTCTGTTTTGATTTCAAGGTCTTTAATCCATTTGGAAATGATTTTGGTGCAGGGTGATATATAAGGATCTAGTTTTAGTTTGTTGCATGTGTTGAGCCAGTTTTGCCAGCACCACTTGTTAAAGAGGCTATATTTCTTCCATATTATTGTTTTAAATCCTTTATCAAAGATTAAGTAGGTGTAGTTCTGTGGGTTCATTTCTGGGTCTTCAATTCTGTTCCATTGGTCTTCAGGCCTGTTCCGGTGCCAATATCAAGCTGTTTTTATTACTATAGCTTTATAATACAGCTTGAAGTTGGGTATAATTCCTCCAGCACTGTTCTTTCTGCTTAGGATTTTTTTGCTATTCTAGGTCTTTTATTGTTCCATATGAATTTCTGGATTGCTTCCTCTATTTCATTAAAAAATGGTGTTGGGATATTAATGGGTATTGCATTGAATTTGTAGATAGCCTTTGGCAATACTGCCATTTTGATTATATTAATCCTCCCAATACAGGAGCATGGGAGGTTTTTCCATTTCCTTAGTTCTTACTTAATTTCGTTTTCCAATCTTTTAAAGTTCTCATCAAAGAGGTCTTTCACTTCTTTGGTTAAGGTTATTCCCAGGTATTTTATGTTTTGGGGGGCTATTGCAAAAGGAGTTGCTTTCCTGATTTCAGCCTCGATCTTCGAGTCGTTAGCATAGAGAAGAGCTATTGATTTTTGAAGGTTTATTTTATATCCTGCAACTTTGCCAAAGTTTTGGATCAGCTCTAGTAGTAACTTGGGGGTAGAGTCTATGGGATTCTTTAGGTATAGGATCATGTCATCTGCGAAGAGAGAAAGTTTAACTTCATCTTTTCCTATTTGGATCCCCTTTATATTTTCTTCTAGCCTAATTGCTCTGGCTAGGAATTCTAGTACTATGTTGAAGAGCAGGGGAGAGAGTGGACATCCCTGCCTTGTTCCTGATTTTAAAGGGAATGGCTTTAGTTTTTCACCATTTAGAGTTATGCTTGCTGTTGGTTTGTCATAAACTGCCTTGATTATATTCAGGAATGTTCCCTGGAATCCCAGTTTTTCCAGGGCTTTTAGCATAAATGGGTGTTGGATTTTTATCGAGCGCTTTTTCCGCATCCAGAGATAAAACCATGTGGTTCTTTACCTTGCTCCGGTTGATGTGGTGGATTACATTAATTGACTTGCGTATATTAAACCAACTTTGCATCCCTGGGATGAATCCAGTTTGATCGTGGTGTATGATTTTTTAATGACCTGTTGAAGTCGATTGGCCAGAATTTTGTTGAGAATTTTTGCGTCTATGTTCATCAGGGAAATCGGTCTGTAGTCCTCTTTCCATGATGAGTCCCTGCCTGGTATTGGGATGAGGGTTATACTGGCTTCATAGAATGAGTCTGGTAGTGAACGTTCTCTTTCAATTTCATTGAAAAGTGTGAGAATTATTGGTGTAAGTTCTGTTTTGAAGGCCTTGTAGAATTCTGCAGTGAATCCGTCTGGACCTGGGCTTTTCTTGGATGGGAGATCATTTATTGCCGTTTCTATTTCAATACTGGATATGGGTCTGTTTAGAAGGTTTAAATCTTCATTGTTAAGTTTAGGGATATGAATTTTTTCTAGGAAATCATCCATTTCTTCCAAGTTCTTGAATTTGTTGGCATAAAGGTTTGCAAAATAGTCCCTTATTATTTTCTGAATTTTGGTTATTTCTGTGCTGATGTTACCTGTTTCATCTCTTATCTTGATTATTTGAGTGTGCTGCCTTTGTTTTTTGGTCAGGTTTGCCAGGGGTCTGTCTATCTTGTTGATTTTTTCAAAGAACCAACTCTTTGTTTTGTTGATTCTTTCGATGGTTGTTTTTTTAGTCTCAAATTGATTTAATTCTGATTTGACTTTAATTATTTGCTTCCATCTATTGACTTGCGGTTTGGCTTGTTCTAATCTCTCAAGGAAATTAAGGTGCTTCCTTAAATTATTGAGTTGTTGTTTCTCCAGTTTGTTGATGTATGTACTCAGAGATATAAATTTTCCTCTGAGTACTGCCTTTGCTGTGTCCCAAAGGAGCTGGTACTTTGTGTCCTCATCTTGGTTGAATTCCATAAACATTGGAATTTTCATTTTAATTTCTTCAGTGACCCACTGATGGTTTAGCAGTGTGTTGTTTAGTCTCCATGAATTGTAGGATTTTCTGTGGTGGCTGTTTGAGTTGAGCTCTAATTTTATTCCATTGTGGTCTGAGAGAATGCAGGGATTGGTTTTGATACTTCTGAATTTGTACAGATTTTCTTTGTGCCCTAAGATGTGTTCTATTTTGGAGAATGTTCCATGTGCTGCAGAGAAGAATGTGTATTCTGTTGTTGCTGGGTGGAATATTCTGTAGATGTTGGTTAAGTCTAGTTGGTCTATGCAATTATTAAGATCTGTGGTTTCTTTGTTCAGTTTTTGGCGTGTTGATCTGTCCAGAAGTGATAGTGGAGTGTTAATGTCCCCAACTATCAATGTGTTTGGGTCTATGAGTGTTTTTAGAGTCAGTAGAATTTGTTTGATGAGGTTGGGTGCTCCTGCATTTGGTGTGTAGATATTTAGGATGGTTATATCTTCCTGTAGGAGAGATCCCTTTAGTACTGTGTAGTAGCCTTCTTTGTCTCTTTTTACCTTTTTTAATTTGAAGTCACTTTTTCTGATGCTAGTATTGCAACTCCGGCCTGTTTATGGGGGCTATTTGCTTAATAGATTTGATTCCAGCCGTTCACTTTTAGATGTTTACTTTTGCTGCATTGATGTGTCTCTTGGAGGCAGCAGAAAGATGGATATTGATTTTTGATCGAACTTATGAGCCTATGTCGTTTGATTGGAGAATTAAGTCCATTAATGCTGAGTTAGGATTGAGAGATGACTGTTTGCTCCTTTCATTATCACTATCTTGTTTAAAGATGTGTCTTCCCTTTTCTTGATCTGATGTTTGCTATTTAGGGTTCATTTCTCTGTCTGTATTTGGATCTTGATTATTTTCCCTCTATAGTACATCTTTGAGGATTTTCTGTAAAGTTGGTTTGGTGGATATATATTGTTTCAGTTTTTTCCTTACTGTGGAAGACTTTTATTTGACCTTCAGCTATGAATGAGAGTTTGGCTGGGTACAGAATTCTTGGTTGATTGTTATTTTTATTTAGTGTTTGGTATACTTCATTCCAGGCTCTCCTTGCTTTCATGGTCTCTGCTGAGAAGTCTGGGGTAATTCTGATTGCTTTTCCTTTATATGTGATTGTTTTCTTCTCCCTAACAGCTTCAAAGATTCTTTCCTTGTACTCTACTGATCCTGTTTTGATCACAATGTGTCTGTGGGATGTCCTATTCTGGTCTGGTTGGTTTGGGGTTCTAAATGCTTCTTGTATCTGTATAGGCCTTTCCTTCTGGATAATTGGGAAGTTCTCAGCTAATATTCTGTTAAATAGATTGCCTATCCCATTAACCTCTTTCTCCAAGTTTTCCTCAATACCTATTATACTTAAATTGGGCTTCCTGATCGTGTCTTGAATCTCGTGTAGCGATCTGTTTTGTTGATTGGACTGGATTTGTATTGTTTTTTTATCTTTCTCCATAGAATCTAAGAAATCTTCACCTCCTGAGATTCGATCCTCTGCTTCTGTTAGTTGGGACTGTAGGCTAGCTACTTGATTTCGAATCTATTTTCCTTATGACTGGTCTTTCCTGATGATTTCCATGTCATTTCTTAGGTCTTGTATAGACTTCTTTACTTCATTAACTTCATTACTTTGGTTTTGAGTGTTGTCTCTCAAATCTTTAAGCTGGGTAGCTATCTTTTCATTTTACTCTTGAAGTTCATTTATCTTTCTATTTGTGGATGCCATGAAATTCTCCATTAATTTTTGCTTTGCCTCCTCATGCTCTAGAATAATTGACTGAAGAGATTGAAACTTTTCATTTATCATGTTTGTCAGTAGACTTTGTAGAGCATTTTGGGGGTGCTCTTCTATGTCTTTGATTGACTGCTCTGCTTCCTGCTTGTTTTGAGTGGAGGATAAGCCTTCATTGTTTGCCATCTTTCTTGTGTTCTTTCTGCCCATTTGGATTGGGAATGCCAGTCTACCAGCACCTGTGAGCACCGTTTAAGACCCAAAGCAGCCCTTACCAAGCACAGTTGTGTAAATCTTACAAGTTCACAATTATATACAGATACCTTGTATACCTGTCTATAAATTAGATTTGGTGTTCCTAAAGAATACAATTTCAATATAACAACCGATCCTGGGCCCTGTATTCAGTAGTTACTTAATTACTGTTACAACCCTATAAGCAATTCTTGTTTTTATATTAAGTTTTTTAGGACTGGCTTTCTCTATGAACCCCTTTGATTCACTTGGATTAAGCTGGAATACCCTCTATCCAATAACCAGGAGTCAATGGAACCTGGAGGTCCAGGCAGTAAGTCAGGAGGGTAAGTTGGAGGTAGTAAAGAGAATAGAGTAAAATGTATTTGGGTGGTGATTTTGGTTTAGTTTCAGTGACGTGGAAATGTGGAGAAGAGTAGAATCAGTAGAAATAACATGGTTAAAATGATAGACAATGGAGAGTTAGCAGAAAAGAGTGGAGGTATTATTTATAGGAAAGTAATTTGTAAAGAAAGAGAAAACAAAGAGAAATAAAGTAAAAATACTGGAAGACAGATGCACAAAACAGAGAAATATTATTTAAAAAATAGAAATAAATAAAAAGGAAAAAAAAAAAACAGAAAAGAAACAACCCAAACAAACAAAAAAAACTTGATAAAACAAACTGGTAAAAATGGAAAACAAACAAACAAACATAAAAACCAACAACGTTTCAGAAGTGAAAAACTTTTTTAAAAAAAATTTTTAAGTTTAAAAAATGTTTGAAAAAAATAAGAAAATGGTGTCCTCCTTGTTTGGGTGGTCTTTCCCCAGTCTCTGGTTTCCTTGCAATGGTCTGCCATCTATTTTCCTGATTGGCTGATTTGACTTGCTTTCAGTTTGCAGGGGCTAGATCTGTTCTGACCCTTCTCCCCTGTTGGTGCAATCCTGGGTCTCTGTGGTTCACACAGCTTGCAGGTAGGCCCTGGGCGTCTTCTGTAGATGGGGACGTGAGCAGTCTCGGGAACTGTGGCTCCTCTGTCTGCTGTGCTGCCGCTGCCTTTGACGCCTGGCTTTGAATAGGCTGTGGACTCAGCAGGGCGGGGCGCCTCTGGCCTGTTTTACCAGGCTGAGAGTTGCTTGCCTGGGGGAGGCTCCTCCCTCCTGGGCTGGGCGGCCTCCTTGGTGGAGGTGGCTATGGAATGCAGCTCCATTTCGGGCTGGGAATTGGGTAAAGCCCTCTTTTCAAGGCACCATTTTTTTTCAAGCCACATATATGGCATACAAATGAATCAATACGTAGCCTGGCATGAAGGGCTCACCTTGGTCCTCCTAGCTACTCAGGAGCCTGTGATCAAAGGATCATGGTTTGAAACTAGCTTGGGCAGAAAATCAGCAAGACTCCATCTCCAAATGACTATCAAAAGTCAAGCTGGAGGTATCACTCCAGAGGTAGAGTGAAAGGTAGAGCAAGCACACTGAGTGAGAATGAAAGGGAACTTATTCAAGACCCAGAACTTGCACAAACAACAAAAAAGTCTAAATAGCAAATTGAGTAAAATTATGCCGTAACTAAGCTCCAAATAAATGTTTAGAGATTAATCAGAAATTACAAAGCCACCGAAATTTCAAACAATAAAATACAAAAATATAAACAATATAAGTATTTAAGAATTGTAATGGAATTTTGGTTGCTAATGTGTTTAGTCCTAGTCCTAGTATCTCAGGAAGATGATCTCTGGAAGATCAGGGTTCAAAGTCAGCTAGGGCAAAAAAAAAAAAAAAAGTACATGAGACTATATAACCTATTAAGTAGCAAAATGCAGAATAGAGATATGGCTCAAGTGTTTGAGTACCAGTCATGTGTAAGTAAGCTAAACAAAGGTAAGAGGGCCTGAGTTCAATCACTGGTATTTTGGTAACTGTGAACTGAGTATATTATTCTGTACAAGGTATTATTTAGGTCTTACTTATTTATCCTTTTAATAATAATGATTATTTATTTCTTGTCAAAGTGATGTACGGGGGGCTAAAGTTTTATACGTTAGGCCATGGGTACATTTCTTGTACTATGTATTACCTCCTCCCTCATTACCCCCTCACCCGTCCCTCTTTCCCTCTCCCCCCATGAGTTGTTCAGGTGGTTTACACCAAATGGTTTTGCAAGTACTGATTTTGGAGTCATTTGTCTTTTTATTCTTTGCCTCTCGATTTTGATATACCCTTTCACTACCCTAGTTCTAATACCAGTATATACAGTATCCGGGGTACTCAGATGAGATACAGTGATAGAGCAGGGACAAAAACAGGAAGGGGACACAAGAGGATCAACAAGAAAAGAAGCTACAGTTTCACATGGCATGTTGAAAGTAATTACAACAGCGATATAACACTCATTTCCATAACATGGAGTTCATTTCAATCAGCATCATCTTAGGAGTTCATAGGGTCATAGCTATTAGGCTCTTGTGATCCTCTGCTGTGACTAGCCTAAACCTGTGCTAATCATTCCCTGTGAGGGAAACCATAGAGTTCATGTTTCTTTGGGTCTGGTTCACTTCACTTATGATAATTTTTTCCAAGTTCTTCCATTTCCTTGCCAATGGGGCAATGTCATTCTTTCTGATACAGGCATAAAATTCCACTGTGTATATATACCACATTTTCCAGATCCATTCATCTACTGAGAGGCATCTGGGTTGGTTCCATATTTTAGCTATGACAAATTGTGTAGCGATGAACATCGTTGTGCTGATGGCTTTGGTGTGTTCTTGTTTGTGGTCTTTTGGGTAGATGCCCAAAAGTGGGGCTGCTGGGTCATAGGGGAGATATGTTTAACTTTCTGAGGAATCTCCATACCCCTTTCCAGTGTGTCTGAACCAGTTTACATTCCCACTAACAATGAAGTAGGCCACATCCCCTTTTGGCCACATCCCCTCCAACATTTGTTACTGTTATTTTTATTGATAAAGGACATTCTTACTGGGGTGAGGTGAAATGGCAATGTTGTTTTGATTTGTATTTCTTTTATGGCCAGTGACACAGAGCACTTTTTCATATGTCTCTTGGCCATTCTCATTTTCTCATCAGAGAAGTCTCTTTTTAAGTCTTTAGCCCACTTTTTGTGGGGGCTGTTGGTTCTTTGTGGTTTTGTTTGGGAAGAATGTAATTTTTTTAAGTTCTGCACATATTTTACACATTTTGTCCATTGTATGGCCGGTAAAGATCTTTTGCCAATCTGTGGGCTTTCTGTATATCTTGCGAGCTATGTCCTTTGCCCTGAAGAAGCTATTCAGTTTGTTGCACAGTCCCATTTGTCCAACCTTTCTTTGATTTGTTGCATTTCTGGCCCTTTGTTAAGGAAGTTTCATCCTGTGTCAAGGAGCTCAAGTGTTTCTCCTACTCCTTCTTTTAGTGTTTTCAGGGTATTTGTTTTAATTCCAAGGTTTTTGATCCATTTGGAATTGATTTTGGTGCAGGGTGATATGTAAGGATCTAGTTTTAGTTTGTTGCATGAGTTGAACCAGTTTTGCCAGTACCATTTGTTAAAGAGGTTATCTCTCTTCCATTCTATTTTTTTTAGCTCCTTTGTCAAAGATTAAGTAGACATAGTTTAGTAGGCGGTTTCATTTCTGAGTCTTCAGTTCTGATCCACTGGTCTTCAGGCCTGTTCCTGTGCCAATAAAAGCTGTTTTTATTACTATAGCTTTTTAATACAGCTTGATGTTGAGTATAGTAATTCCCCCAGCATGTTCTTTCTACTTAGGTTTTTTTTTTTTTTTTTTTTGCTATTTACGGTCTTTTATTTTTCCATATGAATTTCTGGATTGCTTCCTCTATTTCATTAAAAGATGGTGTTGGGTTATTAATGGGTATTACATTGAATTTGTACATAGCCTTTGACAATATTGCCGTTTTGACAACATTAATCCTCCCAATCAAGGAGAATGGGAGGTTTTTCCATTTCCTTAGTTCTGCCTTAATTTCATTTTTCATGTTTTTAAAGTTCTCATCATAAAGCTCTTTCACTTCTTTGGTTAAGGTTATTCCTAGGTATTTTATGGTTTTTGAGGCTGTTGCAAGAGGAGTTTCTTTCCTGATTTTGACCTCGGTCTTCAGGTCATTGGCATATGGAAAAGCCATTGATTTTTGAGGGTTTATTTTATATCCTGCAACTTTGCCAAAGTTTTGGATCAGCTCTAGTAGCTTGGGGGTAGAGTCTATGGGATTCTTTAGGTATAGGATCATGTCATCTGCAAAGAGAGAAAGTTTAACTTCATCTTCTCCTATTTTGATCCCCTTTATGTTTTCTTCTTGCCTAATTGCTCTGGCTAGGAATTCTAGTATTATGTCGAAGAGGAGGGGAGAGAGCAGACATCCCTGTCTTGCTCTTGATTTTAAAGGGAATGGCTTTAGCTTTTCTCCATTAAGAATTATGCTTGCTGTTAGTTTGACATAGAATACCTTTATTATATTCAGGAGTGATCCCTGGAATCCCAGTTTTTCCAGGGCTTTTAGCATAAATGGGTGCTGGATTTTATCAAATGCCTTTTCCACATCTAAGAATATAACCATGTGATTCTTTACCTTTCTCGGGTTCATGTGTTGGATTACATTAATTGACTTGCATATATTAAACCAAATTTGCATCCTTGGGATGAATCAAGTTTGATCATGGTGTATGATGTTTTGGAATGATCTGTTGAAGTCGATTGGCCAGAATTATGTTGAGAATTTTTATATCGATGTTCATCAGGGAAATCAGTCTATAGTTCCCTTTCCATGATTTGTCCCTGACTGGTTTTGGGATAAGGGTTATACTGGCATCATAGGATGTGTTTGGTAGCAAACTTTCTCTTTCAATTTCATTGAAGAGTTTGAGAAATATTGGTGTGAGTTCTGTTTTGAAGGCCTTGTAGAATTCTGCTGTGAATCTGTCTGGACCTGGACTTTTCTTGAATGGGAGATCTCTTATTGTAGTTTCATTTTCAATGCTGGAAATGGGTCTGTTTAGAAGACTTAAATCTTCATGGTTGAGTTTGGGGATAAGAATTTTTGCTAGGAAATCACCCATTTCTTCCAGATTCTCAAATTTGTTGCTATAATGTTTTGTGAAACAGTCCCTTTTTGTGTTCTGAATTTTGGTTGTTTCTGTGGTGATGTTACCTATTTCATTTCTGATCTTGTTTATTTGGGTGTGCTGACTTTGGTTTTTGGTCAGATTTGCTAGAGGTTTGTCTGTCTTGTTAATTGTTTCAAAAAAGCCGCTCTTTGTTTTATTGATTCTTTTGGTGTTTGTTTTTTTTTTACTCTAAGTCATTTAATTCTGATTTGATATTAATTATTTGCTTCCATCTATTGACTTGGGCATTGCCTTGCTGTTCTCTTTCCAGGAGCTTAAGGTGCTTCCTTCAGTTGTTGAATTGTTGTTTCTCCAGTTTGTTGATGCAGGCACTCAGAGATATAAATTTTCCTCTGAGTACTGCCTTTGCTGTGTCCCAAAGGAGCTGGTGCTTTGTGTACTCATCTTGGTTTCATTCCATAAACATTTGAATTCAAGTTCTAACTTCTTCAATGACCCACAGATGATTCAACAATGTGTTGTTTAGTCTCAATGAATTGTAGGATTTTCTGTGGTGGCTGTTTGGGTTGTGCTCTAATTTTATTGAATTGTGGTCTGAGAGAATGCAGGGAATAATTTTGATACTTCTGAATTTGTACAGATTTGCTTTGTGTCCTAAGATGTGATCTATTTTGGAGAATGTTCCATGTGCTGCTGAAAAGAATGTGTATTCTTGTGTTGCTGGATGGAATATTCTGTAGATATCGGTTAAGTCTAGTTGGTCTATGCAGTTATTTAATTCTAAGGTTTCTTTGCTCAGTTTTTGGGGTGTTGATCACTCCAGAGGTGACAGTAGAGTGTTAAAGTCTCCACCTATCAATGTGCTTGGGTCTATGAGTGGTTTTTGAGTCAGTAGTGTTTGTTTGATGAAGTTGGGTGCTCCTATATTTGGGATGTAGATATTTAGGATGGTTATATCCTCCTGTAGGAGAGATCCTTTTATTAGTATGTAGTAACCTTCTTTGTCTCTTCTTACTGTTTTTAATTTGAAGTCAACTTTATGTGATACTAGGATTGCAACTCCAGCCTGCTTATGAGGGCTGTTTGCTTTGTAGATTTTATTCCAGCCTTTCACTTTTAGAAAATGTTTGCTTCTGCTGGATAAATGTGTCTCTTGAAGGCAGCAGAAAGTTGGCTCTTGATTTTTGATCCAACTTATGAGCCTATGTCATTTAATTGGAGAATTAAATCCATTAATGTTGAGAGTTAGGATTGAGAGATGATCATTTGTTCTTTCATTATAGATATCTTGTTAAAAGATGTGTTTTCCCAATTCTTGATCTGATACTCTGGTTTTCTATTTAGGATTCATTTCTTTATTTGTATTGTGATCTTTATTATTTTCCATGTGTAGTACATCCTTGAGGATTTTCTGTAAAGCTGGTTTGGTGGAGTTTTATTGTTTCAGTTTTTCCTTACTGTTGTAGACTTTTTTTTTACCTTCAGCTATGAATGAGAGTTTATCTGGGTACAGTATTCTTGGTTGATAGTTGTTTTTCTTTAGGGTGTAGCATACCTCATTCCAGGCTCTCCTTGCTTTCATGGTCTCTGCTGAGAAGTCTGGAGTAGTTTTAATTGGTTTTCCTTTATATGTGATTGTTTTCTTCTCCCTAGCGGCCTTAAGGTTTCTTTCCTTGGACTCTATTGATCCTGTTTGATCACAACGTGTTGTGGGATGTCCTGTTCTGGTCTGGTCGGTGTGGGGTCCTGAATACTTCTTGTAACTGGATAGGCCTATCCTTCTGGATATTTGGGAAGTTCTCAGCTAATATTCTGTTAAATAAGTTGCCTATTCCATTGACTTCTTTCTCTAGGTTTTCCTTGATATCTATTAGCCTTAAATTGGGCTTCCTCATTGTATCTTGGAGCTCCTGGAGGGGTCTGTTTTGCTGATTGGATTGGTTTTGTATTGTTTTTTGTTCTTTCTCCATAGATTTTAGGGAATCTTCAGTTCCTGAGATTCGATCCTCTGCTTCATCTAGTCTTCTCTGTAGGCTAACTACTTGATTTCGAATCTCCCTTCCTTCTGACTGGTCTTTCTTGATGGCTTCCATGTCTTTGCTATAATTTTCTCTTAGGTCCTGTATGGACTTCTTTACTTCATTAATTTGGTTTTGAGTGCTGTCTCTCAAATCTTTTAGCTGGGTAGCTATCTTTACATTGGACTTTTCATTGGCCTCTTGAAGTTCATTTCTCTTCCTATTTGTGGAGGCCATGAAAGCCTCTGTTAATTTTTGGTTCACCTCCTCACACTTTAAAATAGTTGTCTGAAGATATTCAGACTTTTCATTTAACATTTATATCAGTAGACTTTGTAGAGAATTTTGAGGGTTCTCTTCTAGGTCTTTGACTGCTTTGCATCCTGCTTGTTTTGAGTGGGAAATGAGATTCCCTGGCTTGCCATCTTTCTTGGGAATTGGGATGGGAGAGATAGGGGAGAATAATGTTCAAGTTTCATTGCATTTATATAATGCTTTGTTGAATAATAACTCCTCTGTACAACTACTTAAAGATAAAATTAAAATTTTTAAGGTTAAAAAAAGAAATAACCTATTGATAAAATTAAGATAGTTTAAGCCTGGCACTGGAGGCTCAACCTATAATCCTAGGTACTCAGGAGGCTCAGATCTTAGGATCAGGGTTCAAAGTCAGTCCAGGCACAAACTCCATCAGACTCTTATCTCCAATATACTACTCAAAAAAGCCAGAAGAGTCCCTGTGATTCAAATGGTAGAGCACTTGCCTCTAGGACAGCAAAGAAAATGATTATTATCATAGTAACAAAACAAATATCCCTATTGAAATCTGCTTAAAACCGAAAAGGTAAATATTCTCAACATGAAAGCATCTTAAACATGGTAGTGGGTATGTGAATTCATTCAATTAAGTCTTTAATATTTGAAATCAGAATGTAAGCATGATAATGTGTACTGATTTCTGGATTAATGCATAATATGTATAAGAAAAATATTTTAAAATGAAGGTAAATTAGAAATTATTACTATTTAAAATAAATAATGATACTGTAAAAAGGACTAACAGCCTAGCACCAGTGGCTCACTCCAGTGTATCTAGCTACTCGGGAGAGTGAGGTCTAGTGTGGAGGTTCAAAGCAAGTCCAGCCAAAAAAAAGTCCCTTAGACTCTTATCTTTAATTAATTACCAAAAATGATGGAAGCACAATGTGATAGAGGACTAGCCTTGAGCCAAAAAACGCTCAGGAATGGCACCTCTGACCTGAGTTCAAGTCCTAGGGCTGTCTCGCCATAAAAAATAAAATAAAATAATAAAAAATAAAAAAAGATATACGGAAGTCTTTGTGTCTTTGTGAACCATATAAAGGTATTCAATATAATGGATATATAATAGAATTGGTATCATGTTTAATATGGTTTTCTAACTTTTGTTGATTTGGCCCCAAAGTTTTCCCATGAACTTTTTCATCTCTGAATTTCTCAAGATATATATCAGAGGATTCAGCATGGGAGTGACAACAGTGTAGGAAACAGTCAAGGGTTTATCGATGGGAAAGTTGGAAACAGGTCTGACACACATGAAGATACAGGGGACAAAAAACAAGACAATCACCATGATGTGGGAGCTGCAGGTGGACAGGGCTTTGCGCCTCCCCTCCTGACTGAGAGTTTTGAGATTATTCAGAATGACACCATAGGAGATGAGGAGGAGGATGAAGCCCACCATACAGATGGCTCCAGCATTCGCAACCAGAGTGAGGCCTGTAAAGTAGGTGTCGGTGCACACAAGTTCCAGTAATGGGAACATGTAACAGATGAAGTGATACATGACATTGGGGCCACAGAAAGGAAAACTGTACGCAAAGATAAACTGAAACATGGAGTGTCCAAAACCGCCAACCCAGGCCACAACCAACAGGATAATACAAACCTTTCTATTCATGATGGTCAAATAGTGCAGTGTCTTACAGATAGCCACATAGCGGTCAAAGGCCATCACCACCAGAAGGAAGACCTCAGCACCCCCAAATAAATGCACAAGAAAGAGATGGACCATGCAAGCTTGGAAGGAAATCATCTTTATGTCAGAGAGTAAGTCCATGATCAATTTGGGGAAGAATATAGTAGAATACACAGCATCCATGAATGACAGGTAAGCGAGGAAGAAGTACATCGGAAAGCCCGAGGAGGAGCTGGCAATAACAGTCACCACAATGAGCAAGTTGCCCACCACTGTCACAATGTAGATGAGTAAAAACAGGGCAAATAAGGCCTTTTGCACATCAGGATCCCGAGTGAAGCCAAGGAGAACAAATTCTGTGACAATCTTCCTCCCCGTCATCATTTACTCTTCTAGAAAACTGGCTTAGAGATTATGACTCAGGACAAGAGGACTTGCCAGGAAATTGTGGACATAACTTGGTGCTGTCCATCAGGAGGACAGCATCAGTGTGTCTACTACATGATGAACACTTAGCAAATGTTTAGTTAGCATCTGCTGAGCTCCTCTTCCAAGAAGCACATCAACCCTTTTGGGGGACAATTCTATTTCCACTTGGGTTGTCTGGTTAGGCTACAGGTACAGGGTTCTATCCCAAAGTGAGTTGTTCTCTAGAAAGAATAGGAAAAGGTATCTGTCATTTATACATTTAAAGTTATTTATATAAAAGAAGTTAGCGCTTGACACAGATCTCAGCAAACATGCAGAGAAAATTTTTTCTATGAAACCTATCATACAGGAGTGGCAATAACTTTGAAATATGTAACTGACATAAATTCAGTCCTTCATCTTCATACACATGTGGAGTGTAACTTTACAACCTGATCTGAGTAGTACCAAAATTTCTCACCTGTCCTGGAACACCAATTTCACTGCTATAAATTGCTCTATTAGAAGTTTATCTTTCAAGTTTCAAAGTATATACAGTACTTTGGTACTACTTCTGTTTGAACTTAGGGCCTCAAGCTTACTAGGCAAGTGTTCTAGCATTTGAGCCACAATTCCAACCCTTATATCCAGTATTAATAAGAGTAATTAAATCTCAGGAAATTTGACTCTGAACTGTATCAATTAATTCCAGACTTAATTAGCCCACTGATAGCTATAACCACTATTAAATGTGGTGTTGACTGTCACTTTTATCAGGAGTTATAATTCTGTTCATTTTATTTGAGCCTATGGCAATTCCTAACATATTTATTTACATTCCTTGTTAGGATTTTTAGCAATCTTTTTAACTAACCCATTTTAGCAAACATTTAAGATTAACTCAGTTCTCTCACCAGCTATTACATCACTAGGTACTGTGAAAGCTCAAAGTAGAACATCAGTGTCAAAAAAATCAGTATATTAAAGGAAAAGCACACACACACACAATTAGAAAACCTGGGTCTGAATCATTTGTAGGTATAATTACAAATCAGTCTCATTGTGCACATTGTAAAATATAGGGTTACAACAGATAAATTTGGAGTCCATTAACATCCTATGTACAACATTGTGTTTTTTTATGTGCATAATCAAATAACAATCTCCTACTGACTTATTGTTTCCTTTTGAAAAATGCTGTCACTGTATAAGATGTGCTATTTACTATAACCCATGAATGACTCTCAGGATTGATTCAGAGTGCAGCCAGAGAGGTTGCTAAACAGTGTGACCCAGTGTTGAGCAATGTGAACTCTGGAAGAGCATGTCTTGTGTGGCAATCTAAGGTTCATTCCTTTACTATCCATATAACTTTGGGCACCTTAACTCCCTGGTGCCTGGCTTCTTCATTTTTGCATGTGAACATCCTGAATATTCACAACTTGTGGGGTTATTGTGCTGTTGCTAAGATAAAAATTTGAAAAGCACGGTTCAGGACCTTATGAACGCTAAATAAATTGTTTCTGTTATTAGTAATTTTGAATGCTCCTCAATCAACATGTAGACAATAAATCAGGAAGATCATTGTCAATAAAATGAGAACTATAGAGAAGATCCAGGCAATATCTTGTATGTAAAGAAAGTGTATCTGTAGGTCATGGACACCTTTCTAGACATAGAATAAAATTTTATGTCCTAGTAATCACCTATTTCTCCATATATCAACACTATAGCAATATATTCCTCTGAAAATATGTGTTTTGACTAAAATCAATTAAGAGAATGTCTTCTATAGTGACTCTATGATGGAGGATATGTGCATAAAATAAAGTAATACATATTTTAGTTATTTGTTTACTTATATATAATATATGTAACACATTATATATACAAAATATATACATATCATGAACAAATATGCTAGTATTATATATTAAACTATATATAGATATTATATATCAATAATATATTAATGTTATGTGCTATTAACATGTAAGTATAGCATATGTAAATACAACATATTAACTATGTATGGTATACATATATACTATACATTATTTCATACATTATATATTTATATATCATATATTCGTCAAAGATAAAAACCTATAAAGTGTCCACAGGAAAAATATTGTATGTTCTAATTAGTTTCTGCATTTTGTTAGCTTTATTTGCTATATTCAGATGCATGTAATAACAATTGGTGATGTTTAATCCAATAGTAGTATTTCAACATAGCATAGAAATTTTCCCCTGGTGTCCTTTGGCATTTCCCATGAGCTCAAATCTTGGGTCTTATCCTGGTCTGGAAATGGATGCTTCTTCACTTAGGATTGCTCAGCATCTTAGGGAGTTGTGTGATCACAGAACTCAGGATAGTGTGAGGCTGATGAGAGGATAGACAAATGGCACCAATTGTTGCCTGTGCCTGTATTTCCATGCAGGTTTCCCTCATCTGTCTTTCAGAGAAAATGTCCTAAGTGGATGCTTTAGATACAAAAGCATTTAAATTTCAACATTTACTATATAGATAGCCAAGGAGTCTCACACATTGGAAAACTTTCTTCATGGAAAACACTTTTATATTTTTGTGACTAAAACTGACAATTAGTGGAAATTAATCTAGCCAAGTCCATTATTTGACAGCACCAATAAACAGATGCAAAATTTCAATATTAAAATCAGTTATATAGATTTTCTTCTTAGTTGTGCTAAATCAAGAAAAAAATTTGATACCCCCAAACTCAACCATGAAGATTTAAACCTTCTAAACAGACCCATATCCAGTATTGAAATAGAAACGGCAATAAATGATCTCCCATCCAAGAAAAGCCCAGGTCCAGACGGATTCACTGCAGAATTCTACAAGGCCTTCAAAACAGAACTCACTCCAATATTTCTCAAACTCTTCAATGAAATTGAAAGAGAACGTTCACTACCAGACTCATTTTATGAAGCCAGTATAACCCTCATCCCCAAACGAGGCAGAGACTCATCACGGAAAGAGGACTACAGAACAATCTCCCTGATGAACATAGATGCAAAAATTCTCAAGAAAATTCTGGCCAATCGACTTCAACAGGTCATCAAAAAAATCATACACCACGATCAAACTGGATTCATCCCAGAGATGCAAAGTTGGTTTAATATACGCAAGTCAATTAATGTAATCCACCACATCAACCGGAGCAAGGTAAAGAACCACATGGTTTTATCTCTGGATGCGGAAAAAGCGTTCGATAAAATCCAGCACCCATTTATGCTAAAAGCCCTGGAAAAACTGGGATTCCAGGGAACATTCCTGAATATAATCAAGGCAGTTTATGACAAACCAACAGCAAGCATAACTCTAAATGGTGAAAAACTAAAGCCATTCCCTTTAAAATCAGGAACAAGGCAGGGATGTCCACTCTCTCCCCTGCTCTTCAACATAGTACTAGAATTCCTAGCCAGAGCAATTAGGCAAGAAGAAAATATAAAGGGGATCCCAATAGGAAAAGATGAAGTTAAACTTTCCCTCTTCGCAGATGACATGATCCTATACCTAAAGAATCCCATAGACTCTACCCCCAAGCTACTAGAGGTGATCCAAAACTTTGGCAAAGTTGCAGGATATAAAATAAACCTTGAAAAATCAACGGCCTTTCTCTATGCTAATAACCCGAATACTGAGGCTGAAATCAGGAAAGCAACTCCTTTTGCAATAGCCCCCAAAAACATAAAATACCTAGGAATAACCTTAACCAAAGAAGTGAAAGAACTCTTTGATGAGAACTTTAAAAGCTTGAAAAATGAAATTAAGTCAGAACTAAGAAAATGGAAAAACCTCCCATGCTCCTGTATTGGGAGGATTAATATAATCAAAATGGCAATATTGCCAAAGGCTATCTACAAATTCAATGCAATACCCATTAATATCCCAACACCATTCTTTGATGAAATAGAGGAAGCAATCCAGAAATTCATATGGAACAATAAAAGACCTAGAATAGCAAAAACAATCCTAAGCAGAAAGAACAGTGCTGGAGGAATTACAATACCCAACTTCAAGCAGTATTTTAAAGCTATAGTAATAAAAACAGCTTGGTATTGGCACCGGAACAGGCCTGAAGACCAATGGAACAGAATTGAAGACCCAGAAATGAACCCACAGAACTATGCCTTCTTAATCTTTGATAAAGGATTTAAAACAATAGTATGGAAGAAAGATAGCCTCTTTAACAAGTGGTGCTGGCAAAACTGGCTCAACACATGCAACAAACTAAAACTAGATCCTTATATATCACCCTGCACCAAAATCAATTCCAAATGGATTAAAGACCTTGAAATCAAAACAGACACCCTGAAAACACTAAAGGAAGGAGTAGGAGAAACACTTGGGCTCCTTGGCACAAACCGGAACTTCCTTAACAAAGATAGAGAAAGGCTACAAATCAAAGAAAGGTTGGACAAATGGGACTGCATCAAACTGCAGAGCTTCTGCACGGCAAAGGACATACCTCACAAGATAAACAGAAAGCCCACAGACTGGGAGAAGATCTTTACCGGACATTCAACAGACAAAGGCCTCATCTCTAAAATATATGCAGAACTAAAAAAAACTACCTTCTTCCAAAACAAAACCACAAAGAACCAATAGCCCTCTCATCAAGTGGGCTAAAGACTTATAAAGAGACATGTCTGATGATGAAATGAGAATGGCCAAGAGACATATGAAAAAATGCTCTACATCACTGGCCATAAAGGAAATGCAAATCAAAACAACATTGAGATTCCATCTCACCCCAGCAAGAATGTCATATATCAAGAAAACTAATAATAACAATTGTTGGAGGGGATGTGGCCAAAAGGGAACCCTACTTCATTGTTGGTGGGAATGTAAACTGGTTCAGCCACTCTGGCAAGCAGTATGGAGATTCCTCAGAAGGCTAAATATAGAACTCCCCTATGACCCAGCAGCCCCACTTTTGGGTATCTATCCAAAAGACCACAAACAAATCACAGTAATGCCACCAGCACAACAATGTTCATCGCAGCACAATTTGTCATAGCGAGAATCTGGAACCAACCCAGATGCCCCTCAGTAGACGAATGGATCAGGAAAATGTGGTACATATACACAATGGAATTTTATACCTTTATCAGAAAGAATGACATTGCCCATTTGTAAGGAAATGGAAGGACTTGGAAAAAAATTATACTAAGTGAAGTGAGCCAGACCCAAAGAAACATGGACTCGATGGTCTCCCTTATAGGGAATAATTAGTACAGGTTTAGGCAATTCATAACAGAGCATCACAAGGCCCAATAGCTATACCCTTATGAACACATAAGATGATGCTAAGAGAAATGAACTCCATGTTGTGGAAACAATTGTTATATCACAGTTGTAACTACTTTCAACGTCCTATGTTTATCTGTAGCTTCTATTGTTGATGATGTTCTTGTATCACCTTCCTGTGGTTGTACCTACACTATCGCTGTAATCTTATCTAAGTATATTGGAAACAGTGTTTATGGGTATTGGAAGTAGGAAATTCAAAGGGAATACCAAATTTGAGAGACACAGGGTAAAAAAAGAGAAACAACTACAAAAGCAATACTTGCAAAACTGTTTGGTGTAAATGAACTGAACACCTCTGGGGGGCGGGGGAAGGCAAAGGGGGGAGGGAGGGGGGTATGAGGGACAAGGTAACAAACAGTACAAGAAATGTATCCAATGCCTAACGTATGAAACTGTAACCTCTATGTACATCAGTTTTATAATTAAAACTTTAAAAAAATGTCTTTAGTTTGACATTAAATGGATACCTGTTACGATCATTATCAAACAAGACAAAGGCTGGTATTCAATTAATTGTGAAAATTGATGATGCCTCTTTCTCATAAATAAAGCTTGTCAACCCTTTAGTCATTCAAATGACATCTTCCTAAGTAAGGTCTATTCCTTCCTAACTGCAAACATAACCCAATGTCTCCATAATCCTATTCGAAAAAGTAAAAACCTCTATAAACAAACCTCTATCAGGAACAATACATTATATTAAAAAAAGAAATATGACATTTCTGGAAAAGCAACTGTTGTAGAGAGTACAGATGACTCCATCTTGATTAGGAAAACATGGTAGCAATTATTAAAATGAAGTTAAATATTAGGCCAACGTGACAGCAAAATTCTGCTTCTGTAAATAGCTTACTTAACTCGTTTGTTGCTTGCTCTACCCCTTGCATCAACCCCCTACATCTATGCTACACTTTTACCTTTATAAACCTAGCTCGAGGACTGTTAGAGCTCGCAGTTTCAGCTCCCAAGTCTGTGCTGCGTCCCGGGCGGGTCAGTTTGCTTTTTACTTCCCCAGTAAATCTATCTTTGCTTGAGGCTATCTCTGCATGGTGGACTCTGGAAGGACATGGGTTAGAGTCCCACTTGGGGCACCTCCCCCGCACCCCGTAACACAACAAGCTGAGAGTTACTCAAGCCTGGATAAAATCTTGAATTTTTTAAAAAGTGAACTGTCATTCTAAGAGGAAAATACTTCTTCCCTAGGAGTTTTACACAATTGCTATTATTAATGAGAGATACAATAAGATCATTATAGATCTGATATTTGGAACAAGATCAAATGAATTCACACCCCTAGGGTAAATTTCTTTCTTTGAACAATCCCTAGATAGAAAACACTCCTACCAAGAGAGAGTAGTTAACTGAAAATTTCATATGAAAAACACATCATGTAAGAACAAAAGTCTCCATACTTAGTGTATGGCTTTCACGTTATAAAAGAGATAAGAAAGGAAATATGTGCTCCAGGCTGAAAATAATATTTTATCCAGCCCCAGTCCCTATACCTAATCACCTTAACTCTCCACTGTGAGAAAGGGGCACAATGCCTATCATTTGAATGAAACATGCAAAGACTTCTGTATAAAAGAATCCTGACAGCTTTTGGGTAGCCTTGTTGGTGTGCCATTGGATAGATGCCCAGAAGTGGGGGTGCTGGGTCACAGGGACGCTCCATGTCTCCTCTTTTGAGAAACTTCCACAATACTTTCCAGATTCTACATTCCCATCAACATTGTAGTATCCTTCCCTCGGGACCACATAGTCCCCAGCATCTGTCACTGTTAGTTTTCTTGATTATGGCCATTCAAACTGGGGTGAGGTGGAATCTCAATGTTGTTTCAATTTGCATTCTTTTTAGGGTCAGAGATATTGAACTTTTTTTTCATGTCTCCACTGGCAATTCTTCCTTCTTCTGAGAAGTGGCTTTTTACACCTTTAGCTGAATTGTTTCTTTGAGAGATTATTTTTATAGGGTTAATTTTTTGAGCAGTAAGTATATTTTTAATATGGAGGTCCTTGCCTGATGCAGAGCTGGCAAAAATCTTCTCCCATTCTGTGGGCTTTCTGTTTATCTTGCTAGCTATGTCCTTTTCCATGCCCAAACTCTTCAGTTTTATGAAATCTCATAAAAATTTTTCCAGTCTTTATCCAGTATTCCTTTGATTTTTTGTACTTCTGTATCTTTACTTAGTAAGTTTACACCCATGACTGGGAGTCTTAGTGTTTCTTCTACCCAATCCATAATATTTTGAGGGTATTTGCCCTGACATTTAAGTCTTTGATCCATTTTGAATTGATCATGGTATAAAGATCTAGCTTCAGATCATTACAGCATTGTTTAGTATTGCCCCTCAGTGGATAAATGGATGAAGTAAATGTGGTATATACACAAAATATTCATATCAGAAAGAATGATATGGTACCATCCATAAGGAAATGGAAAGACTTGAAAAAATTTATAGCAGACAAAGTAAGTCAGATCCAAACATAGGTTGGGTGGTTTCCCTCATTTGTGATAATTAGAATGTGTCTATAAATCTATAAATAAACACATTGGATAGTAAAAAGGAAAATACTTGGCATGATAAATTGTACAGATATTTAAGCATTCACACTGAGTCCAAAGGAGGATAGTCTTAAGAAAGGATCACAAGGACTCAATTGCTATATGCATCCAATCATACAAAATATTTAATGAAATGAACTCCAAGAAATGAGAATTTTTTTCTTTGTTGCTGCTTTTGTTTTCATTTCCCTTTGTCTGTCTTGCTAGTTTATCTGTGCTCCGGAGGATTAGGAAGGGCAGAGAAATGCTGGGACAAAGAGTGAACAAATCAAGAAGTGGTAGTCACCAGCCACTATGTTGAAAATGAACTATACAACTTGTGGGTGGGGACAGGAGGGAAAAATTGGGAGTGAGGGAAGGTGACATTATCTAAAAGGAAATGTATTCTTTATCTAGCTTACATAATTGTAACCCCTATGTACATAAGCTTTAGAATAACAATAAAATAAATAAATAAAATTAATTTCAAATGTCATAAAATGACAGGAAAAACCCAGCAAGCAAAGATAGACTGACACATAGGTGATAGACTCTTGAGTTATACCCAAACACATACATTGTTTTGGAACATAACAAAGTTGAGAATTCAAAACAGTTGGAAAAATAGTTATAATAATCAAAATATTTATGCACTTATATAAAGGTCCAATTAGAGGTGTGGCTCAAGTGGTAGAGCACCAACCATGAGCCAGGAAGCCAAGCAAGAGTTTGAGGCCCTGAGTTCAAGTCACAGAGATGGCTTAAAAATAAATATTTAGCCAGGCATAGAGGACTCACATCTGTAATTCTACCTACTCAGGAGGCTGAGATCAGAGGATCATGACTTGAAGTCAGCTTGGGCAGAAATATCTACACGACTCCATGTCTAAATAACGATGAAAAGTCAGGCTACAGGCATGGCTCAAGAGATAGACGGTCAGCTATGAGCAAGCAAGCTGAGTGAGAATGAGAAGTGCCTTATTCAGCCTCAGAACTACTAAAAAGAAAAAAAGTCTAACTTCAAAATTTTATTAAAATTTTACCCTTAACTAAGTCCCAAATAGATTTTAGAAAACTAGCCATGAAATAGAAAACAACAAAAAGTAATTTTATAATGTATGTAAACAGAAAAGTACATAAGAAATTTTCAGGGGACACTGTGGCCAATGCCTTTAATCCCAGCTTCTAGGAGGCTGACATCTTGAGGATCATGATTCAAAGCCAGCTGGGGCAAAACAGTGCATAAAACTACATAACCAATTAAGGAACAAAATGCCCTCATGAAGGTATGGCTCAAATGGTAGAGTCCTGGCCATAGGCAAGTTAGCTGACCAAGAGCAACAGGACCTGAGACCCAACACTGATATTTCAGTAACAGCGAACTCATATATTCTTTTTTTTTTTTTTTTTTTTTGGCCAGTCCTGGGCCTTGGACTCAGGGCCTGAGCACTGTCCCTGGCTTCTTCCCGCTCAAGGCTAGCACTCTGCCACTTGAGCCACAGCGCCACTTCTGGCCGTTTTCTGTATATGTGGTGCTGGGGAATCGAACCTAGGGCCTCGTGTATCCGAGGCAGGCACTCTTGCCACTAGGCTATATCCCCAGCCCCTCATATATTCTTTTAAACAAAGAATTAAAAATATAATTAGACACAGATCCTAGTGCATTTTGCATAGATTATCCTGAAATATAATTTTAGTTATGCTTTAAGCTTCACTTGGCATGTGCTCAAAGCCACAAATAGAAACACTTATGCTATTGAAATTATGCAATTTACTCCCCTACACTACTGTCATTTGAACCAACTTGTGTACAAACTTGCCCCACAACAGTGTTCACAAAGTGACTAATAGGCATAGCACATAGGTTTGCCCTAGCCCCTGCCATCCACAGGAAACACTCAGGAAGGTGAGAAATCTTGTTGAACTTTTCCCATGACAATATTTGAGTGTAGTTTAATTAGTGTTCCAGCAGAGAATTACGATTGTATTACTAGTGATGAACTTACGGCCCAATTTCTCTGCTAGGATAATTTGGATGAGAATGAACTGGAGCTGTCAAAGGCTAGCTAGGGATGAGTGAGCAGCTTAATTGGTAAAGGAATGTTGAAAGTACTATAGGATAGTCATTAGCTTGAGTATGGAGCTTGAGTTTTATTGGAAATCTGAACCAGCTACTATATCACACAAAGTAGTGTGAATGGAACTGCAAACACTCCCTCACATCCTATGCTGGAATTTCTATCCATTCTTGAAGGGTTTGTGTATTTTTTTTTTAATTGGAAGAGCAGGAATGTGTCTCATTCTATGAAAGTGAATCATCAAATAAACATTTGAATGGTGAGGAGTCAGATCCAACATATCCATATTATAATGAATTGGTAGTCTTTGTGCCTCCTACTCCAGCTTCAATTCTTTTTTCAAAGCTAGCTAGCATTCTACCACTTCAACCACACCTGCACTTGTGAATTTTGAGCTGCATAATGGGAGATAAGGTTTTCATGGATAATTAACCTCAAAAGATAGTTTATCATTTCACTATTTCTTAATGAAAACAACCAGCTCTAGACATCATATTGAGTTGAGCAATCTTTTTATAACAATTCACTGTCTGATGCTTGTGAATTAAGCACAAGCCTATTCAATGTGGGAGATGCATGCTTCCTCCACCCATAGTTAACTTCCTACACCACAGTCTTTTCATAGCATTTTTCATCTCTGAGTTTCTCAAGGTGTATATCAGAGGGTTCAGCACAGGAGTGATAATCATAAACACGACACTAATGGATTTGTCGATGGGAAAGTTGGACACAGGTCGGACATACATGAAAATACAAGGAACAAAAAAGAGCACCACCACCATGATGTGGGAGCTGCAGGTGGACAGGGCTTTGCGCCTCCCCTCCTGACTCTGAGTCTTCAGATGATTCAGGATGATGCCATAGGAGATGAGGAGGAGGATGAAGACCACCATACAGATGGCTCCACCATTGGCGACCACCGTGATGCCTATGAAATAGGTATCGGTGCATGCAAGTCCCAACAGTGGGAACATGTCACAGGCAAAGTGATCCATGACATTCGGGCCACAAAAAGGAAGATTGTACACAAAGACAATTTGCACAATAGAGTGTGCAAAACCTCCAGTACAGGCCACCAACAACAGGATAAAGCAAACCCGCCGATTCATGATGGTCACATAATGCAATGGTTTACAGATGGCCACATAGCGGTCATAGGCCATCATGACCAGAAGGAAGATCTCAGCACCACCAAGCAAGTGCTCTGTGAAGATCTGGACCAGGCAAGCATGGAAGGAAATAGTCTTTACCTCACAGAGAAAGTCTACAATCAACTTGGGTGAAATATTAGTAGAATACCCAGCATCCATGAGTGACAAGTAGGCAAGGAAGAAGTACATAGGAGAGCCCAAAGAGGGGCTGGCAATAACGGTCACCACAATGAGCAAATTGCCCACCATTGTCACAACGTAGATGAGTAAAAACAGGACAAATAAGGCTTTTTGCACATCAGGATCCTGAGTGAGGCCCAGGAGAACAAATTCTGTGACATTGTTTCTTTCTGTCATCCTCTTCTATGGGGCTTGGGTCACAGATGTAAGCTCAGAAGAACAGTTCCTGTCATAAAATTGTGAACAGTACTTTGAATCCAGTGTGCCATACAGAACATTTTTGTCACTTTCTTCTTCAATGGTGAACACATATTAAACTTTTAGTATTGACTAAGGTTAATTAAGATTCCAATTAATTAAGATTCCAAATGGGCCACGAGACCATCCCCTGACATTTCTATTATTCCTCAAATGATTTGCTTTGGAGCCTAGAATTTAAAGTAAAACCGACAAATACCCAACAGGTTTTTTCCCATACATTTACTAAGTCATTTTTTAGAACTTATCACACCTTTCTACAGATCTCAGCAATAAGAGCAGGGAAAGGCTTTTCGTTGACAACTTACTTTCTAAGGGTGGGAGTTGCTTCTAAATATATGAATGGTCACAAGGTCATTTATTCAAGTTTGTAGTACTCGTGGATAGTGATGTTCAATATGATCTGCGTAGTACATGAAAAAATATCTAAAAAATAAGCATTGAACTGAATAAAAATTGCATTCCAATACTAATTAGGGAGCAATATTTCATAGTTCAACAAAAAAAATGTCTGTGACTTCATCAAATCTGGATTGCTGGGCTTGAAGTGTGTCATCAGAGACGTTCTCAAGTATTTAACATCAGCGCTGCTTCCTGGAACAGGTTCTTCCCATCACCTTTTTCAGGAACTATAATTACGTGCTTTGTACCTTTGCTTATGCCAATTTTACAACCACATCCATTCATTGCTCTGATTTTCAGAAAATAATTTTCAACTAAACTGAATAAAATCATGCTTTTTAACAGCTATGGATTAGTAACATATTGATTTTAATGGGGTACTTTTAATAAATTTCTTGTGGTGAGACTACTAATAATGATGGAGAAAATAGAATGTAAAATGAAAGATGATTTAGTCTTGTTTTATATAGAAGACTTCCCAAGACATAGTGTTCAAAGATGGGAGATCACAATATTAAAATCACAACCTAACAAAGGAGAAAAGACCACTTGTTTCTGCTCTATTTCTAAAGGACAACATCAGTAAGCTCAAAAGTCTTCACATATAAAGATACTGCAATTGAACTAGACAATTTCAGAAATCCTCTTCATTCAAATTATTCACAAGACTAATTCATGTGATTCTACCTTTTACCATCCTGTTTACATCTTCATATTACTTTTTTGTACTTTGTACATAGCAATTTCCAAGTTTGTCCTTTCTACTGAACAACCAAGCCAACAGTAAATGTGACAGAGTGACTACTCTAACCAAATAACAATACCAAAATATTTTCAGCCACTGTTTAGTTAAATGGACCCAAGTCATCCCTGGAGAGAAAGAGAGAAAGGCACAATTATGTGGAATCTGAGTCCACAGTGTTGTGTTGAATTCCCAGGTGCACTTGTTTGTAGTCTTTGTGACTTGAACAACCTAGAAAACGTCTCTAAGCATCTGTTTCATCATTTTTTCCCTGTGGAGATAAACATAGCATCTACCAATTATACATGTAAATATATACAGTATTGCTTTGTACCTGAAAAGTCAAACTGAATGATAGCTGTCATTAATGTTCTTGAATGCTTTACTATAATTCTTGGACTAGAATAAAAAAGTCAACGGAATCTTTCTCATTTTAACATGAATATTGACACACTCCAGGATATATAGAATATAATACCTGTAAATCATGAGGGATAGAATAAATTTATATCTATTAGGAATACCCATTTTACTAAATAAAAGTGAGAGTAACATTGACCTGTAAAGAAATCTATTTCATAGATTATGAATTTTATATTGGAAAAAGACACATGCATAGTGAGTTGAAGTATCTTTAGAAGCCCCCTGATAAGAGCTTGCTTGCCTGCTTGCCAGCTTGCTTGCTTATTCTCTTTCTTTTTCTTTTCTTTTCTTTATTTACTTTTGGTGCCAATCATGGGATCTGGACTCAAGGCCTAGACACTGTCTCTGGACTTTTATGCTCAAGGTTAGTACTCTACCACTTGAGCCTTAGCTCCTCTTCTGGCCTTTATGGTAACTAATTGGACATGAGTCTCTGCTGATCTCAGCCTCCTGATTAGTTAGGACTATAGGCATAACCAGAAAGAACTTGGCTCTGATAAGAGCTTTCTACATGGCTCATCCCTCTTACTACTTTTACCTGACTCAGGAGATGTCATTGTTGAAGCTACAGCCTGGCACACATAATGGAAGAACATGAGACTACAGAGTAGGCTATACATTTCAGTCTCCTTGCATTATTTCAGGCATCCTGTAGTTTCTGTTCTGCTCAATCAATAGTGCTGAGTTTGATCAGGATACCTATTACTGATTTAACAAAGTAAAGGCTGAGTATTTTGAATACAATTTTTGATTTATCAATGACTTAACACTTGTAAAAAAAACCCTAACAAATAGTAATTAGGTATTTTCAACTAAAAATACTAGTCTAATAGTTTTCTAAAGAAAAATTAACCTAGGTCCTACAGAACAGGATTGTTCTAAGCATAAAACTATGATAACACAAATATTGTATATAGGGATTTACAGAAGTAATTTTATAAATATAAGCAATTTTATAATTTTATGTCTCTCTGAGTGACACTGGATAACATGAGGCATCAATTTTTCTCTGTTCAAACAGACAAAATATTTGTTGGAACCATGTTAAGATTCACACATTGAAGTCCATTTAAACTTTCAAAACTTTCATAATAGACATGGAGTTCCTCATAATTTACTATACTGTAATTGTGAATTTTATAATTCAGGTATGTTTAAAAGAATTAGAGCGATTTGTTACCATACTATGCAGACTACAATACCCCACAAAATAAAGTAATAAATCCTTTTAGGTATTTGTTTACTTATGTCACATATATAATATTATAGTCATATATAATTATATACAATATGTTATGTGTTTATATATTATATAATATTCAGTATCACATATGTAACATGGATCACTCATTATATATGTAAATATATGTGATATTTATTACATATACATATATGTTATATGATATATTTATATATCATGGATCACTCATTATTTGTCAAACATGAACACCAACGAAATGTCATAAAAACAAATGTATTTGTATGTTATAATTAATTTCTATGCTTTGCTAGCTGTATTGGCTTGATTCAGGTACATGTAATGACAACTGGTGATATTTAATCCATTAGTAGTATTTTAACGTAGCATAGGAATTTTCACCTGGTATCCATTGCCATTTCCCATGAGCTCATATCTTGGGTCTTATCCTGGTCTGGAAATGGATGCTTCTTCACTCAGGATGGCTCAGCATCTTAGGGAGTTGTGTCATCACATAACTCGGGATAATATGAGACTGAGGAGAGGATTAACAAATGGGTCCAATTGTTTACTGAGCCTGTATTTCCATGCAGGTTTCCCTCATCTGTCTTTCAGAGAAAATGTGCTAAGTGGATGCTTCAGATACAAAAACATTTAAATTTCAACATTTACTATATAGATAGCTGAAGAGTCTCACACAATGGAAAACTTTCTTCATGAAAAACACTTTTATATTTTTGTGACTAAAACTGAAAATTAGTGGAAATTAATCTACCCAAGTACATTACTTGGTAGCACTAAAAACAGACAAAAAGTTTTCAGTATTAAAAACAGTAACATAGATTTTCTTCTTAGTTGTGCAAAAGCAAGAAGAAGTCTGTAATTTGACAGCATTTAAATGGATACAGGTTACAATAATTAACAAACAAGACAAAGGTTGGTAGTCAGCCAATTGTTAAAATTGATGTTGGATGTTTCTCACAAGTAAAGTAATCGTGTCAGTGATTTAATAATTCAAATAACGTCTTCCTAAGTATGGTCTCTTCCTTCCTAACAAATAACATATCATCTCCATAACCCATTCCAACTAATAAAAACCTCTCTAAAACCCATCTTTAAGAAATAATACAAAGCAAAAAAAGCATGACATTTCCAGATAAGCAACCAACTTAGAGCAATTTTAAGCCCAGATAAAATCTTAAATTTTTAAAAAATGAACTGTCATTCTAACCAGAAAATAACTTATCCCTTTATTATATGCAGGTTAGGAGTTTTACATCATTGCTATTATTAATGAGAGATGAGGTAAGGTCATTATAGATTTGTTTATTCAATGTTTGGAACAAAACCAAATGACTTAGTCTCTCCTGGGTAAATTTCTTTCTTTGAACAATCCCTAGAGACAAAACACTTGGCTCTTACCAAGAAAGAGTAGCTAACTGAAAAAGTCATATGACAAACACATAATCTGAGAATTAAAAGTCTCTACTACATTTATTAATCATGTGTTTCACATAATGAAATAGATTTTTAAAAAACGGAAATATATGGTTCAGCCAGGAAATATTTAATCCAATCCCAGTCCCCTTACCTAATCACACCCTACCTACCCACTGTGGAAACAACACTGTCCAGGAAAACTCTAAAGCTCAGAGGCACAGTACCTTTCATTTGAATGAAACATGCAAAGACTTCAGTATAAAAGAATCCTGACAGCTTTAGTGTGGCCTTGTTTGTATTCTGTTGGCTAAATGACTAGAAGTGGGGTTGATGGGTCACAGGGAAGCTCTAGGTTTAGTCTCTGGGGAAGAGTCCATACTGCTTTCACGAGTGGTTGAGCAAGTTTACATTCCTGCCAGCAGTGTATTAGTGTTCCATTTTGCCTACATCCCTGCCAGCTTCTGTTATTGTTAATTTTCTTGATAATGACCATTCTAACTGAAATGAGGTGGAATTTCAATGTTGTGTTGATTTGTATTTCTTTCATGTCTAGAGAAGTTGAACATTACTTCATGGGTCTATTGGCCATTCTTACTTCTGAGAACTCTCTTTTTATGTCTTTAGCCACTTTATTAACTGGGTTGTTTATTTCTTTGAGGTATTATTTTGGGGAGATTAATTATTTATGCTTTAAATATACTTTAAATATGAGGCCCTTGTGGCAAACATACCTGGAAAAAATCTCCCTTTCTGTGGGCTTTCTATTTATCTTGTAAGCTATATCCTTTGCCATATAGAAACTTCAGTTTTATGCAATCCACTTAACCAGTCTTTCTTTGACTTGTAATTCTAGAATTTTACTTCATTATGGACACTAAAATTGAAATTTCATATAACTCATATGTCAGAGAATAGTTTTCTCTTCCTGATTTTTCTCTCCACTGCTTAAAACTGTATAAGTTAGCAGGGTGCTGGTGATTCACCTCTGTAATCCTAGCTACTCAGGAGGCTGAGATCAGAGGATCATTGTTTCAAGCCAGACTAGACCGAAAAGTCTTCAAGATTCCATCTCTAAGGGAATGCTACTACACTGTTGGTGGGAGTGTAAATTTCTTCAACTACTCTGGAAAGCAGTATGGAGGTTCCTCAAAAGGCTAAACATAGAGCTCCCCTATGACCCAGCAACCCCACTTTTGAGCATTTACCCAAGGATCACAAACAAGACCATACTAACTAAAGCTACCAGCATAATATTCATTACAGTATTATTTACCATAGCTAAAATATGGAACCAACACAGGCGCCCCTCAGCAGATGAATGGACCAAGAAATATATATATATATATATATATGTATATATATATATATATATATAAAATACACATGTGTATATATGAATTCTATGCTTCTATCAGAAAGAATGACATTGCTCCATTTGTAAGGAAATGGAAAGACCTGGAAAAAATTGTACTAAGTGAAGTGAGCCAGATCCAAAGAAACAGAGACTCTATATTTTCCCTCATTGGTAATAATTAGTTTGTATCTAGACTAGTCCTAGAAGATAATCACAATAGCTCAGTGACTATGTACATATGATCACATAAGATAATGCTAAGCAAAATGAGCTACAAGATATGGAAATAAGTGGTTTCCCATTGTTTTTGTTATTTTTAATGGGCTATGTAAAATTAATTCTTTTTTTTTTCATTTTTCTCCCCTATAGTGTATCCCCTGTTGTCACTATATTTGATTTTGGTACCCTGAGTATTGCATATATGTTTATCTGAATTAGGGAGGGGAAAAGAAATATGAAAATGGTGAGACAAAGGACCAAGGGTGAACCTATGCAACAGCAATACTTGACAATATGTAGTAAACTAAATGTACAACTTGGGGGGGGGGGATTTGGGAAGGTGGGAGGAGATGAGGGAGGAGGGAATGAGTTTGATAAGAAATGTACTCACTACCTTACATATGTAACTGTAACCTCTCTGTACATCACCTTGACAATAAAATTAAATTTAACAGAAATCAGGCTCAAAGTATGGCTCAAGATATAGAGTGCCAGCCATGAGTAAGTAAGCTGAGTGAGAATGAGAAGCACCTTAATCAAGTCTGAGAACTGTTAAAAAGGAAAAAAAAGTCTAACATTAAAATTTTAAGACTTTGCTCCTAACAATAATTCAATTGCTATGTGCATATGGTCATATAAGATCATGCTAAGTAAAATGAATTCCAAGATATAGAAACAAGAGGTTTCTTTGTGGTTGTTGTTTTTAATGTACTATGTGAAGTTATTTCTTTTTCCTTTCATTTTTTTCCTTTGGTTTATCTTCTGTTGTCACTGTATTTGATTCTGGTACCCTGTGTCTTGTATATACATTTATCTTAATCAGGGGAGGGAAGGAGAACAACAAAATGGTGAGACAAAGGACATAGGGTGAACCAAAGATAGAGAGATACTCACAAGACAATCTGTTGGAAATGAAATTTACAACTGGGGAAGTGGGGAGACTGAAGGAAGGGAAAGTGAGAGAAAAGGGAGGGAGGGAGTAACAATATTCGACAAGAAGTGTACTCATTACCTTAAATATGTAACTGTAACCCCTCTGTACATCACCTTGACCACAAAATTAAATTTAAAAAAAAGAATGCAGATGCCACATTGTGAGAACATGAAGTTCAAGCCACAGATAAAGGCCAAGTGCAGGTGTTCTGGCAAACAGTCCCAGCTGAATTCCCAGACAGCAGACAGCAGCAGCTGCCAGCCCTATGAATGAACTGACCATCACAGTCCATTGTTGCAGCCCCGGCAAGAAGACTGCCAACAGATTAAAAAAAAAAAAAACTAAAGCAAGAATCACCACTACAGTGAATTCAAGTGACCAGATCTGAATAATAAATTGTGACTTTTAAGCCTAAAACAGTACAATTATTTTCTTAACAGAGCTCTAGAATAAATATTTTGGTTTCTAAAAGTTTACCCTTAACTAAGCCCCAAATTGGTTTCAGAAAACTAACCACGAAAAAGAAAACAACAAAAAGTAACTTTACAATGTATGCAAACAGAAAAGTATATAAGAATTTTTCAGGGGACACTGTGGCCCATACCTTTAATTCTAGCTTCTCAGGAGTCTGATATGTTGGGAAATACGATTTAAAGTCAGAAGTACATAAAACCACATAACCAATTAAGGAACAAAAATGCCCAGCTCAAGGTATGGCTCAAGTGGTAGATTCCTGGCCATGTGCAAGTTAGCTGACCAAGAGAAATAGGACCTGAGGCCCAACACTGATATTTTAGTAACAGCATCCATATCCATATATTCCTTTAAACAAGGAATTAAAAATATAAAATACTGACAGACTTGACTACGGAAATATCAAAATGTTACTACAAATTCTACACTTACTTCATACTTTTATAGCATGAAAAGTAAATCATCACAAAAATCTGTTTGCAACCATAAAAATCTGATCAAATAATGTGAACAACACAAACCATCTTCAACAGCTTAAATGATATTCTATTTCAATTAAACTTAGTGAATTTCAGTTAAAGACAAATGAAGCAAATTTTTAGTCAAATTGCTATTCACCATATTGTCATTGTCAAGGGCATTTTACCAGAGAACACGGGAACTTGTTCAAGAACACTGAATACATCAGATTTTTACATCTTAATAAAGTAATGTCATAACATAAAGAGAAAGCTGACAATTGTGTATATTTATGTGAACTGTTAGATAAAACTTTAAAGACGCTGACAAATAAATACCAACATTTATATATTGATACATAATCACTTATTTTCCCTTATAGATATGCTTGTACTGGGAAAGAATAAATATTGGTGAAGATTAGAGGCACAGTACAGTAATTCATCTTGAAAAAAGCTCTGTAAAGTCTCAAGAGTGATGAGCAACATTTTCCTATATTTTATATGCATGCTGTTTTTGTCATTTCTTATGTATTATATGTTAGGAGGTGTGTTTTTGCACTGAAATTCATGTCACATGACTGAAATCAAATAGATATAGTAGTCTACAAAATAACACACGTATAATATGATAGTATATATATCATACTGTATTCACTTGAATAATGAAAAGAAAAAAATCTGACAAATACTCTAAAAATAAATAAAAACCAAAATGCATGCATTAATTGTAATCATTCGGTTTAATTTTGTGTGTGTGTGTGTGTGTGTGTGTACACGTGTGTATGTTCATGCACCAGTCCTGGGATTTGAATCTGTGCCTGGGTGTTGTCCCCTGAGCTTTTTTTCTAAAGGCTAACACTCTATTTTAGTCACAGCTCCACTTTTGACTCTTTGCTGGTTAATTGGAGATATGAAAGCACAGACTTTCCTTCTCATGCTGGCTTCAAGGTCCTCAGATTTCAGACTCTTAGTAACTAGGATTACAGGCATGAGCCACTGATTCTCTGGTTTTGATTCAATTTTACTTCATCTAAAATACTTTTAAACTAAGATATATTGTCTACTGTCCTACGTATAGGTTTTCCAACTTTGGAATGATTTCAGAAGATTGCATAAAATTAGTAGGATTTTTTTTTGGCAGACCAAATGATGAAAAAGAAAGAAAGCACCCTAAGTATAGTTATTACATTTAATAGTTCATATATATTATTTATTGATTCACACAGATGAATTATGTCTTTTTATATAGAAGAGAAGGTGTAATTAATATCACATTGTTCATGTTTTATAATTACCATAGAACAATGAAGAGAATAAAAGAAATCTTCTCAGCACAAGGCACTTGTCTCCAGTAGGAAAATAATTGTTCTCATGGTGGGTTACTTGCTAACATACTCCATGTGAATTCTTCTTGAGGACCTCCGCTGCCACATTTTCAAATCTGAATTTTCAGCATGTAGATTAAAGGGGTTGAGGCTGTATAAATATGCTCATGATTTGTCATTTTGTGGGGAATAACAGCAAATATTTATTGATTGCTACACTGAAAAGTAACTTCTGTTCCAGCCTACACAACCAAGATTCAGGTTGGAACAACTGCTTTTAAATAGCACATGTTTATAGGGAAATACCACAATCCTCCCCAGGGACACTAAGTCTAAATCGGTGCTCTATGTCTTCCAATTATAACCAATACTATAAAAGCATAAGTAGACATATGGCATAAAACATTAGAACTTACTGCAAAATACTGATTTTTTCATTATGTGATCATTTATTTATCCAGCAAATCCAAAAGTATTAACTGAAAATCTCTCCTGTGAAATACGGGAGTTATATGAAGTGATTGGATGTTAAACGTTTTTTAATTATCCACGGTCACTTGCAAAACATAATGCAGAAAACATGTTATTAACCCAAACAACAAACCTAAGCACAAATAAAAATGTTAAAGATCTATACAGTGGAAAAAGAAGAAAATTAAATAATGAAAGAATGAATAGATTTGAACAAAGATATTTTATGATTTCCAATACAATGATTCAATGTGTTCAGACAAAATTACACACTTAATATACTGGTAGTCAAAAACCTGTTAGATTTATACAGACTTCTGAATTTTTAGCCAAAAACCATTCTAGATTTACAGAGCTTTCTAAAATTATTCAGAGCAGAAAAACATTATTTTAATAACAATAGTGAATGGAAAGCATTTCACTAGAAATCAATATAACATTGCATTAGAAATAACTTTTTGAAAGAGAAATGAGGTCATAAAATTTAATGCATATTCTACAAAATTAAGAAAATTGAGAAGGATGGAGTTGGCAGGAATGGGAGAGAATGGACAAGATTCATTATACTTATATTTTTTGCATCAACACTGTTTTGTACAACTACTTAAAGATAAAAATAAAATTTAAAGACATGAAAAACAACATAGCCAATTGATGAGATAATCAGCATATAAAAAGACATAAGTAAGACATGAGTATTTGAATGTAAATACAATGAACATAGCCTGTTGAATGAGGAATTTTTAATGTCTTAAAAATGTTTACATGACGGGCTGGGAATATGGTCTAGTGGCAAGAGTGCTTGCCTCGTATATATGAAGCCCTGGGTTCGATTCCCCAGCACCATATATATAGAAAACGGCCAGAAGTGGCGTTGTGGCTCAAGTGGCAGAGTGCTATCCTTGAGCAAAAAGAAGCCAGGGACAGTGCCCAGGCCCTGAGTCCAAGCCCCAAGACTGGCAAAAAGCAAAACAAAACAAAAATGTTTACATGACAATAAAGAAAATGATTATCATAATAAAATATCTATTTAAAGTATCTTAATAACTAGCACTTAATGATCTCAACATACAAGAATCATAAATGTGGTAATAAGCATGAAAATTAGCTCAATTTACTCATCTGTCATTTGAAATGAGAGGTTCCAATTTATCAAAATAAATGACAGTGTAAAAAAATAACCAATAGCCTATTGCCAGTGGCTCACTCTATAATCCTAACTACTCAGGAGGCTGAGGTCTAAGGATGGAGGTTCAAAGCCTGCCACAGTCAGAAAATCTCTGATACTCTTACCTATAAATAATTACTCAAAAGGTTGTAAATGGAGCAGTGGTTCGAGTGAAAAAAGCACAAAAATTAAGCAAAAAGCTCAAGGAAAGGGCCTCGGTCCTAACTTCAATCCCCAGCACTGTCATAGAAATAAAGAAAAAGAACCAACAGATACCGAGAGGTCTTTGGGATGTATATAATCAATATATTGTGTTCAGCATGGTTTTCTAACTTTTGTTGATACTTTGCCCCAAAGTTTTCCCATGGACTTTTTCATTTCTGAATTTCTCAAAGTATATATCAGAGGATTCAGCATGGGAGTGACAATGGTGTAGAAAACAGTCAAGGATTTATCGATGGGAAAGTTGGAAACGGGTCTGACATACATGAAAATACAGGGGACAAAAAACAAGACAACCACCGTGATGTGGGAGCTGCAGGTGGACAGGGCTTTGCGCCTCCCCTCCTGACTCTGAGTCTTGAGATGACTCAGAATGACACCGTAGGAGATGAGGAGGAGGATGAAGACCACCATACAGATGGCCCCACCATTGGCAACCACAGTGAGGCCTATGAAGTAAGTGTCAGTACATGCAAGTTTCAACAGTGGGTACATGTCACAGATGAAGTGGTCAATGACATTGGGGCCACAGAAAGGAAGACTGTACACAAAGACAATTTGCACAATAGAGTGTCCAAAACCTCCAGCCCAGGCCACCACTAACAGGAGGATGCAAACTCGTTGGTTCATGATGGTCAAATAGTGCAGTGGCTTACAGATGGCCACATAGCGGTCATAGGCCATCATGACCAGAAGGAAAACCTCAGCCCCACCAAATAAGTGTGCAATGAACAGCTGGACCATGCAAGCTTGGAAGGAAATGATTTTTACCTCACAGATGAAATCTGCAATCATCTTGGGTGAGATGGCCGTGGAATACACAGCGTCCATGAGTGACAGGTAGGCAAGGAAGAAATACATAGGAGAGCCCAAGGAGGGGCTGGCAATAATGGTCACCACAATGAGCAGGTTGCCCATCACTGTCACAATGTAGATGAGTAAAAACAGGGCAAATAAGGCTTTTTGTACATCAGGATCCTGAGTGAGGCCCAGTAGGACAAACTCTGTGACGTTCCTCCCTGCCATCATTTATCCTTCTAGAAGGCTGGTGTCAGAGATAATTAGACAGGGCAAGAGGACTTGCCAGAAATTGTGGACAGAACTAGGCGCTGTCCATCAGGAGGACAGCGTCAGTGTGTCTACTACATGATGAACACTCAGCAAATATTTAGTTAGCATCTGCTGAGTTCCCCCTCCAAAAAGCACATCAACCTTTTGGGGGGACAATTCAACTTCTGCTTGGATTGCCTGCTTAGGCTACAGGTACAGGATTCTATCCCAAAGTCAGTTGTTCTCTAGAGGGAAGAATAGAAAAAAATGTGTCTGTCATTTATACATTTAAAACTGTGTGTGTATGTGGTGTGTGTGTGTGTGTTTGTGTGTGTGTGTGTTTATAATGTTACCACTTAACACAAATCTCAGCAATCACAGAGGAAAAAAATTTCTCCCTTTATTATGTCTACTATGCAGTGATGCCTATAATTCTAAAATATACCTAGTAACATAACTTCATCTTTTCACTGTGCTATGTTTGTATAGAATAACACTTCAACATGATTTGTGCAGCACCATAATTAACATTTGTCCTGATCACCAATTCAGTGCTGTGGATTGCTCTACTAGAGGTTTATCTTTCAAATTTTGAAGTATATCCAGTATTAGTAGGAGTAATTAAATCTCAAGAAATTTGACTCTGAAGTGTATCAAATAACTCCAGAAGTCTTTAGTTGCCATCTTACAATTTATACAATTACTAAACCTGTTGATGACTGCCATTTTTATCAGGAGCTATAATTCTGTCCATTTCATTTGAGCCTACACCAATTCCTAACATATTTAGCTACATTCCCTGTTAGGATTTTCAGCAAATATTTTAAATGAACCCATTTTTGCAAACATTTAACACTAACCCATTTCTCTCACCAGCTATTACATCAAGATCTAAGCTTATATATAAGCATTATTAGGTACTGAGAAAACTCAAAACAGAACTTCAGTGTTGAGATTTTTAAAAGAAATACAGCATATTTTACTATATATCAGCAATACAGCACAATTTCTCTGTGAACAAATGTATTTTGACTAAAAGCAACTAATAAAATGTAATTTGTTGGGAGTCTATGATGAATGATATGTGCCTACAGTCGCAGTTTCCTTTATAAGCTGTGAGGAAAATTCTACATGTCTCATTCATAATATTGACTATCTGCCTCAGGTCTGTAGTTGTTATGCTGGAATATGTAGACCAATTAAGGTACAACTTCTATAGACCATAAGTATTTTGTGTCCAATTCTGTCTCTTCAACATCTTCTTTTTGCATATGTAATGTATCTATTCTTATCACTTTTCAGAGGTGTATTTCATCAGGACAATCCTTTTATTGGCAAGTTTAATTGTTAGAATATTAGAATAAAAATAGAGTACTTGAACCATACCATACTTAAACTTACATAAACTCTCCTTTACGTCATCACACAGTTGTTTGTGTAAGAAGTAAAGAATAATGAGTATGTTTGACTTAAAACATTTTCTAGAAAAAATAATGCCGGTTTTACAAACATGACTTTGAAACTGATAGGCTTACCATTACAACAATACCCGATATAGATACCCCATATAGTACATTTCAATAAGTAATAAATCTAGCAGAAACTAGAGAAGGCACTAATTGGATCATAGATTTTCCTGTGTATGCTGAGATCATATTAAAGGTGTATGTGTAAAAGCTAATATTAAACTTTCAGTGTTTACACATAGCCTAACAAATTTCATATTTAAATGCTGTCATTGAAATATATGCAAAATAAGTATATTTCTTTGTTAACATATCATACAAATTATAATATTTCATAAACTATGCAAATGAATTTTGGGAGTTTTGTTATGCATACTATATGCATTGCTTGTCATTTGGAACGATAGAAAAAAATCAGGCTATAATATTAAAACATAATATTATTTGTATATTCTGATTAAATTCAAAAAAATTTTCCAATTCAGATAGCACTTGTGAAATTATATGTCCTCTAATATACTGGGTATATTTTAGTACATCACAGGACCAATCAACTAGTATCCCTTCCCCTGGTTTCATTCACTTAACTTCTTGAATGGTAATCTCATTGTAGAAGAGTCAAGTCATTTTACTCAGGGTGACTCCAGAAGGCTCATGTACCTGCAAATCTTCATAGAACACACGGAAATGTATGGCTGGTCATAGCTGACCTAGGCAGCACCAAGTGGCTACGACAAACAAAGCAACACAGGCTTCCCATTATCAGTCTTTCAGAGAACTGTAAGACTGTCCTACCCAAAACATAAATACATGTAAATAAAATACCAATAGCAACAAGATGGTATACAAGGTGACAGGGTACTCTTACCTTCTGAGGAAACATCCTCATAGGAAATAAAGATGAAATATTTCCATGACTATAAAAAAATTGACCTACCCTACTATTTACAGGCATGAATAACAAAAATATATCAATCATAAAATCGGTTATTTTCCCCTTCCATTCAATCTAGGTTTGCTTTGCAAATTCATGTTTCTAGTTTCTAGATCATGCAAGAGTCATGTCTACATTCCATACAAAGGCTATGTTTAAGTTGTCTTAGTATAGATGGAAGTTCTCACGGGTAGGAGCACTTTGGCTCTTTGAATCACTGGAATAGCATCATCCCAAATAATGTGTGTTCCTCCTTATCATAGCATGTCTGCATGCTTAGAACAAATTTAGCCTTCCACAAATATTTTTATAAGCAATCATGGATGCAACATCAAACATGACACACAGAACACTAAGTACCAACTGAAGGCATATTCAAATTTGGGCAGATGATGAGTTTACAAAAACCTTTATAGCCATTTATCAGGAAAACAGTAGCATTACCTATGTGTGAAGAAAAACTGTGACCTTTTGTATCACCCCTATGCTTTAATAGATTCGCTTGTTAAAATACTTGGAACAAATTCAAATAAAGCAATCGCTCCTAAGCAGGTTTCTTCCCCCTTGACCAATCCCTAGAGAAAACAGACCAGGATCTTGCAAAGAATCAGTAACTAGGTGCCAGCTGATAGAAGAAGCTCATAATGTATAAAGAAATTTTCCAAATTGTAATGATTGAAAAATCAAATTGAAAAAAAATGATGAACTATTTAGGCAAGCAATATCTAAAAGAAACTATAATAATCTCCAATGTGTCAACTCAATCCTCTAATTTCAATTTGAATTATTTGAATCTTTGTTTCATTGCATACAAATATTTATGCTTGATTTGGCCATTGTATATCATCTTTTGAGAAATAGCTATTTAAGTCCTTCACCTCCATTAATTGTCTAGAGTGTTTTTAGTTAATGAAATTAATTTCTAACATATTCTGTATATTAATGTCCTGTCAAATTAATAGTGTATTTTTCACAGTCAATTGGTTGTCTATTCACCACATTGATTACTTCTGCTCTGTGGAAGCTTTTGTGTCTGATAAAGCTTCTAGCTGCTAATATTTTTTTCTTTTGTTGCTTTGTTGCACAGAAAAACCTTATGGTTTTGGTCTGTTCCAATACAGTGAACAATTTCTTCTTTGTTATCCTCTTTTCACCTCATTATCTTTAAGTAGTTGTATAAAGGAGTTGCTCTTTAACAAAGCAGTTTATGATTATAACATATCTTGATCAATTTCACTCACTTCAACATTCTTACCCATTACTTCTCTACCCACCCTTTCTTTCACTCCTCTTAATTTTGTTGGGTATGAATTAGATTGTTGTCATCATTTTCCTCCTTTTCTCTTCACCTCATAGTATTAAGGCTTTTCTCCACTTTGAGTTGGTTTGGGTAGAAGAGGAACAATAAAAGTCTGAACTTTATTCTTCTTTATATGGACTTGATTTACCCAGTACCATTTATTGAGTTGGTTTACCCTTCCCAGTGCAATTTCTTGTTAAATTTCACTGATATCACTAGGTTGCAAATACAAAACTTTATTAGAAAAAAATTAGTTCAGTATACATAACATCCTTAGACCAGTTTGTTTACATATGCAAATTTTATATTCTTTAACCACATCTTGTCTTTTGTATTCTTTAACTAGTGAACATCAGATAATATAGATTATAATATATAATTATATAGAGATTATAATATAGAATATAATATAGATTATATTATAATATAATATATGTAGTATATATTATATAGAATATATATTAATAGAATATAATATATATTATATATAGATTATAAATAGAATATAATATAGACTATAAATTGCAGTGTGTCTGGTATTTTGACAAAATCAGTATGTGATAGAAGCTCTAGAACAACAAAACTACTGATAACTGTGAAATGCTAGGCATGTTAATTTGCTTCACTTCAGTGAATATTTTTTAATTTAATATGTGCATCATGCCATGATAGTGTATACCTATGCAAACTAAAACATATTTCAACAAGTAGTAAAATAACCACAAAATATAGATAAGGAACCATATCACAATGAAAGAAAATAAGCCTACTTTCTGATTTTTGATGCTTCAAGAAGAATGGAAATAGAAAAGCTTTCTCTTTTATGACATATATTTATATGCCAATGTATTATTATGCCAAAATATGCTCTGCATCTCTATTACAATATTTTTAAATATAACCTTAAGAAAACATTCTTCTTATACATATAAGCCATTTTCACCCAATCAAAATGACACATAGTAATTGTTTTTAAATGGCTAAATTGTACATTAGGGGAGAAATATTAAAAATGTGTGTTTACAACATTAACATAGTTTTCAAAAGCAAATATCTTTCCTTCAAGAAGAACTAGAATCTGGTTTTGCCATCAACCATATCACATCCAACAACACTTTGATAATAGTGTCATTAGCCTAATGCAATATTATCTATCATGCAAGTATCCTAAATGGAAAATGTGCAGGCAGTGACCTGAGAAACAGAAGTCATCCTAAGACATTCTGTGTCATACAGGCATACAAATATCACATGCAAATTGAAAAAGTAAACGCACGGTTTATCAAAATCCCTTTAAGTCCCACAAATTTGTTGAGATCACCTTTTATAAATATGGTGACAGTAAATTTCAAACCAGTAGCTCATTGTGTGGCTTTTTATTTTGCGGCTTTTGAAGTAAGAAACTATTTTCCTTAAAGTTTACTTTAATCTGAAATGAGAAAAAAAATAGATGATATGTTATACCTTTACCTATAAAACTTTTTTAAACCTATGACTTGTATTCCTTTTGCAGAAATTCTCTTAAAGTCAACTACAAAATGAATGGATAATTTATTTAGCTTTCAAGAGACTGTTAACTGGATTTATACATTCCAACACAATTAATTAAGAACCTTACATCATCCTTTGTTAAAATTTGATCAATGTTAGTCACTTTACAATCCTTATGCAATTCAGTTCAGACGCTTTCTCACTTGACCCTGAAACTTTGCACACCAGAGTTTCTCCATAGACCTTTTCATCTCTGAGTTTCTCAACGTGTATATCAAGGGATTCAACATGGGAGTGACAACTGTGCAAAAAACGTTTACAAATTTATCAATAGGAAGATTGTAAATGGGTCTGACATACATGAAAATGCAGGGAACAAAAAACAAGACAACCACAGTGATGTGGGAGCCGCAAGTGGACAGGGCTTTGCGCCTCCCCTCCTGACTGTGACTCTTGAGATTATTCAGGATGACGCCATAGGAGATGAGGAGGAGGATGAAGACCACCATACAGATGGCTCCAGTATTTGCAACCACAGTGAGGCCTATGATGTAGGTGTCACTGCACGCCAGCTCCAACAATGGGTACATTTCACAGATGAAATGGTCAATGATATTGGGACCGCAGAAAGGGAGATTATACACAAAGGCAAGCTGACCCATAGAGTGTGCAAAACCTCCAGTACAGGCCACCACCAGGAAGATTATACAAACGCGTCGATTCATGATGGCCAAATAGTGCAGTGGCTTACAGATGGCCACATAGCGATCATAGGCCATCACCACCAGAAGGAAGACCTCGGCACCTCCAAATAAATGCACTATAAAGAGCTGACCCATGCAAGCTTCAAAGGAAATAGTCGTTTTATCAGAAAGTAAGTCTGTAATCAATTTGGGAGAGGTGGCACTGGAAAAAAGAGCATCCATAAGAGAGAGATAAGTCAAAAAGAAGTACATGGGGGAGGCCAAGGAAGGGCTGGCAATAACGGTCACCACAATAAGCAGGTTGCCTACCATTGTCACAATATAGCTGAGTAAAAACAGGACAAATAAGGCTCTTTGCCCATCTGGATCTTGAGTGAGGCCCAGGAGGACGAATCCTGTGACATTGCTCCTCTTTCCCATTGATTTCCACAAAGCTTGCTTTAGAGATGGGCGGTTGGGAGATCACTGCGGTGAAAATGTGAATGAGATTATGATCTGTATGTCATGGAGCACAGCATCCTTACATCTTCTAAGTGGTAAACTCACAGCAAATTTTGAGTGAACATCTGCTGACTTCCCCTTCCAAGAAACCCAATAGGCCTATGTGTAGACAATTCTTCTCTATTGAAAGTTCTGCTTAAGCTACAGGTACAGCTATCTTTCATAAGGTCAGTATTGCTCAGCTGAGAAGAGTAGAAAAAAAGTATATCCATCATTCACACATTTAAATCTCCCTATATAAAACACTGAGAAAAGTTTTCTCCCTTTATAAAGCATACCTGTAGTGCCAAAATGTACCAACTAATAATTATTCAGTGCTGTACCTTGAAATACTTGTGGAGAGCAACTTTACCCTATGATCTGAATGGCATTATAATTAACATCCATCCTAGAGCTTCCATTTTAATTCTGTGAATTACTCTACTAGAGGTCTTCAAGTTTCAAAGCACATTAAGTATTCATAGGATTCACAAAAGCTCAAGAAACTTGACTTTAAACTTAACAAATACTCTAGTATTTTTTGAACATAGAAATGACTAAACCTGACCATGACTCTCAGATTTATCAGGACCTATTAGTCTGTCCATTTCATTTGAGCCTATAACAGTTCCTAATGTATTTATCTTGCATTCACCTACATGACTTTTGGCAAACATTTAAAATGAACACATTGCTCTCACCAACTACATCAGAAGCTAAATTGATTTTTAGTATTTCCAGAGTAGTTATGTGTGAAAAGGGAGAAAATCGAACGTGTAAAGGAGTTGGAAAGAATATGATTTTATATCTAAGGCCTTACTAGTTACTGGGAAGTTAAGTTGAAACTACAGTATCAGATCCCCCAAACAGTATATTATTAAAGTGATATCTATCACTTGTTACTTAGAAGAAATGGGTAAAGCACAGTGAAGCCAATATTCAGATTAAATTCTGTATTCTGCTGAATAATTTTTTCAATTTCAATACCACGCTTGAGGCTAATGATCTTTCACATATTGGCTCTATTTCAGCATTTCACAAGAATAATCAATTATTATTCCCCCCCAACTCATTACACCCACCTACCTCCAGAATTGTGTTCTTGTGACAGAAAATCCAAAGTTGTTTTGCGAAGGGTGACAGCAGTCAGCTCAGGGTCCTGTGAGCTTTCACAGAACACGTGTGATGAAATGCTGATCAGTAACCCACCAGTAGCTCCACATAGGCACAAGAAGCACACCCACTCAGGCCTCCTATCAGCAATCTTTCAGAAGACTCTACTGACTATCCAAATACAAATACATCTAAAAGATAATACATGTGATCAGGATGCCGATAGCTACTGCACACAGTGGCTAACTATTCTCACCTCCTGAGAAAACATCTTGTTGGTAAAACTAAGATGTGATGGTTCTGTGTTTCTATACAAACATTAATCAGACCCATTATTGATTATCCTGGATAAACAAAATATAACAAAAGTAAAATCAGGTATTTTTTATCTCCTTCCCATCCTTTGAAGTATAACTACCAAAATGGCTTTACTTTAACTATCTCATGCACCAAGACAGGAAGCCATGTAACTTTCCAAGCAAAGACTTAATTTCTTGGGAAAGATAATGATGAATCTTCATGCAAGCGAAAGCAGGCCCTTGATTCTTTCAGTCACAATAGAATCTTCCTAAATAAAGTTTCTTCCTTCCCTATTAAAAACATGCTCTCGTATCTCCTTGATCTTATACCATGACACTGAAGCCTTTTACAAAGTTATAAGCAATGATAAATACAAACAAAAAAGATGTGACCCATAGAATACTAAATAGCAGCTGAAAACAGAGTCCAGCTTAGAGAGAACTTGGGTTTTCAGAAACCTTTTGGGTCATTCATCAGGCAAACAGCACCACCATTCACATGTGCAGAACCATTCTGACCTTTCTGTATCCTCACTGTGTTTTAAATTGATTACCTTGTCAGAATATTTGGAACTCATTCAAATGAAATGATCACTCCTAAACAGGATTCTTCCCTTGAACAGTCCCCAGAGGAAACTGACTTGCTTCTGCCAAGGATGAGTAGCTGAAGGCCAAGCTTATAATTTATTTATTTTTTTGTTTTTGTGTTTTTGCCAGTCCTGGGGTTTCAACTCAGGACCTGGACTCTGTCCCTGACCCTCTCTGTGCTCAAGGCTGCTGCTCTACCATTTGAGCCACAGCACCACTTCTCCAAGCTTATAATTTATAAATAAAGCTTTGAAATTATAATGATTAAAAAGCCTGTGAGTCATAAATTATGAATTCATTAGCAAAGACAAATAATAGCTAAAGGAAACCAAATGAAGAAGCAGCACCAGTCTCCTCACTCAATTAACCACATCACAAAGAAGATGGCTTTACTATGGCAGGGACTCTGTATCAGAGGCAGAATGCTTAGAACTGGAGTGGCTATGGTTGTTGATGTATTAATATCTGAAAGATAAGAAATAATAGTTGGGTACTATGTGGGCTCTAAATCAAGGCCTGCACCTATGTGAAAAGAAACCCCAAGGATCTTCATTATGTGCATTTCATCATTTTCTTTCAATTCTATCTTGACTGAATAATAGTTTCTACAATTAAAAAAAATAGTCTGTGTCCAAGAAGTTATCAGTGCTGGAGTATTTCCACCATTACTCTCTCAACTTAGTTTGCTGCCATTGGTTGCACTGAGCATATGTTAGCACACTTTATTTACTCACAGTATCTTCTCTAGAAGGAAGTCCTAAACACAGAGTCACATACAAACAAGCCAGAATCAGATAAAGATATTTATCATGATGTGGTACCTAGTAATACTGATAAATCTTCAATTTACCAAACAAACAGAATAAACCCAGCCATCTCATATGGAACACATATTAGGTCTAAGATAAAGAGTAAGTCTAATTGGTCATTCACAGATGGAGACTGTGTACATACTACTAGCATCACTGCTTGACTAAATTCTCTGTATATGTATGTGTCAAGGAAAAAGGTTTCTGCTTCAACTATTATATGAATGTGCAATCACTGAATATTCATATAGCTGTTTATATTTCACAAATACAAAAGCTTTCAGCTGGGGCTGGGAATATGTCCACATGGTAGAGTGCTTGCCTCATATAGATGAAGCCCTAGGTTCGATTCCTCAGCACCACATATCTAGAAAAAGGCCTGAAGTGGCACTGTGGCTCAAGTGATAGAGTGCTAGCCTTGAGCAAAAAGAAGCCAGGGAGTACACAGGCCCTGAATTCAAGCCCCAGGACTGGCAAAAACCAAAACAAAACAAAAGCTTTGTCCAACAGAGCATTACTATCTGTATGTCAATTGACAAACAATCTTCATTAAAATTGAAAACTCTTTTGTTTACAGAACAAAAGGTATTTGTTCACGGGTTGTATAAAATCCACAATATACTTAAATCACAGGACTAAAATGTTGCTATATGTGAAAAATAATGCTTCAAACACTCTCCCTAAAGTTCATTCACTTTCATTAGTCTTCTGCTTTAGCATGTCTTTATAGCATTTTAATGTTTACATTTTTTCAGTTATTTCCTAAATACTTTGATTAGAACATAATATGCTTACTCTACAACATCTTCACCATTATTTCATTTTTAAACTGGCTAACAATACGGCTATTATATAGACAGAGAAAATATTCTCAATACTATATCCTGATATTTGAAATGCTTTCTATAAATTTTGTACAAATCATAGCTATTAAATGTTCTTTTCAGAGTCATTTTTTTTATCACAGTGGAAGTATATTTCCACCTTAAATTACACAAGAACTCAGAAAGGACATCAGAAGACAAACAACATGAGAAGGTAATAAGAATAAGAAGGTAGCAAAATGCTTCCTGAAAACACTGAGGAGTGAAATCAAACCAAGAGCCAGAGCAGTATGGCAGCTCCCAGATCAGATGATAGCTTCTGTTGCAGTCTGCTTTGCCAAAGAATCTTCACATGTCTTCCATAGTCTCTTTTCTAACCTACATGCTGTCTAGCAGGGATAGAGGTTTTTCTTGTCTGCCTCTATTTGCTAATGCCAAGATTGTTGTGCTATCAGGTGTTGATGGAATTGAACGTCAACCTCACGCTGGTGGGAGTGTAACTAAGAAGGGAATGAAATCGAAGTGAGTGTCTAAATATCCTAATTAAAACAAAATAATTTCTCAGAATATCCGTAGTAAAGCTCTGTGTAATGTCAAATTGGGAACAACCCAAATGGCCAATGACCAAATGGATGCATCATCTGGATGCACAGGAATAGCACACAGCAGAGAAAAGAAGAGATAAGAGGGACATGGAGGAACATGTTCAAATCTTAGTAAATGAATATTGGCTCCAAAAAAGCAGAAAGTATATATTATACAATTTTAATAAATTAAGAAATAATTGTGTTTTAATCATATATTTTAATGTTATATAGATATATAATTAAGCTACTTTAACTGCACTGAGGACAGAGAGGAATGCAACAAAGAAGAATCAGCAAAGCATTTTCAATGATTTGGAAAATATGCCATGTAAGATGTCACACCACTTATGAATAAATTTCATGTATTGATAAATATGCATAAAGTATAATGTAACATTTTTAAATATAAAATTATTGATATGCAGTCCCATTTGTCCAACCTTTCTTTGATTTGTAGCCTTTCTGGGTCTTTGTTAAGGAAATGAGAATGGCCAAGAGACATATGAAAAAGTGCTCTACATCACTGGCCATAAAAGAAATGCAAATCAAAACAACATTGAGATTCCATCTCACCCCAGTAAAAATGTCATATATCAAGAAAACTAACAGTAACAATGGTTGGAGGGGATGTGGCTAAAAGGGAACCCTACTTCATTGTTGGTGGGAATGTAAACTGGTTCAGCCACTCTGGCAAGTGGTATGGAGATTTCTCAGAAGGCTAAACATAGAGCTTCCCTATGACCCAGCAGCCCCACTTTTGGGTATCTATCCAAAAGACCACAAACCTAATCACACTAAAGCCAGCAGCACAACAATGTTCATCGCAGCACAATTTGCCATAGCTAGAATCTGGAAATAACCCAGATGCCCCTCAGTAGACAAATAGATCAGGAAAATGTGGTACATATACACAATGAAATTTTATGCCTCTATCAGAAAGAATGACATTGCCCCATTTGTAAGGAAATGGACGGACTAGGAAAAAGTTATACTAAGTGAAGTGAGCCAGATCCAAAGAAACATGGACTCTATGGTCTCCCTTATAGGGAATAATTAGCACAGGTTTAGGCAAGTCACAGCAGAAGATCACAAGAGCTCAATAGCTATACCCTTATGAACACATAAGATGATGCTAAGTGAAATGAACTCCATGTTATGGAAATGATTGTTATATCACAGTTGTAACTACTTTCAACATGCCACGTGTATCTGTAGCTTCTATTATTGATGATCTTCTTGTATCACCTACCTGTGGTTGTACCTACACTATCTCTGTATCTTATCTGAGTGTATTGGAAACCGTGTATACTGGTATTAGAACTAGGAAATTGAAAGGAATACCAAAATCAAGAGACACAGGGTAAAAAAAAGACAAACAAGTACAAAAGCAATACTTGCAAAATTGTTTGGTGTGAATGAACTGAACAACTCATAGGGGGGAAGGAAAAGGGGAGGAGGGATGGGAGAATGAGGGACGAGGTAACAAACAGTACAAGAAATGTATCCAATGCCTAATGTATGAAACTGTAACCTCTCTTTAATTCAGTTTGATAATAAAAACTTTAAAAAAATTCTTGACATGCATAATCCATTAGAAAAATGATCTCAGCATGACATCCCTAAATCTTTTCATTTACATGTCTGTATCTGCTGCTTTATATCCTCTGATGAGTGAACATTTGAACTATAGGTAATAAATTGTACATGTCTAATGCTCTTACAACAAATGCACAAAATGAGTTAACTATGTAAGATGACAGGCATGTTAATTTGCTTCATTAAGTAAATCTTTTTATCTATATGTATCATATTTCATAAATTGTACTGTTATTTTCTTATGAATTGTATGATATTCTTTCTGATAAAAGAGCAGAATTACTTTGTGCATATGTACCACGATTTCTTGATCCATTCATCTACTGAAGGGCATCTGGATTGGTTCCATATCTTGGCTATGGTAAACAATGGTGCAATGAACATAGTTGTGCTAGTAGCTTATAGTATGGCATTTATTTGTTGGATAAATATCCAGGAATGGAATTGCTGGATCACGGGGAAGCTCTATTTAGTCTTTAAGGAACTTCCATACTGCTTTCCAAAGTGGTTGAACAAATTTACACTCCCACCAACAGTGTAACAGCATTTTGGTCACATCCCCTCCAGCATCTGTCATTGTCAGTTATCCTTATAACTGCCATTTGAACTGAGTGGAAGTAGAATCTCAATGGTGTTTTGATTTACATTTATTTTATGGCCAGAGATGTTGAACATATTTTCATGTGTCTATTGGCCATTCTTACTTCTGGGACTTGGAAAAAATTATACAAAGTAAGCCAGACCCAAAGAAGCCTAGGTTGCATGGTTTCCCTCATATGTGGTAACTAGAATGTGTCTATAAATCTACAAGTATACACACTGGATGGTAAATAAGAAAAATATGCTTGAACATGATAAACTATAGAGGACTCTAGGCATTCACATAGTGAGACCAAAGGAGGATATTCTTAGGAGAGGATCACAAAAGCTCAACAGCCATGTGCATATGATCATATAAAGTAATGTTTACCAAAATGAAATCAAGAGATTTTTTTCCTTTGTTGCTGTTTTGGGTTTCTGTATCTTTTGTCTTGTTTGTAAGTTTATCTGTTTGGGGGAGGGTAAGAAGGAGCATAGAAATGGTGGGACAAAGCGTGAACAAATGTACCAATGATATGCACTAGACATCATGTTAAAAATGAACTAGGCAGGTTGTGAGGGTGGGGGGAAGGAGGGAAAACCTGGGAGAAAGTGAGGGAAGAGGTGACACTTTTCAAAAAGAAATGTACTCATTACCTGACTTATATAACTGTAACCCCTCTACATCACCTTTATACATCACCTTTACAACAACAATAAAAATTGTGCCCTATATACAATAATTTATATTTCAACAAAAACAAAAATCCTATAAAATAGGAAACATTTTTCATATTTCAATGTAAGTAACTCAAACTACTTGTTTCAGAGATTCCAAGAAATTTAAGGTTCAGAAAAAAATTCTTGTTTTTAATTTTAAACTACATAATAAAGTATGATGATGTTAAAAACACATTCTCTACAAGTCTATAAGGAAAAAAGCAAATATGAATACAAATGTAGATAGTGTCAAGTTATTCATCAAATACATTACATTAGATAACATTCTACTTATGTCAATACATTACTTTAATCGACTTCATCATCAATACAAAATGAAAATACCTCACTTTGGGCAGCAAAATTGCCCATTAAATAACTGACAATTATCATAAAATATGTTTAGAACATTGATTAACATGATTGTTTAAAGCAATTATGCATCCATTGAGAACTAGAATCTTGTCATCAACCATATCATATCCAACAATATTCTTCTATAATAGTATTGCTAGCCTAATGCAATATTATCTGCTATACAAATACCCTAACTGAAATTATATAGACATTGACTAGAGGAACAGAAGTCCTTCTAATATATTAAGTAATATACAAGTGTACAAATGCCATGTCCTGATAGAATAATAAAGAATAAAATTTATCAATATCCCCTTTAGAATCATCAATTTGATCAGACCTGGGCCATGTTGCTTTCATAAATGTGGTGACAGTAAATTTTAAACCAGTAGCTTATTTTTTGGTTTGTAAAGAAGAACAAGTTCCTTCAAAGTTCTATTTTAATCTAAAGTGAGAAAAATAAGTTAGAAAGTGCATGCCATAAAGGACATAGCTCGCAAGATAAACAGAAAGCCCACAGACTGGGAGAAGATCTTTACCGGACATTCAACAGACAAAGGCCTCATCTCTAAAATATATGCAGAACTAAAAAAATTACCTTCTTCCAAAACAAAACCTCAAAGAACCAATAGCCCCCTCATCAAGTGGGCTAAAGACTTACAAAGAGACTTCTCTGATGATGAAATGAGAATGGCCAAGAGACATATGAAAAAATGCTCTACATCACTGGCCATAAAAGAAATGCAAATCAAAACAACATTGAGATTCCATCTCACCCCAGTAAGAATGTCATATAACAAGAAAACTAACAATAACAATTGTTGGAGGGGATGTGGCCAAAAGGGAACCCTACTTCATTGTTGGTGGAAATGTAAACTGGTTCAGCCACTCTGGCAAGCAGTATGGAGATTCCTCAGAAGGCTAAATATAGAACTCCCCTATGACCCAGCAGCCCCACTTTTGGGTATCTATCCAAAAGACCACAAACAAAATCACAGTAATGCCACCAGCACAACAATGTTCATCACAGCACAATTTGTCATAGCGAGAATCTAGAACCAACCCAGATGCCCCTCAGTAGACGAATGGATCAGGAAAACGTGGTACATATACACAATGGAATTTTATGCCTCTATCAGAAAGAATGACATTGTCCCATTTGTAAGGAAATGGAAGGACTTGGAAAAAATTATACTAAGTGAAGTGAGCCAGACCCAAAGAAACATAGACTCTATGGTCTCCCTTATTGGGAACAATTAGTACAGGTTTAGGCAAGTCATAGCAGAGCATTACAAGGCCCAGTAGCTATACCCTTATGAACACATAAGATGATGCTAAGTGAAATGAACTCCATGTTATGGAAATGATTGTTATATCACAGTTGTAACTACTTTCAACGTCCTATGTGTATCTGTAGCTTCTATTATTGATGATCTTCTTGTATCACCTTCCTGTGGTTGTACCTACACTGTCGCTGTAATGTTATCTGAGTATATTGGAAACCATGTATACTGGTATTGGAACTAGGAAATTGAAAGGGAATACCAAATTTGAGAGACACAGGGTAAAAAAAGACAAACAACTACAAAAGCAATACTTGCAAAACTGTTTGGTGTAAGTGAACTGAACACCTGGGGGGGGGGGGCGGAAGGGAAAGGGGGAGGAGGGAGGGGGGGTATGAGGAACAGGGTAACAAACAGTACAAGAAATGTATCCATTGCCTAACATATGAAACTGTAACCTCTCTGTACATCAGTTTGAGAATAAAAAATTGGAAAAAAAAAGTGCATGCCATTAGTACAATCTGTATCTATATTTTTTTAAAACTCCTGTGATTTGCATTCCTTTTGCAGAAATTTTCTTAAAGTTAATTATAAAATCAACGGATATTTATTTAGCTTTCAGGAGATTGTTTCCTGAAGTTTTACATCCCAACACAATTAATTGAATGCCTTATGTCATCCTTTGTTAGAATCTGGTCACTGCTGGCCACTTTTGAATTCGTGCCCTGTTACGCGCAAGCACAGTCTCATTTTACCCCTAGACTTTCCACACCAGAGTTTCTCCAAAGACCTTTCATCTCTGAGTTTCTCAACGTGGATATCAAGGGATTCAACATGGGAGTGACAACTGTGCAAAAAACGTTTACAAATTTATCAACAGGAAGATTGTAAAAGGGTCTGACATACATGAAAATGCAGGGGACAAAAAACATGACAACCGGGCTGGTAACATGGCCTAGTGGTAAAGTGCTTGCCGCGCATACATGAAGCCCTGGGTTCGCTTCCTCAGCACCACGTATATAGAAAAAGCCAGAAGTGGCACTGTGGCTCAAGTGGTAGAGTGCTAGCCTTGAGCAAAAGAAGCCCAAAGTCAGTGCTGAGGCCCTGAATTCAAGCCCAGGACTGCCAAAAACAAACAAACAAAAACAAAAACACGACAACCACGGTGATGTGGGAGCTGCAGGTGGACAGGGCTTTATGCCTCCCTTCCTGACTCTAAGTCTTGAGATTATTCAGGATGACCCCATAGGAGATGAAGAGGAGGATGAAGACCACCATACAGATGGCTCCAGTATTTGCAACCACAGTGAGGCCTATGAAGTAAGTGTCTGTGCATGCAAGTTCATTTCACTTAGCATCATCTTTTGTGTTCATAAGGGTATAGCTATTGAGCTCTTGTGATCCTCTGCTGTGACTTGCCTAAACCTGTACTAATTATTCCCAATAAGAGAGACTGATCATTTACTCCCTTGAACAATTAGAAAAATGTATCTTGCCAAGAGACAGTAGTTAGCTGCCAAATATATATGAGTATATATTAACATGAATATTACTCATATATATGTGAATATATTCATATATATACATATATGTAAATGAAAATCTTACAAATTAATTTAATTTCACAATTGTGAATAGTGTCACAATAAACATGATCCTCATTTCCTTCTAAAGTATATCCAATAGTAGAATTTCTGGATCATATAATGGTTTATCTCTTGTTTTTTGAGGAACCTCTATACTGTTTAACATAGTGGATATACAAACTTGTTTTGTCCCACTAGCAGTGTATGAGCATTTCTTTTTTCTCTTTAATCGCAGATGCATGTATTACTTACCTTTATGAAAATGGTTATCCTGAGATGTCATAAATTCTTTGGTTTAATTTCTCTGAAAAATAGGGACTTCTTATATAATTTCTTGCAATTATCATATTGTCCTTTTTTTTTTTCTTTTTGGTGCCAGTACTGGGGCTTGAACTTAGTGCCAGGTACTATCCCTTAGCTTTTTCATGCAAGGCTAGCTAGTGTTCTACCATTTGAGTCACAGCTCCATTTCTGGCTTTTTGGAGGATAATTAGAGATAAGAGTCACATGCACTTTCTTGCCCATGGTGATTTTGAACCATAATCCTCAAATCTCAGCCTTGCTTTCTGCTTTTGAAAATATATATTACTTGGCATTTGAAATGCCTGTTTTTTTTTTCAAGTGCTAGAGTTCATATGTAGGATTTGAACATCCTAGGCCAGCACTCCACCATTGAGTTACCATTTCTACCCCTTGTTTTGTTTTTGTTTTTGTTTTGTTTTTTTTTGTCTTTTTTTTTGTGTGTGTGTGTGTGTGTTTTTTTTGTTTTGTTTTGTTTTTCCAGTCCTGGGGCTTGGATTCAGGGCCTGAGCACTGTCCCTGGCTTCTTTTTGCTCAAGGCTAGCACTCTGCCACTTGGGCCACTGCGCCACTTCTGGCCATTTTCTGTATATGTGGTGCTGGGGAATTGAACCCAGGGCCTCATGTATACAAGTCAAGCACTCTTGCCACTAGGCCATATCCCCAGCCCCCTTGTTTGTTTTTTTTTTTTTTTTTTTTTTTTTTTGGCCAGTCCTGGGCCTTGGACTCAGGGCCTGAGCACTGTCCCTGGCTTCTTCCCGCTCAAGGCTAGCACTCTGCCACTTGAGCCACAGCGCCGCTTCTGGCCGTTTTCTGTATATGTGGTGCTGGGGAATCGAACCTAGGGCCTCGTGTATCCGAGGCAGGCACTCTTGCCACTAGGCTATATCCCCAGCCCCCCCTTGTTTGTTTTTTTAAGAAAAGATTTTATTGAATAGCTCAGGCAGATCTCCAACTCTTATGCCTCCACTGTCATATGTATTCTTTCTCATGTGGATTCTATACTTAAAAGATAAACGTGTGTAAACACAGAAACAGATTGGTAATGTGAAATAAGTAATGTGACACAGGGGTGGCTTGTAGTGGGAGTGAGGATGAGATAGAGTAAAAGAAGGTGAAAATTGTCAAAATCCTTTATGCACATGTGTGAAAATGAAATAAGAAATCTTTTTATATGGGTTGGAAAGCAAATAAAAGGATGAAGGAGATGATATCACTGTAAAATCCCCTGATACAAATATTTAAGGCTAATAAAAATACTTATCAAAATGAACTTCAAGAAAGGGAAACAAGAGTTTTTTTTTCCAATTTCTTCCCTGGTAGGGGTATTTTATACAAAGGCAATACATGGTCCTAGCTTAGATATTGCTAGGAATACCTCCAGACAGATTTTATCAACCCAAAGACCTTATGTTGCCTTGTAGAGCCATACCTCCTGATTTTTTTCTTTCCTTTTCTCCCTTCTTTAATTCCTGGTTACAAAATGACAACTCTGAAATGTCATTTTATGATGGTTCTGCAAATAGCATCTTGGGATTTTTTTTTCTCTTTTAGCGTACTTCTTTGAAGATCCATCTAGGTTATTGAATGTACCAGTTGTTCCTTTTTATTTTGGAAGAATTGTTCTATGGTATGGATGTAATACACAGATGAACCATTCGAATATGTGAATGTAACTTTTCTTTTCCATGAAGGAAAATGTCCAGGTTCAATTACTATGTTGTATATACTGCATGTATGCTTATTTTTGTGCAGGCACTTGGGCTTGAATTCAGAGCCTATTGCTCAGCATTTTTTCACCCTACCACTTGAGCCACACCTCTATTTCCAGCTTTTTGCTGGTTAATTGGAAGTAAGAATCTTAGAGGTTTTTCCCATTCAAGCCAGATTTGAGCTGTAACAGTTAGATCTCAGTCTCCTGAGTAGCTAGGATTACAGGTGTGGCTCATTAGCACTTGTCTGCATGCTTATTTAAAAAAACTGCCAAACAGTTGTGCAGGCTTGCTGTGTCATTTTCTGTGTCCCTTGGCAAAGTATGAGTGACATTTAGCATCTTCTTCCTTCCTCTTTTTTTTTTTTGAAATGCCATTTTGATAGATATGGGAGGACATCTCATTGTAGTTTCAATTTGCATTTCCCTGGTGACTAATCATGTCAAACACCCTTTCACGTGTTTGTTTACTATTTATATAGCCCCTCAGTGAAGCATCTGTTCCTGTATTTTGGCTCTAATTGTGCTGTTTGTTTTGTAATGCTGACTTTTCTGAGTTTCTTTGTAGATCCCACTTCTTTGTCCGATATGTGCTTTGTAAACATTTTTTCCCAGTCTGTGCTTATCATTTCATCTTCACACAAACTTTCAATGAGCAAAAGTTTTTAATTTTGTAGAAACTCTAACAATTCAGTTTTCTTTTCCTTTTTGTGATGTCTCCAGGTTAAGAACTCTTTTTTGCCTGTGATAGATCCCAAAGATTTAAAAAAAAATTATCTCTCCCCCAACAGCCTCAGTTTACATGTATATGACAAGACTTGGGTTGAGATTTGCCTCTCTGAGGAAAGACTATTTGTTCTTTCACTGAACTAAATTTTGAGCTTGTATGCATCTTAGACATGATATCTCTGTAAGGTTTTTTTTATTTTGTGTGTGCAGGGGGGTGTTATTCTATTCTATTCTATACTGGTCTATTCCACTGATTTATCTTTCTCTGCCCATATCACACATTTCGAGTGGTATATTTATATCAACAATTTTGGAATGAGATAAACTGACCTTAGGTTGTTCTTTTTCAGGATTATTTTTGTTGTATTAGTCATTTGTTTTTCTATATAAATTTGAGAAAAACATTGTCTACACCTACAGCAATTCTGCTAGGATTTTGCTATGAATCATGGTATACCTGCATGTCAGTTTGGGGATAATGAACTTCCTTCAGTCTAGAAATTCTTCCATTCCTTGAACACAGCAGGTCTGTTATTTTCTGTCAGTGTTTTGTAGTTGTCAGTAGGCAGGTTTGTGTGTTTGGTTAGAGTTATACCTAGGTAAATCAATATCTTTTATTTTAATTTTTAATTTTTTGTTATTTGTTGTCAAAGTGATGTATAGAAAGGTTACAGTTTCATACATTAGGCCTTGGGTACATTTCTTGTACTGTTTGTTACTCCTCCCTCCTTCCCCCTTTCCCTCTCCCCCCATGAGTTGTTCAGTTGGTTTACACCAAATGGTTTTGCAAGTATTGCTTTTGGAGTCGTTTGTCTTTTTATCCTTTGTCTTTCGATTTTGATATTCCCTTTCACTTCCCTAGTTTTAATACCAGTATATACAGTATCCAGTGTACTCAGATGAGACACACCAAATGTCTTTTATTTACTTAGTAGATGGTAGTACTATTTGCTTGACTCAGTTACTAGTTTTACAACCTCAGTTGGAAGGTTTCTTTGGATTCTCTACCTAGGTGATAATTGCCATTTACAAACAGGGACAGATTTTTTTTTTCTTCCTCTGAAGCCTTTTATGACATTTAACTTGTCATATTGAAGTGGCTGAATAGAAGTGGTAAGTTGTTAAGTGCAGCAATCTTCACTCTGTTCACTATGTTAGAAGAGTTTCCATGCTTTTTAACTTTAACTTAACTTTCTTTCCCAAACCTGTTGAATAAATTTGAAATCATGAGCTTTAAGTCCTTTGGCTTAAGACTAGGGCTCTACCACTTTAAGCCTTAGCCCACTTCCAGTTTCAAGACTTCTCTGAGCCTCCGCCCACTTCCTGGGTCTAGATGCCTCTGAGCCTAGGAGACTCGACCCGGAAGTGGGCTAGGGCTCAGAGGAATGTCAAACCCGGAAGTGGGATGAGGACGGATGGACGTACATGGTCGATGGACTCACTAGGATGGGCAGATTTGGATGGATGGATGGATTTGGACAGACAGACGGAAGAACCCCTGTCTCCCCGCCCCTACGCCCCAGGAGCCTCGACCCTGGAAGTGGGCTGGGGCTCAGAGGAGTCTCCACCCCGGAAGTCTAATTTTCCTTTTCATTTTTATTTATTTTTCCATTGTTTTTCATTTCTGACCTTTTGTGTTATATATAAGTTTATCTGTCTTGGAGAGGGTAAGGAATAGCACAGAAATAGTGCAACAAAGGGTGAATAAAGGTAGCAAGCAGGATACTTACTAGATACTTTGTTGAAAATTAACTATGTAACCATGTTTATCGTGTCACAATTTACCATAGCTAAAATATGGAACCAACCCAGATGCCCCTCAGTAGATGAATGAATCAAGAAATAGTGATGTGTATATATATATATATATATATATATATATATATATATATATATGGGAATATATATGGAATATATATATGGGAATTCTATGCTTCTACCAGAAAGAATGCCCCATTCATAAGGAAATAGAAAACCTTAGGGGAAAAAAATCATACTAAGTGAAGTGAGCCAGACCCAAAGAAACAGACTCTATGGTTTCCCTCATTGGTAATAATTAGTATATGTCTAAGTTAGTCCTAGCAGATGATCACAATAGCTCAGTAGCTATATACGTATGATCACATAAGATGATGTTAAGAGAAATGAACTCCAAGTTATGGAAATAAGTGGTTTCTCGTTGTTGTCATTTTCAACGTGTGATGTGATAATATGCCTTTTTCTTCTGTTTTTCTTCTCTTTAGTTTTACCCCTGCTGTCACTGTATTTGACTTTGGTACCCTGGGTATTGTTATGTGTTTATCTGAACTAGGAAACGGAAAGGGAATTGTCAAAATAGTGATACAAAGTACAAAAGGGGAACCAATGCAACAGTATTACAAGACAATATGCTGTAAACCAACTGTACAACTCAGCAGGAGAGGAGTTGGGAAGGGGGAAGGGGGAGAAAAATGAAGGAGGAGGTAACAAGTTTGATAAGAAATGTACTCATTGCCTTACATATGAAACTGTAACCTTCCTGTTCATTACCTTGATAATATTTTTTTTTAATTTTTAAAAAGAAAATCAACTATCTAACTTGTGGGGGGAGTGGTTGGGAGGGAAAAACCTGGGAGAAAAAGAGGAATGAGATGACAGTGTTCAAAAAGAAATGCACTCATTACCTGACATATATTACTGTAACCCCTCTGTATATCACCTTTACAAGCAAAATACATGCGTGCGTGCATGCATGCATACATACATACATACATGTTTTTAAGAAGTCTAAAACTAATGCAAGCATGATGGCATATACCTGAAATCCCAGCAATTGGGCAACTGAAGTTGAAGGATCATGAGTTCAAGTTCAGACTGCACTACATAGTGAAACCCTTTCATGAAATAGTGAAACAAAAACAAAAAGGACAAAATTAATTATGTCTGAAAAGCACTTATTCAGCATTTATTTAGCTGATATTATAGTCATTGAATATCTAGCAGTGAGTTTATATTCTAAAGAGAAAGAAAATTTCAAAAACCATTCTCAGTACAATGCATAGCATGTTAGTAAAAGTGCTAGTGTTATATGACAGAGGATAAGTATTGGACAGTACATTTTTAAAGAGGTGATAAGTTAAAGCACAATATAAAATATCAACAAATTATTACATATTCTATAAAGATGGGCTCTTTTAAATTCTAAAAGTAAATGGAAAAATCATTCTGTAAGAACCAAATAATCCAGGTATATAAAATGGAGATGGTGTGGTCAAATGGGATTTTAATACACTGTTGGGAATGTGAATTTGTTAAACTACTCTGGAAAACCATTATGAAGGTTCCTCAAAAAAAAAGAAAGAAAGAAAGAAAGAAAGATAGAACTACTGTGTGATTCAGCCATTCCACTCCTGTGATTTATACAAAAGATTACAAAACAGGATACAGTAAAGCCACCAACACAGCTGTGTTCATTGGAGCACTATTCACCATAGCCAAGGTACAGAATTATCCCAGATGACCCTCAATTGATGAATGGATTAAGAAAATGTGACAATATATACACAAGAGAATTTTACTTTACATTAGAAATAATGGTGTTGTACCATTTGTAAAAAGAAATGAAAAGACTTGGAAGCAATCATGTTAAGTGAAGTCAGGTCCAGAGAGACAAAGGATGAAAATTTTCTCTTATATGTGGAAGCTAGTTTTAGACGATACACTTATAAGTAAATATGCTGAGTGATATGTGAGTGTATACAAGTGTATCAACGGAAATATGGAAGATTCATGGAAGAACTCAAATTGTATAATTCCCTAGAAAGGCAAAGTCAAAGTTCAACAAAATAAATACCAAGAGGCAGGCACTTGAAACGGGTGGGGTGGGGTCAAGATGAAAATAGTTCAAGAATGAAGAGAACAATGGAAGCATCCAGTATAGATTTCAATATATATGTCTTACAAATTTAATAAGAGTGAGGGAAGGGGTAGGAATAGGAGGGATGGGTGAGAATGTTGAAAGGAGTGTTACTGATCAAGATACATTGTATTCAAAAAATGGAATTGTTAAATGGAAGCTCCTATGTAAAACTACTTAAAGATAATGAAATAAATTAATTAAAAAGTCCAAGTAAACTAATGCTACCAGTCATATTCAGTAGACACTATGTTGAAAATGAACTATACAATTTGTGGGGGACAGGGGTCAGGAGGGAAAAGCTTGGAGAAAGGAGGGAAGAGGTGACACTGTTCAAAGAGAAATGTACTCATTACATGACTTAGGTAACTGTAACCTCCTCTATACATCACCTTTACAATAGAAATGTTTTTAAAGTCCTAGCATAAGTTTATGATTTAAAAAAAGGAAGAGATGGATCCAACGCAGAACATCCTATGATATTACCAATTACATAACTAGTATATGATCGGTATAATCACAAGAATAACTGATTACATAGCATGTTGAAAGTACCAATGTTATTTTGTTTTAGTATTTTGGACTAGAGGTTTGGCTAAGCAGAATGGCACTATGGTCAATGGATTTGCCACCATGGTGGGAGACTCGTTTATTCATGACCTGATGTAACTTTTCTTTTCCAGAGCTTCCTCATGGCATTTGTCATCTCTTTATTTCTCAGAGTGTAAATTAATGGATTCAGCATAGGGGTTAAGACAGTATAAAACACACTAAATGATTTATCAATAGGAAAAGTCTTCGCAGGTCTTGCATATATGAAAATGCAGGGAATAAAAAAGCAGAACACCACAGTGATGTGCGAGCCACAGGTGGAGAGAGCTTTCCTCCTCCCTTCCTGACTTAGGTTCTTTAGAGAGTGCAAGATGACACCGTAGGACATCAGTAAGAACAAAAATGCAATCACACACAACAGTCCTCCATTGGCAACCACTAAGATACCAGTGATGTAGATATCAACACACACAAGTTCCAATAAAGGGTACATGTCACACACAAAATGATCCATGACATTGGGGCCACAGAATGGGAGCCCATAAATAGTGCTGAGTTGAATTACTGAGTGCAAAAACCCACCCACCCAAGACATGACTAATAAGAAAACACACACCCTTTGTCTCATGATAATCAAATAGTGCAAAGGCTTACAGATGGCCACATAGCGGTCATAGGCCATCACCAGTAAAAGACAGATCTCTGATCCACCAAAAAGATGTTCTGTAAAAAGTTGAATCATACAAGACTTGAAGGATATGGTTTTCTCCCCAAAGAACAAGTCTGAAATCAGCTTAGGGGAAATAGATGATGAATAAATAACATCCACAAAAGATAACCAAGCGAGAAAGAAGTACATAGGCGAATCCAGGGTCTTACTGAGAGCAATAGTTATGATAATGAGCAGATTTCCCACCATGGTCAGAATGTAGAAGAGTGAAAACATCACAAAAAGTACTTTCTGTTCCTTTGGATTCTGGGTAAGGCCCAAAAGGACAAAGTAAGTTACATTGTTCTTCAGTTCCATATATTCTGTTACTCGGGCTAGTTTCAACTATTCACCTACAGAAGAATGAAAAGCTTTTTAGAAGCCTTATAACCTTACTCTTCACATATCCATCAAGAATGTATATGCAGCATGTACTGTGTCAATCAACCTGCTATTGATACCTGGATTGCCAAATTAAGTGAGACAGGCTTTCCCTCTCAAAATTACTCCTACATAATGATAGAGTCAGACAATTAAGATCAAGTCAACAAGTGTTGTTATATGTGTACTTATTCATGCCATAGTATAAACCTGAAATTTCTTAAGGAACTGGGATATGGAGCCACTTCTCTGAAGAAGCAGTACTTCAGAGAAGTGAGGTGAAGTAAAGGAATTCTACAAAAAAATGCTATAAACAAAATCATAAAGATGTAATAATAAAAACTCATTAAGATCATTTACATAGTTGCAACACACAGGATAAATTATGAATTTAATAAGACTACACATCAAAAGTTACTGTATTAGATACTAGTGCTGCTACTTTTAAACAATGATATCAGAACAATTGGCATAATTCAGCAGGTAGAGCACCTGGCTAGAAAGTGCAAGATTCTGAGATTAAACCACATAAAATAAAAAACAAATACATAGATGAATGAATAATACAACAATTATTTTTCTTCCTCCCCTTTCCAATAACTTGTTCCTCATTTCCATTTGTGACTACACAATAAGTATCTTAGCACTTTTATTTCTGCAAGCACTTTTTTCATGATGATTTATGCATTCTCTAGGACTAAGGTGCCTTCTCTGTAGCTTTCCTCTTTTCTTTCTGAGCTCCTAACTAGACTCAACTTTTCAGTGTGCAACTTTCTTCAGAGCCATGGCTCTTTCTGCCATTAATCATTAACCTACCATGTCTACCAAATACATCTACCCCTAGCTACCCCCATGTTTTAGATGACTATTACCCCCATTCTCACCTCCACTCATCAGTACCACAAGCTGTGATCTTTTGCTAGAACGAAGTCACACTACCCAGAATAGCAATGTATTGTCTCTGAAATGAATAAGCTAGAAATTCAAAATCAAGTATAGAAACTGTTACTTTATTCAAAAAATAATGGGAAGAGCTGTTCTAGGTCCCTCTCCTTGGTTTATGGATTACCAATTGAATGTTCACATATCCACATTTCTGCTTCTAATAAGGACAACAGTCACACCCAATTGGATGCTATCCTAATGACATGCTTTAAGCTGGTTACCACTACAAAGACCTTATCCTTTAAATAAAGTCACATTCAGGGCCACACATCAGTGATACATGCCTGTCAGCTCAGCTACTCAGGAGGCTGAGATCTGAGAATCACCATTCAAAGCCAGCCTGGGCAAGAAATTCCAGGAGATTTTTATCTCCAGTTAACTACAAAAGAAGCTGGAAATAGAGCTGTGGCTTATGGTAGAGTGCTAGGCTTGAGCAAAACAAAAGCTCAGGGATAGATCCCAGTCACAGAGTTCAAGTCCCAGGCCCAATGCAGATATATACAAAAAAAAAGTCACACTCTGATTTCCTGGAAGCTAGGAATTAAGAAAAACAGACAAAAAGCTGAGTTGTTTCATGTAACACTATGTCTGAGTAATATCTGTCAGAGTCTCAGATACCCAATCCAATCATGCGAACCTGTTTGCAAGGTCTTTACTTGAATATTCTTCTTTTCCTAACATATAAATACATAAAGCATAAAACTAGTAGTTATGGAAAACCTTCATCATGTTATGTCAAAAAATCACATTTCCAGCCATCCCAGAATGCCCTCTATCTCACAAAGGCTCATAGTCCACCTGAGAGGACACCTTGTGTCTTCTCAAGGAAGAAACTTTGAGTGTCACTAAGGAAATACTTTTCACCAGTAATCTTCAACTCTTCCAGAGAGAATTATGATTCCTTAGGATATAACATGGCTACTATTTTTTCCTTTTTGAAAAATTATCTTTAAATAGTTGTACAAAGGAGTTGCCATTCAACAAAGCAGTCTATGATTACAATGCATCTTGGTTAATGTCACCCATTTTGAACATTCTTACCCACTCTCCCAACCCTCCTTCTCTCACTTTTCTTAGTTCTTTAGGATACACATTGAATTTTTTACTGTAACTTTTAAATATATTCACCACATGTATCTTATTCAATATGAGCAAGTTTACCTGCAGTTTTCCAATATTTTGATCTTTATTAATGTATAATTTCCTATGTAGTGAAAAAGTCAACAGCTTACATAATGAAAAATCCCAGCTCCTTTGGGAGATTGTCTACATTTTGAAGGACATTTTACCTCATGCTTAATGTGCTAGAAATATGTCTTCCATCCAAGATTCACACAGAGAAAAATGGGATGAATGATTCCTTGAGGATGTATTTGAAACCACATGGCTATATATTTTATATTAATATAATTTATCAAAACTGCCCCCCCCAAATTCCTATGTACACACTGGCATATAGAAATGGGCCTTTGAACAGGGAAGGTTTTCTCTAGCAAATTCTTTTCTAATAACTAAAGAATAATTCCATCAAGCTATTTAGCACATCTCTTGTGTGTTGGTGTAATCAAAACCTTGCACCCAAGAATTAGTCACATTCTTGTGCATTTTTAAAATTGTGCCTTAAGCCTACTAAAGATTTTCTGAAATAATTTGTCACTTACACTGAGGCCAGCATCTACCATCTACATAGGCAAAGATTACTGAAGGTTTTATAACTTGTAGCCACATTAGTTATGGAGTCCAATGACTGGCATGTATCCAAGACAGATTCTTGCTTAATTAAATTCACTGGGATTTCTCACCAATTTTAAAAGAATATCTGTATGTGAGGATATCGCTAGGTCAATTGCATAACTAGTGTCAAGAGAATGAAAAAAAGAAAAAATAATAATTTCAGAAATACTATGTAACAATTGTCAGTAAAGAGTAAAATATGAGCCCAAGTAGCTTGTTAAATAAGATGAATTTATCAGTATTTCCTTCTTTCCCAGAACAAATGATATTAACTTTTATCTATCCCTTGATTTTTTATGTCAGTTTATAGGTGAATATATTTTTTAAAGATGTGTTAATACCCATAATCCTAGCTACTCAGGAGGTTAAGATCTAAAGATCTTATTCTGAAGCGAGCTCAGGCAGACAAATCTTTAAGACTCTTATCTTAAATTAACCAGCAAAAAGCCAGAAGCAGTCATGAGCTAAATGTTGAGTGAGAGGTTGAGGCCCTAAATCAAAACCCACACACATAGGCTGGGAATATGGCTTAGAGGTAGAGTGCTTGCCTTACATGCATGGAGCCCTGGGTTCAATTCCTCAGCACGACATAAAACAGAAAAATCTGCAAGTGGCGCTGTGGCTCAAGTAGTAGATTGCTAGCCTTGAGCGAAAAGGAAGCCAGGGACACTGCTCAGGCCCTGAGTCCAAATCCCAGGACTGGCTCATTGGGTCTGAATGAAATAAGAAAGGAAGAAGATAGAACAAAATGAAGTTAAAAAGATGGATAGGAACAAAACCCAGCTGGACATTATAGGTAATTGGAGTTCATTTAAAAAATCCCCCTCAAAGAAGATTAGGGAAGACTCAAAGTTAGTGGTTCAGCCACTAACTTTGAAAATCAAATACAATTATGTATATAAAGAATTATACACTGGGGCCAACTAAAATGTACTCCAGATATGTAAGACTGGTTCAATTTTACTATATCTATTAATATCATCCATCAGACCTAAAGAAAAAGTACTTTGGGGAGCCCGAGAAAGGGCTGGAGGTAATGGTCATCTCAATGAGCAGGTTGCCCACCAATGTCACAATGTAGCTGAGAAAAAAATAGGACAGATAATACATTTTGCACATTGGGATCTTGGGTGAGTCCCAGGAAGACAAATTCTGAGACATTGTTTTTCTGGGCTGCCATTTACTCTTGCGTCAGAGGTGAGAGTTCTGGAGGGCTAGACCTGTCACCAAATGGTAAACAGAACTATGACCCTTTGTGTCCTGGAGTATGTCTTCATTATACCTTGTACATGGAAGATCCACAGTAAGCATTTGGGTCGTATCTAATGAGCTTTCCTTCCAATGAGTTCAACAGACCTTTTGGCGATTATCTCCTCTGAGGCATCCTGGTTAGCTACCAGGTACAAGATTCTGTCTGAAGGTTCACTGTGCCTCCACAGAGAAGACACATATGTATGCCATTCACACAATTTAAATAATTACTTAATCTCTAGTACTTACTAATGTTTACATCTGTAAACATGTATGGAAAAGATTTCTCCTTGTATGAAACCATATAGTGGTACCAAGAAACCCTAAATATATTAGCTAACATGCATTCAGTCCTTCTAGTTGCTGCATTTGAGAAAAGTAACTTTATAATATGTGTAACGCCATGGAGTCTCCATGCCTGTGCTATGACATTGAACCAGTAGAGGTCTGTCATGCATTTATCAAAAGATGTTTGCATTTATGGGTCTCTCATGAAAACTTAAGTGTGGGCTTTGATTTTTATCAAATAAACTCAGTATTTGATGGTGCTATGTCTGCTTGTAGCAATTACTTCATCTGAGTGTGGTTAAGTTTTTTCAGAAGCTATAATTTGATGTGTTTCAGCCCAGCCTTTATGGATTCTTAACACATTTGGATTCACTAACATGATTTTTAACAAAGATTTTCAACTGACCTAAAGTAACCCATGACTCACACTGACTACTGCATCAACATCTTGCGTACATGCAGTATCTTGCATACTTAGGCAAAGATGGAAGAAAAAGAGAAACTGAGAAGAGAACTAGAAAACAATGGGATATTATTTTAATATGGAAGTCTGCTTAAGTACTAAGAGGGCTATAAATGGAACTTCAATGTCTAAAATCGAAAAGCAGCAAAGTCAAAAGGCAAGTCCTTATGTGTTGTGAAAGTCACCTTCCTGTGGTTGTACCTACACTTTCTATGTATCTTATCTGAGTATATTGGAAACCAGGTATACTGGTATTAGAACTAGGAAATTGGAAGCAAATACCAAAATCGAGAGACACAGGGTAAAAAAAGACAAACAACTACAAAAGCAATACTTGCAAAACTGTTTGGTGTAAATGAACTGAACAACTCATGGGGGGGAAGGGAAAGGGGGAGGGGGAAATGAGGGACGAGGTAACAAACAGTACAAGAAATGTATCCAATGCCTAATGTATGAACCTCTCTGTAATTCAGTTTGATAATATATATACGCACAAATAAGTCTATTTTGCACATTATAAGTAAAGGTTTCAAACTGGATGAATTTTGCATAGAACAATAATCTGCAACCCTATAAGTGTACCCTACCTTTTACTATTCTGTTGGGGTTTTTTTATATTATCAAAATCTAATGACAATTTCTAAGTATATTGCTGTTTCCTAGTAAAGCAAAATCAATTGAAAAGCAAATGTGATCATTACTGGGACCCAGTAATGGCTCTGGGTTACTAGCCAGAATACAAGTGGTCTTAGAGGCCTGGGGTATAGCACAGTAGTTATAATGTGAACTCTAGAGCCATAGGATTCACCTTGCAATCCCAGGATTATTCACTAATTCTCTGTGTGAGCTCTGAGCAAATGAATAAATCTCTCTGTGTGCATTTTCATCATGTCTGACATGGCGACTTCCTGCAGATGTTTTGCTATTGTTGTGTAAGTCCTCCTGCACTGCTTGGTACCTTGTAAATCAAAATAAATGACATTTGGAAGGCATATTTGTAGCGTGAAGAAAGATAGAAGTTAATCATTTGGATATCACAGTTTGTGGCTACCTTCTTTGGACAGACTGTTTTTGTTTTCCTTTTGAAAACTAAATTTTATTGTGGATATTTAAGAAATAACAGCATGATGTTTTAAAGCACACCTGTAAATATAGATGTAGATAGAGGATACATTCACACATGCATGCATGCATACATACTTAAATGGTTACTCTTATAGAACAAGTTAACAGCTCTTTTACCCCTTTTGGCAAGCATACCTATAATCTAAAGTAGAAATACTTGAATGTAATACTACACATATTCAGCATTAGTACTTTGAATTATCTATTCCTTCATAGTTGCAACTTTTCATCTTTTGACTTGTATCTTCCAGTTCTTATCACCAATGTTTGTATTCTCCATCTGTACATGTTTACCTTTCTGGTTTCTTTTATTCCAAATATAAGTGAAATCATGCAGTTTTTGTTTCTATCTTCTATCAATTATTATAACATGCTAGTATAATTTCCTAGAACTCAGCACAACCTTCAACCCCCCCGCAAAGGTCTGTACCCCTCGCTGTTTCTCAATAAACAGTCCTTGCCTGTTGAAAAAGAAGATCCTAGGACAATGTTGTTGCAAAAAGCAGGGTCATCCTTTGTGTAAAGGTTAACTCATGCACACACTCACATGCACATACAGACACACATACATTTATATATATACATACATATATATTACAGGATATATCACATAATAGCATATCTATGTTATTAATAGGTATATATGATATTATGGGAATAATGGTACAAAACAGGAGATTGCACATAACTTTAAAACATAGTCTTTTCACATTTTTGTCTACACCCAGGCACTGGTCACAAGGATAAAGCCATTGAAGTTCACATAATGATGGAAAGTGCACATGACATATTACAACAACTCCACCAAAACCACTAATGTGATGCGTAAGAGGATGCCATAACACTAGTAAGAAATCTATTTTATGTAACTTTGAACTGATTTTCCTGAGCAGCTACCTTCAATGTTACATAAAGCCGATGTTTTCCAGAGAGATAGTAGAGATATTAGAAAAAAACTAATGTCCATACCATTCTACTTGGGGCTACAGTTGGCCTTTGATCCAAGACACAAATGAAAATACTTCCCAGCTATTAAAATGATGCATGATATACCAATATTCTCCCCAAAATTGTATTTCATTGAACCTTGGTCACTTCGTACAAATGGGCTAGGAAATAAAGCCTATATCCATTATTCTTCAATACCCACAATAGCCAAAATTAATGCAAATGGAAACTACATGCATAAACTAGAAAATTAAGTGAGCACACAGATGGGTGATAATTCTTAGGAAGAACATTTTATTCCCTGTCCAGGAGTTTAAAGACTCTAGGTAATCAAATATTCCTCAAAGAAGTGATAGTTAATACAAGGAGAAGACATTGTACCCATTTTCACAAATAAAAACCAGTGAGATACATGATTTCTCTTTAATAATTTATTGTTTACTATTAACTTATCCCCACATATATTCATTAAGCCTTTCCAGATACAAATTATATACAAGACACTATAGAATTTATATTACAACAAGGAAATTTATTAACAGCACCAACATAATTTACATTAACTGTGTCAGAAATGCTCTGGAGGGAAGAGAACTTACCATCAATTTTAAGATGTCTCATACCTGTATTCCTAGCTACTAAAGAGGCTGAGATCAGAGGATCACCATTCAAGTCAGCCTGGGCAGGAAAATTTATTAGACTCTTATCCCCAATTAATCACCAAAAAGCTGGAGGTAAAGCTGTGGCTCAAGTGGTCAAGTGCTAACCTTGAGCACAAAACCTCAGGAATAGTACTCAGACTCTAAGTGCAAGTCCCAAGACCAGCACCAAAAAATAAAAATAACAATTATTAACTCTGAGGAGACAGCATTTTTGTCAAATGACTCAGATAGTGGTGGGTGACACACCTATTGATGACTTGATGTAACTTTCCTTCTCCAGAGCCTTATCATTGCACTTGTCATCTCTTTGTTTCTCAGGGTGTAGATTAACGGATTCAGCATAGGGGTTAAGACAGTATAAAACACACTAAATGATTTATCAATAGGAAAAGTCTTTGCAGGTCTTGCATATATGAAAATGCAGGGAATAAAGAAGCAGAAGACCACAGTGATGTGAGAGCCACAGGTGGAGAGAGCTTTCCGCCTCCCTTCCTTACTAAGGTTCTTTAGAGAGTGCAAGATGACAACATAGGAGATGAGCAAGAGCGTGAAAATGATCACACACATCAGCCCTCCATTGGCCACTACTAAGATACCAATGACATAGGTGTCCATGCAGACAAGTTCCAATAATGGGTACATGTCACACATAAAATGGTCAATGACATTGGGACCACAGAATGGGAGCCTATAAATAGTGAGGAGTTGAATTATTGAATGCAAAAATCCCCCAAACCAAGACACTACCAGCAACAAAACACACACCCATTTCTTCATGATAACCAAATAATGCAAAGGCTTACAGATGGCCACATAGCGATCCAAGGCCATCACCAACAGAAGAGACACCTCTGAGCCACCAAAAAGGTGTTCTGTGAACAGCTGAATCATACAAAACTTGAAGGAGATGGTTTTCTCCCCAAAGAACATGTCTGAAATCAACTTAGGGGAAATAGATGATGAATAAATAATATCCACAAAAGATAAACTAGCAAGGAAGAAGTACATTGGTGAATCCAGGGTCTTACTAAGATTTACAGTCACCACAATGAGCAGATTTCCCAGAACGGTCAAAATGTAGAAAAGCAAAAACATAATAGAAAGTAGTTTTTGTTCTCTTGGATTCTGAGTAAGGCCCAACAGAACAAAGTAAGTAACATTGTTCCTTGGTTCCATCTATTCTGTTCTTGGCACTGATTTCAGATTTGCAAAGCGGCTTACCTACAAAACATTGAAAACATCCTTAGAAAAATAAAAATATTAGTTTTTATTCATTCACTATAAAAGATGAATAGAAAAGAGAATGGTGGATGAAGACAGTCATAATACTCAATGAACATATGTGCAAAAGGAACTGGGAAATGTGATGGGTCTGGAGGGGAAATGGGTAGGTGTGTATGGAAGGAGAATGATGGAAGGAACAATGCTGATCAAGATGCACTGTACACACAAATGCACATGTTAAATTGTAACTTCCTTGTAAAACCGCTTGTAGAAAAAATAACCACCTAAAATAGAAAAGTAATTCACGTGTGTTATACTACCTGCAACAATTATCTGGATTACTAAGTTAAATATGACTATGTTTCCTTGCCTAAATGATATATAGATAGATAATGATGGGAAGTGCTAAAAAGCAATCCAATATATGTCAGCATAAATATATTTTCTATTCCATAGTACAGATTCCTAGCACTAGAATTTTTTAAGTCACTAGAAATTGGGAGGCATTCTCTGAAGATGCAATAGTTAAGGCAGTGACATATCAAAAGAAAATGAAAAAGGAATTCCATGAAAAGATATGTTGTGTCTAAAATTACAAGTAGAAAGTGTGCAGTATAGTCTAAATAATAACTATTAAGACTCAGTGAAGGTAATTACATATTCACATTGTATAAGCCACTGTGATTATATCTGTAGAAAAAAGTGATTATTAGTTGCTAGTGCTGCTAGTACAATTATAATCATTCCATTGCTTTACAAGAACATTTTCCTCATTTCCACATTTTCCTACTACAACTGTGCCAGGAACATTCTTTTCGTGATGATAGATGAGTTCTCTAAATCTATAGAAACCTTTCCTGCAGCTCTCCTTTTTTTTTCCTTTCTGAGTCCTCACAAGAATTGTCTTTCAAAATCTGTATTTCTATAACCTAGCAATCTAGGATCTTTCTTCCATTAGTCCCCAAACATTTCCACCATCTACCTATTACCCAAACCTAGAAACATGTCCACATTTTTATAATTGTCATCAATAGTTCACCACGGTCTAGGACCAAAAGCTAATATTTGTTGATGGTGTTTCTTCAGAAAAATAGAGAAGAAATCATATGATCTAAACAGAAATCAATGTAGAGACAACATCATTAAGAAAACTAAGAGGAAGAAATTATTCCATACCTCCTTTTTTGGCTCGTGTATGATTAACTTCATGTTCATGTGGCATTCTACCTGCATCTAAGTTTCTCTTCTTAAAAAAAAGAGAATACCAAAGTTTGTCTCTACCCAATGAATAGTTCCTCTTCGCCTGTCATTGTTCAAGACAAACTCTGTCCTTCATTCTTCTAAGGTTGCTTTTCCACATATAAATATGTCCCATGGTCACTTTTTATAATACATGGCAAATATGTCCTTGTTACTATACCTCACTGCATCCTTTGACTAATCATAGCCACTTCACCAAGTTGAACTACTTTCCTTCAATAAACTTCTGCAAAAGCCCAACAAATCTTGTTCAAATCACAAAACCTATAGAGAAGATTCTTACTTCATTCTTAATCACATCCTCATCCTTCTTTATCATATAAGACCTCGGGGAACTGGAGTCCAGGAAACTGTCCCAAATTCATTGCTTACAGTTCTCAATGTTCTACTTGAGCTATTATTGTGTTTCAAGCAGACAAAATGCTTTTTCACAAATGCTCATTTCAGAGACCACAAAAAGCATTCCCAAACTCTAAACAATATTAAATCTGTACAGAGGAGCACATATTTACATAAATGCACACACAATCAATCTATATTCAAACGAGAAGTAGTTTTAGAACACCTACATGGGGTCATATTGTTCACGTAAGTGAGACTCACATGTCAGAGGACACTGTTCTCTGTCTAATGAAGGCTCAAGGTCTACACTGGGTTTCATAGCTGAGGAAATAAATCTTGGAACTGACTGAGGAAACTTGTTTCGATCAGTAGCCTTCCATTGCTCCAGACAGATGGACAACTCTTGATTATATACATGGCTGCTAACTTTGTTTCCTTTCATTTTATCTATCTTCATGACACATATTAGGAAGAACTTACAGCAACACTCTGCCTGCAAGAAGTCTTCTTTTTTCCAACATTTTAATTCTAATGAACTCAAGCAATATTCTTGTCTACATGATGAAAAATCTACCCCAGTTGTGAAAACTAGTGGGTTTTTTTTCCTACCAGCTATTAAAGACATACCTTTTGGACACTTGTTTACAGTTCAAAGACCTTTTCATGTCAGTCTTAAAATTCTAGAAATACCTCTTCCTTCTAGCAAGTACAGAGTAAAGAAAACATTGTATTCTCCACTAGAATACATTTGAAATCGCCTGGCCATGTCAGTCCATTGTCATTACCTGTAGAGCTATTTCAATGGCATTGTCTTTTATTAACTGAAAAATGAGTCTTTTTCAAGTTAGGATAATTTATCAAAATGCAAACAAATCTTAGTCGCCATAACATGGCTGGAATCAGATTTAGGTTGTTTCCTATAAGTCCTTCTCTAGTTCCTTCCCATAGTTATTATTTTTCAATTTAAAAATATTATTATCTAGCTTTGTATCACATTTCCTCTCTTATTTTGGGGTAACAAAATACTTGTATTTGAGACTGGACAGGTCATTCTTCTTCTTAAGATCATACTTTAAGATAAATAAAGACTATTTCACCTTCTGGGATAATTATATCAGCTACAAAAGAGGATAGCATCTGCTACCTGACAGGAACAAAGATGAGTGAAGGTTTTATACCTTCATAGCCGTATTAGTCATGAAGTTCTATAACTGGCATATATCCAACATGTATTCCACCCTAATTAAATTCAATGGGATTTCTCATGAATTTTTTAAAATATATCTATAGATAATGATATTATTAGCTCAATCACACATCTACAGTCAAGAAAGTTATATAAGGGAAAAATGTCAAGAACATCATAAAACAGTTGTCAGTCAAGAGTAAAAAAATATGAATGTGTGTAGTTTGTTTCTTGAAAATTAATTTATCACTTATTTTTAATTTTCTCAGAGCAAGTTATATTCTTTTTACAAAACAATTTCTTTTTCTTGAGAGTTTTATTTTAACTTTATTGTATAGGTGTTGTACAAAGGGGTTATAGCTACATAAGTAAGGCAGTAAGTACATTTCTTTTTAACATTGTAGCCTTTTCTCTTATTTTTCTCGCACTTTCAGGGGATAAGGGAAAGTAGAGAAAAATACTCAATAGATACTAGTGGGATGTTGGATATGTATTTGTGTCTGTGAGTGTGTGTGTGTGCATGAGTATGTGCTAGGACTTGAACTCAGGGCCTGGGTGCTATCCCTGAGCCTTTGTGTTTGAGACTAGTGCTCAATGACTTGATCCACAACTACACTTCCAGTTTTGGCAGATAAATGTCTCAAGGACTTTCCTGCCCAGGCTGGCTGTAAACCCCAATTCTCAGAGCTTAGGCTCCTCAGTAACTAGGATTACATGAGTGAGCCACCAGTACCCAGATGTTGGATATATTATTAAAATTTTTGTTTAACTATTGACTTAGTCCATTTTTTTTTTTCAGAAAAATCTAGAGGATGTATTTTTGTCTCAGGGTCTATGCTTTTACCTCTGGAGGTACAATAGCTGATAAAAACAGAAGTCAAAATGAGAAATATCCTTTGAAAATAAAATTACACAAGTAATGAGGAATGTCATAAAATCTGATTACAAACTTGGACTTTGTATGGTTTTCTAAAAGCAAGTATCTATGCTATCATTAAGAACCAAATCAACTCATATATAGCAAAACTGTTCATGAAGCCTATTGTTAGCTAAATCAAGTATCATCTGCCATCTACATTCCCTGAGTATAGAGTACATAGAATTGAAGGACAGAAATAATCTTAATATAGGGTGAATAATGAAAGTATAAAAAATATATGTTTCTGGTACAATAATGAGCAATTCCATTTAAAATCTTCTATTTTCATCTGAGAAATTTATCAATCAAAGTACTTTCTAATGAATCTGGATGACTATAAATTTCCAAAACGATATTGTTGTTTCCTTGTTGTACAGTAAAAATCACTGTTTTCAAAGTCCCATCTTAATTGTCACTGAGTAAGATAGAGCTAAAAGGTGAGTTGAATTCTAGCTTTACTTTTAAGAACACAAAAGTCTACATGGTTTACTCATCTTCTAGAAACTTTCTATTAATCTGATTCTAATTTCAAAGACTATTTACTATGGCATATTTTTATGTGTTGAATAAAACAAACAGAGTATTCCACATCATCTTCTACTGAAATTTCATGTGTACGTGTTGCTTTAGAATTAGCATCCTGCTCCACATGTAGAAAATCCTAATCAGTCTGTACCTAACATTTTGCACCAGAATCTCTCCATGGAGTTTTTCATTTCTGCATTTCTCAAGGTATATATCAAAGGATTCAGCATGGGAGTGACAACAGTATAAAAAACAGTCATGGATTTATCAATAGGCAAGTTAGAAACAGGGCGAACATACATGAAGATACAGGGAACAAAAAACAGGACAACCACCGTGATGTGGGAGCTGCAGGTAGACAGGGCTTTGCGCCTCCCCTCCTGACTATGAGCCTTGAGGTTATTCAGGATAACGCCATAGGAGATGAGGAGGAGGATGAAGACCACCATACAGATGGCCCCGCCATTGGCAACCACAGTGAGGCCTATGAAGTAGGTGTCAGTGCACGCAAGTTCCAACAGTGGGTACATGTCACAGATGAAGTGATCAATGATATTGGGGCCACAAAAAGGGAGCCTGTACGCAATGACAAGTTGAATCACAGAGTGTCCAAAACCTCCAACCCAGGCCACTGCCAATAGGAGGATGCAAACCCGTCTACTCATGATGGTCAAATAGTGCAGTGGCTTACATATGGCCACATAGCGATCGTAGGCCATCACCACCAGAAGGAAGACCTCAGCACCACCAAGCAAGTGTTCTGTAAAGAGCTGTAACATGCAAGCATGGAAGGAAATAGTCTTTACCTCACAGAGTAAGTCTACAATCAGCTTGGGTGAAATAGTAGTGGAATACACAGCATCCATGAGTGACAGGTAGGCAAGGAAGAAGTACATCGGAGAGTCCAAAGAGGGGCTGGCAATAACGGTCACCGCAATAAGCAGGTTGCCCAACATTGTCACAATGTAGCTGAGTAAAAACAGAACAAATAAGGCTTTTTGCACATCAGGATCCTGAGTGAGGCCCAGGAGGACAAATTCTGTGACATTGTTCCTCTGTCCCATTTACTCTTTGACAAGGCTTACTTCACAGATGAAAGTCTGAAAGAGCAAAGCCTGTCATGGAATTGTGAAAAAGACTATTCTCATTTATGTCATGGAGTATCGTATCTTCTCCATTAGGCATCCACATAAAATATTTAATTAACACCTACTGTGGTCCTCTCCCCTTGAGCCCAACAGCTCTCTTGCAGACAATTCTATTTTTCTCTTGAATGATCTTGTGAGTGTACAAAGGACAAGATTCTCTCTCAGGCTTGGTTGATCACTTTAGGGAAGAGTAGAAAAACATCAGTCATTAATTCATTTCAAAAGAGAAACCTAAAATGTGTTACTACTTGATGCAAATGTCAGCAAACATCTAGGGAAAAGAGTTCTCCTTTTCTTAAACTTACTAGTCAATGATACCAGGGAACCCTAAATTTATCTGCTACAAGATTTCAGTCCTTGGGGCTGATACCTTGTGGAGAGGAGCTTTAAAAATCTCATGTGTAATAGCAGCTGTCCCCTTACACCCAGATCAATGTTATGGCAGCATAGTGGGAAAGATCTGTCATACAGTCACATCTCATGAAATATCCAATGTTCATAAGTCTCTCATTGGGTCTGTAAAGATTGAACTTCAAACCATATCACAGAACTCAAATATTATCTAACATGTTTCTGCCTGTACCAATTACTTTACCTTATCCCTATTTGCCTTATTACAGTTAGCTGTGTTTCAGTATATTTATCCATCCTGTAACAACTCATGACACATTCACAATCACTGTCATAATTTTTAGCAAGTATCTTTACATGAACTGTAATAACCCCTGAATGCCATCAACTGCTAAATAGCCATTTAGTACATAGTTTACACCTCTTGGGGTAACTATGCATAGTGAAGGAGGAAAAAAATAAAAACTGAAAAGACAAGTAGAGAACATGAGCATGAGCATGTGGTCTGATGTATAATACTTGCTCGGTTCTGAGAGAATAATAGCAGAACTTTAGTGTCCTGAATTTTAAAAATCAGCAAACTTACGGGAAAACCCATACTTGAGTTTAAAACGGAGAGGTGTGAGTCTGTTTCTTAATGTGATTACAAGTATATTTCCATTTGTACTTGTAAAAGTTAAGGAAGTAAACTAGATAATTTCACATCCTTTCTTTCACATCCTACTGCACCAAGACTAACTTGTGCACACTTGTCTTTTCCTAGTCTGTTTACTTTTTTACATTTTTCATCTTTTCATAGCCAAACAAGCTTATAGCTATTTCTCAAACATTAGCCTGTGGCAATGTGTTTTTCTTTGGAAGGAAAGCCTAGCACAGCATTGAATCCTACAACCAGATACTTGAGTCCTGAGGGAAGGTATAGCCATGACCAGTGCAGACTCCAGCTATATGGCATGCAGAAATCCTAGTCTCATTCACTTAGTCTCCATATGGCTTTGGGCAACTTAACCTCTCATTACCTCAATTTCATCATTTTACTATGAGGATACAAAGCATCTATGTCCTTGAAGTTTTGTTGTTATTGTTGTTGTTGAACGTAAAATGCCTACAGTATTTCTCAAAGGCTGGTAAAATCTAAGTAAAGCATAGCTGTTCTTAATGTTCTTGATTCAATGAGGTGAGCAAAAACTCTCAGTAAATCCTGAGAGCTTTTGTCAGTTCAGGAAGCATTGTTGACAATGACTACGATGTTGAAAATACTGTCTCTTAATCCTTTTTGGACAATCATAAAATTATGTCTTGGTCATATATAGTAAATTAAATGTTTTAGTTTTATCTCTCTCTATATATGTACATATATATACATAGTAAATGAGATATTAACTATACATATAAATGCTGGCGATATTTAATTTGACTGAATGTATCTTGATGAGACGCAACTGAGAAAATAGCATTCACATGGGTTTGGTGGTACAGAAAAGACACATGCAAAGAGACTGAAGCTTCTTTAGAACTCAACAATGATGGATCTTCTGGCTGTCACACAATCAATATTGATTCCCTCTCATTCAGGATGTCTGTAGCTGCCACTCTTCAAACAGACTGATACAGGCCCACCAACTGTAGATTATAAAGGTATAAATTAGTTTATATCCTATTGTGTCTTTCACTTCTTGTTTCCTGCATATTTTCACACACCTAGTAATTATCCCAGCTATATTATACCAGGACAAATCTGTTACCTGGATTAGCAATTTGTATAATAATAAATATGGCATTTTAAGGTTATGCACACTACACCAGAGTTTACCACAGATTTGTTATTATGTAAACTAAATGGCAATATAACTGCTTTTAATTTAAATCATTAATACCTTCCTAGAAAAAAATAAGGACGTGATTTGTAAGAACAGGACATTTTGAAAAGATACTCAGAATTTCAAAATACACTATAACAATAACAAACTAGTAAGTCTGAGAGACTGTAAAAGAACTTACCAGATCAACAGTTTCCCTATGATCAGGTACCCAGGGTAGCTCAAGCCTGTAATCCTAGCAACTCTGAAGGCTGGGGTCTGAGGATCACAGATGAAGATAGCTGGGGCAGTAAAGTCCCTGAGACTCTTATCTCCAATTAATCACCAAAAAAGCCAAAAGTGGAGCTGTGGCTCCAGTGGTAGAGCACTAGAATTCAGCACAAAAGCTCAGAAACAGTGTTCAGGCCCTGAGTTCAAGCCGCAGGATCAGGAAAAAAAGAAAAGGATAAAAAGAGTTTCTCTATGTACACGTATTAGTATGCTTCATGGGATAGTTTGAAGATTCACACACAAGCACACATCTAGCATTCAGAACATAACAGACGCTTGAAACATTTATAGTCTCTTAAAAAAATACTTTTTGGTGATAAACAATCTTAACTTCAAGAATTCAAATATGTATAAATGATTGTATTTCTTGGCTTGCAGATTATGTAATACATGATGCCCCATAAACTAAAATAAAAAAAAATACACTGGCTTTTCTATACATTTCATGTATCACTTGATATCTGTGAAATAGAAAATGAACACAGACTGGACTGTAATAATACAATAAGAATAAGAATAAGACAAAATAGATCAGAAATTATAGATGATAGATTAGACAGATGACAGGTAAGAGAATATAGATAAATGTACACACATACATATATACTTATAGATAGATATATAGTATACTCTAATTTCTGTGTGTTGCCATCTCAATTTTCCCAATATCTCCTTTAAGACTATCTAACTTATATTATATTAGCTATATCACAGGAATATTTAAGTAGTATCCCTCATTGGCATTTCACAAACTCACATCTAGGGTCTTTTCTTCATTCTGGTTCTTTTCCTGAGAGTGACTACAGGTTGGTCATGTACCTATGAGTCTTCAGAGCACACATGAACATCTCATGCTGGCCGGTGGACAGGCATCCTTAGCAAGTGTACCTACACAGAGGCTTCCCTTCATCCCAGTTCAGAAAAGTACAAGAGAAGCCAAGTGAATATTTAAAATACATAGGTACACAAATGCAAGGTCAATACCTACAGTACAGGTAGATTTATATTCTGATACACTGCAAAAATGTCTTCACAGAAAAACAAAGATGCTATATTGACAAAACTAGGCTAAGCACTAACCTAATTAGCAAATATTAATCTGGCCAAACCCATTATTTGGAAACACAAATAAATAATAACAATAGTAACAATAAAATTAATTATGTGATATATTTTCTTTTCAGTCAATTAGGGTTAAGCAGCCAAAACTTTGCTTTAAAAAAAATGACAATGACTTGTATGTGACTAGCTAACAAATCATGTATCTATCCAGGTAAAGACTGGGATTTAACAACTTAGAAAAGTGATGCTAGGGGGTTGGGAATGTGGTTTAGTGGTAGAGTGCTTGCCTTACATGCATGAAGCCCTGGGTTCAATTCCTCCACACCCCATACACAGAAAACGCCAGAAGTGGCGCTGTAGCTCAAGTGGTAGAGTGCTAGCCCTGCAAAAGGAAGCCAGGGACAGTGCCCAGGCCCCGAATCCAAGCCCTAGGACTGGCAAAAAAAAATAGAAAGAAAGAAAACAAAAGTGATGCTGGAGGTTTCTCACAAATAGAAGTAAAATGCTCCAGTCTTCCAGTCATTCAAGTAGAATAGCATCTTCCTAAGATGTTTTCCTTCCTAATTGCAACCATTTCCGTCTCTCACCCCAATCTCATGCCATGACATTGAGACAGTCCACAGACTCTCATAAGCAGTGATGAATAGAAGAAAACTTGACACAGCAGGGACACTAGCTGAAGAGCTAGCTACAGCAGCTTGGGCAGAACTGCAATTTCAGAGAGCTCTCAGATTCTTTGATCAAGAAAATAACTCCTTTATTTATATGTACACAAGTACAGCCTAAGGCTTTTTGCATCATCCTATTGTTAATAGGTTAGGTTCTCAGACTATTTGGAACAAATTCAAGTGAAACAATCGCTCCTCAATACTTTCAATCCGTGAACTATCCCTGGAGGAAATAGACTTGGATCTTGCCAAGGAAGAATACTAAATGTCAGGTGACACAAAACATATAATGTGAAATAAGCTAACTCCCAAAGTTCAATGATTAATCAACAATGAGTTGTAAAGTATGGTGTATTTAGGTAACATTACTGATATTTAAACCAGCCTGAAGGAGGAAGCAACCTAATCCAGCCACACCAGATCAAAGGACATCCTGACTAGAAGAGAGACCTAGTCCAAGGACCTCAGAGGCAGAAAACTTAGAGCTACAGTAGCTATTGAAGTTGACGTTTTAATATCTGAAATGTAAAGCAGTCAAGGGACTGCCCTTTAGTAAGAGGGGAGCCCTGAATCAATGAGCTAGAATAATAATTTTGTTCACATAATTGAATGTTGTGGATTCAATGCCTTAATTCCAATCTAATATTAATTTTAAGGTTATTTACACAAGAAAAAGAATTGTTTTCCAAAGAGGGAACAATACATAAGAGCTTTGCCACTATTATTCTGTAACTCCAGCTTGTCACTGGCTCCACTGATCAAATGTCAAAACACATATACTTTCTCCTTGACTCTTCTGTGTCACAAAGGCCTGGGGGCAGGGTCACATTCACGTTTATCTGAATCACCTGAAAATTTTTATCAGGTGCTGAGCTGCAGTAAAAGTTGATGGCTTTTACCTTACCTTGTAAATAGATAAAAACTCAACTGGAAGTTTTGCTCTTAAGAGTTTTTGCTGTTTAGTGGTAAAAGATTCACAAATACGTATTTAACTTGGAAGACCCATCTAATGTGATCATATTTCTGTTGAGGACATCACCACTCCAAGACTAAATATACTAAGGCATCATCCTTTGTGTCCCTCCATCTGAGTTCAGGGACCTACTCTTGCTCTCCCACTTATCTGAATGAAGTAAAAGAACTTGCTATACTATATGATACTTACAATAGCCCAGAAACTAATTTTTTCATCATAGAATTATGTTGAAAAGTTAAATGACATGATGTTCCCAGCAATTAAGTAATGAAACCCTCAACAACCAATAGAAAAAAATCACAATAGAAGGTAGAAAGCATTTAAAATTTAAGTATTATGAGGCTACAATGTATAATAGTTCATGAGTCAGCTAAGATCTTCCTCACAAATGTTAAACAATTATAAATATTATTTTATTCTCATAAATCCTTGATTTATGTTCTTGCTTCCTCTTGCTATGTAGATTATCTAAATAGTATCAAAAATTATTTTGAGGGGCTGGGGATATGGCCTAGTGGCTAGAGTGCTTGCCTTGTAGACATGAGGCCCTGGGTTCAATTCCCCATATACAGAAAACGGCCAGAAGTGGCGCTGTGGCTCAAGTGGCAGAGGGCTAGCCTTGAGCAAAAAGAAGCCAGGGACAGTGCTCAGGCCCTGAGTTCAAGGCCCAGGACTGGCCAAAAAAAAAATGATTTTGATCTTATTATTGTGTAAGTAAACTTCTTGGTATAGTTTATGTTTAGTTTTAGGGCTAAAGGGTCATCCTTTCAAAAAAATATAAATATATACCAGGAGACAGAAAATAATGATAGTTGCATAATAGTAGTAGTGAGTGCTATTTGCTCAATTATCTTTGCCAGGAAATATTCCAAACCAACTGTGAACATAAGTTATACTTTCATCAGATAAGTTAGTTTGTGGAGTGGGATTTTTCTTGGAGTAATGAGCTAGCTCAGGGTTTGTAACTTCCTTGAGCCGTTGTTTGTACAACTGTGAAAAGAGTCTACTAACATCACCCACCACATGGTTACATTGGGAAGAATGAATGAGCAAATACATGTAACATGTTACCATGGTTCCCAAACATGATCAGCAATTTATAAAGGCTTGTTATACACAATTCTTCAAAGAAAATGTTCTCACAATGCTACTTAATCTGTGTCGGAAAATAAATTATCCTGTAACTATAAAACTAAGGTGGTAGAGGTTTCCCTCCAACACAATTCTTCCTGCTAAGGATTGCTTTTGCTGTTCAGGGGCTTTTATTATTCCATAGGAATTTTTAGATGGCTTTCTCTATTTCTTTGAAGACTTCTGTGGATTTTGATGGGTATTGCATTGAATTTATAAACCTCTTTGGGAAGTATTGTCATTTTCACAATGTTAATTCTTCCATTCCAGGAACATGGAAGGTCTTTCCATTTCCCTAATCTTCTTCAATATCCCTTTTCAAATGTTTTAAATTTTCTGAATAGAGGTCCTTCACATATTTGGTTAATTCCTGGGGTTTCTGAGGGCTTTTTTAGGCTATTACAAATGGGGTTGCTTTCCTGATTTCAGTCTCGATCTTATCATCATTGGCATACATAAAAGGCACTGATTTTGTGGACTGATTTTATAGCCTGCTACTTTAGGATCATTTCTACTAATGAGGGAGGGGGAATCTATAGGGTCTTTAAATATAGGATTGTGTCACCTGAAAAGAGGGATAGTTTTACCTCTTCTTTCCCTGTTTTGGATCATTTTATGTTTTTCTATTGCTAGGAATTCTAGTACTATGTTAAAGATCAGTAAAGAGTGGACATCCTTATCTCATTCCTGATTTTAGAGGAAATGATTTTAGATTTTCACCATTAAGTATAATATTGGCTGTAGGTTTGTCATATACAGCCTTTATTATGTTGAGGAATGTTGCACATATTGCTAGCTTCTTCTGAGCTTTTATCGTAAGGGGGATTGGATCTTGTCAAGTGTTGTTGGTTTTTTTTCCTAATCTATTGAGATGATCATCTATTTCTTGGCTTTGCTTCTATTGGTGTGCTTGTACACGTACTGATTTACATATATTGAACTAGCTTTGCATCCCCAGAATGAAGCCAATTTTTTCTTAGTGCGTGATTTTTTTTTGTTTTGTTTTTTGGTTAGTGGTTGAATTCGTCAGTTGGCTCGAATTTTGTTGAGAAGTTTTGCATCGATGTTCATCCAAGAGATATGTCAATAGTTCTCTTTCTCTGATGGGCCCCTATCTGGTTTGGGGATAAGGGTTATGCTGGCCTCACAGAACAAGCTGGGTAGTGATCTTTCACTTTTAATTTCATTGAAGAGTTTGAGGAGTACTGGAGTGAGCTCTCCTTTGAAAGCATCATAGAATTAGACTGTGAATTCATCTGGTCCTAGACTTTTCTTGGATGGGAGGTTATTGCCATTTCAATTGCACTACTTGTATGTGTCTATTTAATTGGTTCAATTTTTCTTGGCTCCATTTGAGTATATCAGTGTTCTCTAGGAATGTATCCATTTCTCCCAGATTTTCCAGTTTGCTAGCATAAAGGTTTACAAAGCATTCCCTATAATATTCTGAATGTTGCTTGTTTCTGTTGTGATGTCCCTTTTTTCATCTCTAATTTTATTTATTTGGGTGAGTTCCCTTCTTAGTCAGACATGCAAAGATTCTGTCAGTTTTGTCAATTTTTTCAAAGAACTCTTTGCTTTAATTCTTTGTACTTTCAGTCACTCATTCATTATTTCTGATCCAATTATTTTTATTATTTCTTTCCATCTATTGGTTTTTGAGTTTACCAGAAAATGGGCACTTGCAAGAGAGTAGGGTGGTGTTAAGGGGAGAAGGAAAATGAAGCAGGGAGGGGAGAATTCAGGTAAGAATACATTGTACATATCACAGAATTGAGAAACATATGGATAGTGGTAGGTTCAAGGGGGTTGAAGATGTTGAAGTGATGACACAGGTCAAGATACATTGTACACATAAACTGCTAAATTAAGATAAGTAAGGGAAAAAGTGGGTTGTGAGAGGTGAGTGAGAAAGCTGAAAGGAGTAACATTGATCAGGAAGCACTGTATTCATAAAATGCTTTGGTGAACAGCAACTCCTTTATACAACTATTTAAAGTTAGTAAAAAACATTCTATATAAGTAAACCAATTTTTAAATAGTAAAACTTAGAAATAACAAAAATGAAAAGCCTCTTGTTTCCATATCTTGGAGTTCCTTTTGCTTAGCTTCATCTTACATGATCATATGTACATAGCTATTGAGCTATTGTGATCCTCTACTAGGACTATCCTAGACATATTGTAATTATTACCAATGGGGGAAACCATGGGATCTGTATTTCTTTGGGTCTGGATCACTTCACTTAGTATGAATTTTTTCCAAGTCTTTCTGAATTAGGGAAGGGAAGGGGAACATCAAAATGGTGAGACAAAATACAAACGGCAAACCAGTGCAACAGTGATAGTGTAAAACTCACACAGGGGGAAGGACTGGTGGGAAGGAGGTGGGAGGAATGTGAGGGAGAGGGTAACAATTACTACAAGAAATGCACTCATTACCTTACATATTTAACTGTAACCCCTCTGTACATCACTTTGACAATAAATTAATTTTAAAAATAAATAAATAAATCTTAAGGCAAAAAAAAAGACTAAGGCAGTTGAGCATTTCCCTAAGAAAGCAAAAGGTGAATTCAAACCTTAGTATTATCAGAAAAAAAAAAAACTAAATTAAGATCAACATAGTGAGACCTGGTCTGAAAAAATGAAATAAAATTAAAAAGATGAAAATTAAAGAACATTCCTTGTATAAGACATTAATCATAATTTTTTGGTGTTGGGGCTGCAGATCTAGAAGTAAGCTCATATTCTGAGATAAGAAAACAAATATCAATACATATTCGTAAAATATGTGACATTGTTACAGACAGATAAGAAAGGAGGGAGAGGGGGATTGTCAACAAGGTGCTTAGCTAAAGCATAATAAATGAAAATCCAAAAATGTTACATGTATAAAAACAAATATACTATCATTCAGAAATCCTTTGAATTAATTCAATAGAATTATCAATATAAATAAGACTTTACCTTCGTAAATTTTATTATAAAATTCAAATGGATCCAATGTATAGAATCCTGTAATATTATTGATTATACAGTCTATACAATGATAAAATAATAAGATCATCTAAGCAACTGATTATATGGCATTTGAAAATGTCTATTATTTTGGATTTTAAATAAATCTTTCAAATGCAAATAAAGGAAATTTCCATCATCATTATTATTTCAGATTCTACCAGATGTAGCAGACAGTCTAATTCAACAAAGGAAGTAGATTAGTACTGGTAGAATTTGGAAAGAAAGCAATGCAGAAGTAGCAAAAATGATGTTAGTATATTTTCAGAAAATCGTGAAAAGAAAAAGAAGCAATGCCAACTTTTGAAAAAAGAAATGCAGTGTTTATATCTTTCATAAAGTTGGTGACCCAATTACAAAGAGAAATGGACAAACTAAAATTATAACAAATAATTTAACTGTGTCTACTGAAATATATTTCACATGCAAAAAGTTGCAAACAATTTAACTGAATTGTATAGTTGTTATACTTTACTATAGCTTTAAACTGCTTCTTTATTGAAGTATGATTGAAAAGCAAGTACTATATATGCTTCAAATGTACAGTGTGTTATTTTAATATATGTATATATTGTAAATCATTATCACTGTTGACCTATCAATTTGCCTGGTTAAAATTTCTTTCACTAACCTTTCAGATGTAAGAACACTTAAGATAGGCACTTTAATCAGATTTCAAGTTTACTATACAACATGATTATCTATAGCTATCAGACCATATGCTCATTCACTTTATTTTGCATAATGATATTTCTAGTTTTGAACCATTCTCATAGCCAAAAGAACTTTGCCCTGCTCTTATGAATGTATTTTAGATTCTCAATATAAATGATATCATGCATGCCTTTCTGTGTCTCACTTATACTATATAGTGTAATGTCCTATTAGTTGATCCTTATTACACATGCTAAGAAATTTTACCTGAAGAATCTTAGAAACACAGTTCAGTGTTTGCAAGGAGGTGTTCTGTGAGACTAATGCAGGATAGGTGGATTTATTCTACAGCTTTATCATTTTGTATAAATTCTGTTGTTAAATCATTATACATTTCACCTTTTATATTTATTTTAGAAGCTAAGACTATTCCTGTAAAAATTCCATTTAAAATTAAATAAAGGCAGGGGTCAATAGAGTATATATGATGATTACAATAAAAAAAGAAATCTAAAAATAAAACAAAGAGTGACAGACAATGCAATTATCAATGCAAATATTAAATAAAAATCCGGGTGGTGCTATGAATATTTCATTCATTTATTAATTACATAATACTCACTGGTTCCTATTATATCTACAGTATAGCTTTCCAGAGACAATAGAACATAAGATATTATGGAGATTAAATTATAGCAAGAAAATACATTAATGGCACAAACTGAAGGGTTCATTCGGTAATTGTATGTGTCAGAAATGCTTTGGACAAAAAGAAAGTCAGCATCAGACTTAGGAGGGCTTAGAATTGTAGTCCAGTGTCTCATGTCATGGTGAATGCCTTCCTTATGACCCTGATGTAACTCTTCTTCTCCAGAGCTTCTTCATGGCATTTGTCATCTCTGAGTTCCTCAACGTATAGATCAATGGGTTCAGCATGGGAGTTATGACTGTATAAAACACGCTCAGTGATTTGTCTATGGGGAAAGTCCGAGCAGGCCTTGCATACATGAAAATGCAGGGAACAAAAAAGCAGACAACCACAGTGATGTGAGAGCCACAAGTGGAGAGAGCTTTCCTCCTCCCTTCCTTACTAAGGTTCTTTAGAGAGTGCAAGATGACACCGTAGGAGATGAGCAAGAGCAGAAACACGACCATACAGATCAAACCCCCATTGGCCAAAACTAAAACCCGAATGACATAGGTGTCAGTACAGATCAGTTTCAACAAGGGATACATGTCACACATAAAATGATCGATGACATTGGGACCACAGAATGGGAGCCCATGAATAGTGCTGAGTTGAATGACTGAGTGCAAAAGACCTCCAAGCCAAGACAGTACAAGCAGCACGACACAAACCCACTGCCTCATGATAACCAAATAATGCAAAGGCTTACAAATGGCCACATAGCAGTCATAGGCCATCACCAAGAGCAGAAAGACCTCTGACCCACCAAAAAAGTGCTCAGTAAAGAGCTGGATCATACAAAACCTGAAGGATATAGTTTTCTCCCCAAAGAACAAGTTGGAAATCAATTTGGGAGAAATGGATGATGAATAAATGATATCCACAAATGACAAACTACCAAGAAAGAAGTACATGGGTGAATCCAAGGTCTTACTGAGAGTAATAGTCAAGACGATGAGCAAATTCCCCCCCATTGTCAGAAGGTAAAACAACAAGAACATAACACAAAGTACTTTCTGTTCCTTTGGATTCTGAGTGAGGCCCAAGAGGACAAAATAAGTTACATTGTTCCTTGGTTCCATTTCTTCTTTTCTTGGTGTTTACCTACAAAACAATGCATTCTGAGAAGTAGTATAATCTTAATTTTTGCTTAACTTCCATAGAGATAACAATGAAGCATTTACTGGACCAAACTATTCTAAAAACTTGGATGACCAAGTTCCATCCGAGTTCCCTCATCAAAGAAATCCATATGCATGACAGAGTCCACAAATTTAGAGACCAATTTAATGAGTCAGTATAAATATATTTATTTATGCCATGGTATAGATTTGCTATGGCAGAACAAGTGAGATAACAGGAGGGAATGAAAATAAGAATGGCATGAAAAGATGTATCATGTATAAAGTCACAACGATGTAATAATGAAGACTCATTCCAGGTAATTCATACATTCATTGTGGGTACAATAAATAATGACTGTAATGCCATAGACCAAAGTCAGCACATTAATAACCAGAGCTGCATATTTAGAAAAATGATTATCTTTTCTCCTCTTCGCAATAGACTATTTCTCCTTTCTATTTGAGATGTCACATTCTTGCCAAGATCATGATGATGATATTGTGTGTGTGTATTCTCTAAGACAACAGATGTCTTTTCTGCAGCTCTTTCCTGAGCCCTCACCAGAATTAGTTCTCTCTGTCCTCTTTCTTTGAGTGTGTTAGGTTCTTTCTACCATGAATCCCCAAACTCTAAGCAGCTACCCCATTTCTCAGTATCTGAGCTACTTCCACCTTTTCATGCATTATCAGCAGAACACTGACCTTCGAGTACCACAAACTGCATTCTTTCACTAGGGCCTCTGTCGCAAAGCAGAAGAAACTAAGTCGTTTAAACAACAGAAAAATACTGTCTCAAACTTCTAATGCTAGAAGAGGGTAGAGATAATGATGAGTCCTTCAGAAGACTATGAAGGAATGAGCAGTTCCGGGCCTGGCCCCTTTGCTTATGGACGACTAACAGAGTGATCATTACATTTACAAGGACCCTGTCCACAAATCGAATCACATCCTGGGGTCCTGAAGGTTAGCATATAAATTTTGGGAGGGGTGGGAAAAGAAAGCAAATGAACAGGGGTGCACCCTTTCACATAACATGAAGGCTGACCAAGAAGTATCTGTCTCAGATATCCAACAAAGTCACTGCAGCTTCTTTTAGCTGTCCTCACGAGGATCTGTCTCCCTTTTCTGGCCCATTCAAGCTACCATCACTCACAATTATGTCTCCACCACTGTCCCTCTTCCAAGAGTTTCTTTATGTTTGGTTTTGATGAAAAACTAAATCCTGAGCTCAGCTTTGTGCTTTCTAGGCAGATTGAGCTCTAGCTAATGAAATAGCCCCTCTTTTCATATTATGGTTCAAATTATTGCGGTGGTATTTTTTTACTTTCATTTAAGAAGTTATGCAAAGGGGCTTCAGTTACATGTCAGTTTGAGTACAATGCATCTGGATTAATGTCATCATTTTCCCTGCATCTGTACCAACTATACCTACTTCCTCAAGTTACTTTGTTCCACTTTCACATATATACATTTAATATTATGACTGTATTCACCCACTCCTTCTCTCTCCATTCATCTCTCCCCATCCCCTTGACCTTACCTGTCTGACAATACATGTTTCAGCTTCCTAGCATTCAGTTTGTTACAGTATTTTTCATTCCTCCTTTCCTCTAGTGTTATTTAGTAAGTCCTTTTGATTTTCCATAGTATACTGCAAATATGATTGCATCCAAGATCTTTCCTCTCCCATGTCTATGTTCTTGCATTTTGCCCACCAACAAGTAAGCATAGTCAAGGATTAAAGTTAGTTAAAGTCATGTTATCCAAGGACACAATTCCTTTTTTTTGTGGGTCTGGGGCTCAAACTCTGGGCCTGAGTGCTATCTTTGAGCTTATTGTGCTTAAGTCTAGCACTCTACCACTTGAACCTCACCTCCACTTCTGGCATTTTCTGGTTGGAGATAAGAGTCTCACAGACTTTCTGGGCCAGGCTGGCTTCAAATTCATAATCATCTAATCTCAGCCTCCTGAGTAACTAGGATTACAGTCATGCACCACTGGCACCCTTCTAGGGACGGAATTCATTGTACTAACTGAGGAATTTTCTTTTCACCAAGAGTCATCAACTTTTCCAGACAGAAGTACAACTCTTGAGGCTCTAACATGGCTACTAACTTAACTTCCTTTCAGTTATTAAAATATGTTTATGATATATGTTATATGAAACATGACTGATAACTTTCTGCCTACAGAGTGGGTTCCTTTAACATATTAACTATTATATAGTCAGTTGACATAATTTTCCAACTAATAAAAAATCCATCCCATTGCAAAACCTAGTTTGTACTATCAAGTGTTGGGATCTTACCTTTTGAGTGCTTGTCATAGAGTGAAGGAGAAGTTTTCACCTTTCTCTTAGAGAGCTGGAGATCTCTCTTCCATCTAGTGTTCACACAGAAGGCATAAAATTGGCATTATACCCTTGAAATAAATTTGACATAGTTGTACTGCTATGTCAATATATTTTCTATAGCATCTCAAATATTTCATGAACTCATCCCCTTCACAATACAGCAAATTGAAAAGAATTGCATGGTACACAAGAAAAGTAATAGTTGCATATTAGGATGATTTATCAAAAATGCAAATGAACCCTGTGTCCATATAAAGTGATAGCATCTAGTCTTTTAAAAGGAAATATTTTTCATAACTACTTTTCTAGCAACTTCAATAGAGTCTATCATCTGATTACTTAGCCTATCACCTCTTGTATTGCTATAGCCAAGTACTTGTCCCTGAAACTCAAAGAGGTCATTCTTGTGAGTTTTTATATGATCCCTAAAGACTAAGCTAGCACCTTCTAAAACTTTTTTTATCACTTACAAAGAAGACAGCATCTGCTACCTGACAAGGACAAAGATAACTGAATATTTTATACTTGTAATGATATTAATCATAGAGACTTGGCCTGGAAATTTCCTAAGATAAATTAATTCTTTTTTAATTACATTCACTGGGATTTTTCATCAATTTTTAAGAAAAAAATACATATATACAATGATACCATTACATGACATTGCAATATGCATATACATTGCAGAATGCTTGAGCTGATTTAAATATATTTACATCACCAAATATTTCTCTTTTTTTCTGTTGTAATTACTTTCAACATGCCTTGTGGAACTGTAGCTTTTTTTGTTGATGATCCTCTAGTATCCCCTTCCTGTAGTTGTCCCCGCGCTATCACTGTATCTCATTTGAGTACCCCAGATACTGTATATACTGGTATTAGAACTAGGGAAGGGAAAGGGAATATCAAGATCTAGAGAAAAAGGATAGAAAGACAAGTGACTCCAAAAGCAATACTTACAAAACCATTTGGTGTAAACCAACTGAAA